>NC_091989.1:170997471-171305384 GCF_044704955.1 Pristiophorus japonicus
CTCCCCTCTCTCTCACCCCCTCCCTCCTCCCTCCCTCCCCTCTCTCTCCCCCCCTCCCTCCTCCCCCTCTCCCCCTCCCTACTCCTCCCCCCTCCCCCTCCCTCTCTCCCCCCCCCCTCCCCCCTCACACCCCCCCCCCCCTTCCCCCTCCCTCCCCTCTCCTCCCCCCTCCCTCCCCTCTCTCTCCCCACCCCTCCCCCACTCCCCCCCCTCCCCTCTCTCCCCCTCCCTCCCCTCTCTCCCCCCCTCCCTCCCCCCTCTCCCTCCCCTCTCTCCCCCCTCTCCCTCCCTCTCTCTCCCTCCCCTCTCTCTCCCTCCCCTCTCTCTCCCTCCCCTCTCTCTCCCTCCCCTCTCTTTCCCCCCCCTCCCTCCCCTCTCTCTCCCACCCCTCCCTCCCCTCTCTCCCCCCCCCTCCCTCCCCTCTCTCTCCCCCCCTCCCTCTCCTCTCTCTCCCCCCTCCCTCCCCTCTCTCTCCCCCCCTCCCTCCCCTCTCTCACCCGCCCTCTCTCCCCCCCTCCCTCCCCTCTCCCACCCTCCCTCCCCTCTCCCACCCCCCCTCCCTCCCCTCTCTCTCCCCCCTCCCTCCCCTCTCTCTCCCCCCCTCCCTCCCCTCTCTCTCCCCCCCTCCCTCCCCTCTCTCTCCCCCCCTCCCTCCCCTCTCTCTCCCCCCCTCTCTCCCCCCCTCCCTCCCCTCTCTCTCCCCCCTCCCTCCCCTCTCTCTCCTCTCTCTCCCCCCTCCCTCTCCCCCCTCCCTTCCCTCGCTCTCCCCCTCTCCCCCCCTCCCTCCCCTCCCTCTCCTGCTGTCCCTTATCTCTTTAGTCGTCCATGGCTGGGTTTTTTTTGGCAAGTAGAGCTCTTGCCCCTCAGGGGTATAAAGTGGTTTTGTATCGTGTTAAATTCCTTTTAGATCATCTCCCACTGATCTGTCATTTTACCCATTGACAGATTTGCCCAGCTTACCGTGGACAGTCTCTGCCTCGTCCCGTTGAAGTCGGCCTTGCCTAAATCTAGAAACTTAGTAGTTGTTTCACGTTTTTCCCTTTCAAACGCTACGTTGAACTCGATCCTGTTATGATCGCTATTGGATAAATGTTCATGCACAGTTAGTTTTTCCTGACTCTGATCTAACTCCAGACTCACTGTCATTTAACTATCAGAATACAGTACTGCCAGTTACTAATAGTCTGTCCAGTCTGAAAGGAGGAGATCTGCAGAATATTATTAGTAAAGCTTAATGTTTCAGTCAATATTATAGATTTTTTATAGTGAGAGTGAATGGGTTACTATTTTAAACCAATGCATTTGGAAACACCTTGGATCTTTTTACAGTACTTGGATACAAGCAACTGATTATGTTAGTCTAGTAATTTATTGCTGGATTTAGAACTGTATGTCTAAAAGAAGCATTAAATATTGAAATCTACAAATTTGAAAGGGAATAAGAAGTGTGACAGTTGTTTGGTGCTTTGCACACTGCATGGTTAGAGAGCAATTGATATAGCCTCAGCAGTTCTCTCAATTAGAATGAGTAAGATTATAAGAGACAGCAAAGAATGCTCGGAATGGGCAGCAAGTCTGACAGCACATGACAGAGAAAAGACAAGGTAAACTTCTGGATGAGACTGCAGTTTGAATGAAGAATTCTATCCAAAACAGTTAACCCTAACTTAACCTGTTTCTGGTTGGGGCAGAGATCACCTGGTACAAAAGATAATCAGATTTTTGTTCCCATTAATTGACCTGGTTTTCATCTTTTTTTCATCTCTCTGTGGCTTTTGGCGGGGGGAGGGGGGGGCGGGAATGTATTTTTTCTTATTATTCATTCACCACCACCTTCTCAAGGGATGTGGGCGTCACTGGCAAGGCCAGCATTTATTGCCCATCCCTTGAGAAGGTGGTGGCGAGCTGACCTCTTGAACCACTGTAGTGCGTGTGGTATATATTGTGATGCACAAGGCATTGCAGTTGTGTGGGACCGGCTTAATGGACCTGTTTGTCATTGTCCGTAGGTTCTTCAGATGCAGACTAACCCACTGTATATTTCCAATAAACTTTTAACTTAAGCAGAATAGGAAGTGTAAACTGTGAAGAATGGTCAGGCAATCCATTCACAAGAATCTGAAGCTGATGTTCCTCCAATCACGCTGTTCCCCATCCTGTCCCAAACATAAAGGATTAGAAATTCCACGTCTCCGTTTTCTGGCACTATTTCTGATTAACGGCTGTTTTTTTAATGCTGAAATAGGGCCAAAAAAATAGGGCCAACGTTTCGCCAAAAGTTTTTTAAATTTTGGCATAGTGCTAAAATACCTCCGTTTTTAAGGATGGAACTAAATTTATTCACCTTAAAAAGAACGCCCGTTCTGCGTATGCATAAAAAATGGGGGGGGAAAAAATCACCCGTTTTCCATGTGACGGGTGTGCCCGTGCATGCGCAGTACATTTTCTGGTCTGGATCAGCCATTTTTAAAGAGCATTGTAATTTTCAGGAGATTTGTTACTACTTCCAAATAAAAGCTGCAAAATGACAAATGGAGCGTGAATTGGAAAGAAAAAGGGCCAGGAGGTTCACCCAAGACGCCACTGAGGCCCTGGTAGCCATTGTGGAAAGTGGATGGCAACAGATTGGCAAGAAGGGTGCTGGTAATCTGAAACCTGCAGCAATAGCTCAAGCTTGGGAGGGTGTTGCAGACAGTTTTCGGCAGTGGGGTCCATCCAGAGGGATGGCAAGCAATGCCGAAAGAAGTGGCAGGACCTTGGCCAAGTAGTTTGAGTAAGTAAAATTTTTATTTATGCACTACAATTACTTGAATTGTAAATGTGACTATCTGTGTGTGCCACGACAGCAGAAGGCCCCTCTCTTAAAAATTTCTATTGCCATCATTGCAGAAGTTGTCCGACAACCACCGAGAGCAGATGAAAACTGGTGGAGGTCCGGCAAGAGTGCACCCACTAACACCCTTGGAAATGAGGGTCGAAGGTATTATTGGTGGGTCCAAAAGATCGACCACCTATGCAGAAGCTGGGCCCAGGTTGCAGAGAGAGGGTAAGTCCTGCAAAATCCACAAGCTTCGGTTTATGCGATGTACTCTCCGCCGACTACGCTTTATGCGATGTACTATCATTCATTGTGGTCCTTTAAATGAGCCTGCACCATGTGAGCCTACTCATGTCTGCCCCCTCACCTGCTGCTAACCATTCGTCTGTTCTGTTATATTTTGAAGATGTTTAACAGACATCCAATAATGAAACAGAAGGCCCCACCACCCTGCCACAACCAGAAGTGGATGAACCTGCCAACCTCAGCCATGCTGAAGAAATTATAGAGGCCAATCAGGATGAGGAGAAGCAGGAAGATGACAATATTTTTCTTCAGGTGGGGGAGTGGAGGGAGGAGATCAGATGGTGACATTGCAATTGAAGATGGTGCAGGCCATGCATGTACCAAGCACTTTCAGCAGCTCTACGCGCAAGGGGACATTTCGTGGTTGTACACCCTCCGAGGTCGTGGGTCCCAGTGGGTTGCAGGAAAGCACACCCAGGGCAGCAGCATGCCCGTCTATATGGTTGAGGAGGAGGAGGAGGCCTGAACAGCACTCTCCTGAAATGTAGGCTTCACGGGAGGTGGTAGAGCTCATGGGAATGAATGGGGAGAGCCTTGAGCTTACCAAGTTGCTCATGGAGGCGATGGGTGGGACCAAGGGAGAAATAGCAGCACTGTCGGGAGGAATGGCAGCATTATCTGCTGGCATTAGTGAGGGCATGTCAGAGGGAATAGCAATGATATGTGTAGAAATTAGGGAGGGCATGTTGGAGATAGCTGTTGCAATGCGGGAACACACCCAAGCTGTCATTGCCCAGTGGCAATTGACGGGATCAAGTGATGCCACTTCAATCTCCAGACCAACCTCAATAGTCAGTGTGCAGGTTGATCGATAGGCTGAAGAGTCCCAAGCCGGGCCTTCCATTGCCGTCTCCTGGGTCTGTCCCCCAACAAGCAGATTGCTGTACCCGAGACACTAATAAAAACCTTGGGCTCACCGGGAGTCGGGCTAAGCCTGCGGTAACGGGCATGGCTAATGGCAAGAGCATGAAGGGCGGGTGGCGTGGAGGTGTTTAAATAAGCTGCTGCTGCTGTTGTTGTTGCTTGGTTGTTCTTTTGTTCTTTTATTGTTATTTAAGTGATGTTAATTGAAAAGTCTAAAGTTTAATACAGGTTGAACCTCCCTTATCTGGCACTCTCGGGACCTGGCCTGTGCTGAATAAGAGATTTTGATGGATAAAGGGAGGTCACGCCGAGGGGGAGAGGGGAGAGGCGGCCTGAGGTCGGTGAGGGGGGGAAGAAGGCGGGGCCCCGCGCGGGCCAGAAGGATTGGTGGACCCCAAAGTTGGGGTGGAGGTCGACTGCATTCTGCGCATGTGCCCCCAGCCACCACAATCATGCTGGATGAGGGGCAGTGCTGGATAAGGGAGTCCCATTTAAGGGAGGTCCAACCTGTATAACATTTTTATTAAAGTTAAGTACAAGTGTACAAATGTTTAATAAACTGCAAATTATTTTTTCAACGAAACCAAAATTATGTTGTGTCTCATTCGCAGAATAAGAGATGGAAGTAGTCAACATGGTGGGATACAATGATCAAACGTGCCGTTCAGCCTTTATGCAAAGCGGTGAAGTATCAGCTGTTGATGCAAGGCTCTTGCGATGGCATAACATCCATGAGGCCTCCTCCCTCGTCGTCCTGCAGGTTGTAGTGCTGCCATGGGTTCCTCGTCCTCCTCCCCCCCCCACCCCCTCGCCTGAGCTGGTTCTGCAATGTCCTCCCATGGGAATATCTGTTCCCTCATGATGGCTAAGTTGTGTAGCATGCAGCACACCACAGTGAACTCAGCGACCTGCTGAAGGGAGCATTGCAGGTAGCCTCCAGAGTGGTCCAGGCATCGGAAGCGCTGCTTTAGAACTCCTGATGATATTGTGTGTGGCTATATGCCAGATACTATAGCGATGCTCGCCTTCTGTCTGCGTTTTGCGGAGGTGGGGTCATGAGTCAGGTGGTGGGCCCCTAACCTTTGTCCCCCAGCATCCAGCTCTGGCCTTCTGGCTGCTCCTCAAACAGCTGTGAGACACTGCTCTCATGCAAGATCTCTCTGGATATTTTGCATCGACTGCCATGCTACACTGCATATGGTCGCAGATGATCTGGACATTCAGCGAGTCCTTTTCAGTTTCGGTAAACCTCCGGATCATCTAAAGGTGCTCGCATGGCGATGTGCATACAGTCAATGGCAGCCTGTACCTTGGGGAAGCTAGCAATTCATGCAAAGCCTAAAGCCCTCTTATTTTGTGCCTCCCTGGTCATTGATAAGCTGATGAAATTGTCTCTGTGTGCGTACAGTGCGTGTGTTACCTGGCAAATGCAGCTCTGTGTAGCGTGCTGCGAGATGCAGCATACGTCCCAAGTTGATGCCTGAAAGGAGCCGGAGACATAGAAGGAAATTGTCACAGTTACCTTGACCTCAACGGACAGTGCAGTCCTTCTCCCACTTGTAGGCTGTATATCTGCCTTTATGAGCTGGCATATCTCTGAGACCACCTCTTTTCGAAAGGACAGACTTCTAATGCACTGCCCCTCAGACAGGTGTAGGTATGAGGTGTAGGTGTAGGTAAACTCGTTCAGAGTAAGGCCTCCTCCCCATAAGTCTGCGACCTCTTTGATTACCCAGATAATGCTGCTGAATAAGCCTACTTCGATGATGAGACAGGACAGCATAAGCACGCTCCACATATGGCAAAGATAGAATAGCCCCCATTATTTAAAGGTCATTAAATGTCCTTAAAAATGAATTATTAACTCACAAAAAGCTCGATCGGTAAACACAGCCTTCCCTCCAAAAGCTTTAACTCAGCTTCATTTTCCAAGATGGCGCCGTTAACATTTTAAAACTTTGAAAAACTTTTCACCCAAAACCCGTATCAACACCTAACACTTTCTGAATTCAAAGTTTACCTGTTCTTTTTGGAACAGCCCGGTGTTTGAAAAGAGGAATATTGCTGCTTCGAAATTGCAGATAACTAAAAATAGTTTCCCATAAAATAAAGTTAGTATTTTCTTCAAAGTGGCAATTAATAAAAATGCCAGGTAATTCGGAGTGTGAGCACGCAAGTTAGCTTTAGAGGACTCACTCTAAACAAACCAGTGATTGGATTTATGTTGAAGAGAACCCAAGATGGCACCGTTATCGCAGATTTCCATCCGATTCCACCAGGTAAGGCAAGCTTTTTAAAAACGGTGTTTAGTACTGTCTTTAAATATATCCTCATTGGCGAAACTCGCAAAAAATGGCATTATCGTTGGGTTTGACCCCGACTGACGTCACAAAATCGGTACTCAAAAAATTCGGCCCTTATTTTTTAAGACCACTGGCGAAACTAGCAAAAGGGCCCTAAGTTTAATTAGCTCCAAAAAAAACCTTTTAACTCCACTGGAGCTAAATCGTGGCGAATTTCAGGCCCAAAGAGTTTACTGGAGCTATTGCTCCAGTTCTCCTTGTTGCTCTTTGGTGTCTAGTATAAAGGGTGGCCCTTAACTAGAATCATAGAATAGATTAATAGAATGGTTACAGCACAGAAAGAGGCCATTCAGCCCATTGAGCCCACGTCTGCTCTCTGCAAGAGCACTTCAGCTAATCCCACTCCCTCTCCCTTTCCCTGCAGCGCTGCAAATTTTTTTCTTTCAGGTACTTATCCAATTCCCCTTACAGTCTGCCTCCACCACCCTTTCAGGCAGAGCATTCCAGATCCTAACCTCTCGCTGCGTAAAAAATGTTTTTCTCATGTCGCCTTTGGTTCTTTTGCCAATCACCTTAATCTATGTCCTCTGGTTCTCAACCATTCTGCCAATGGGAACATTTCCTCACTATCTACTCTGTCCAGACCCCTCATGATTTTGACCACCTCTATCAAATCTCCTCTCAACCTTCTCTGCTCCAAGGAGAACAACCCCAGCTTCTCCAGTCTATCCACATAACTAAAGACCCTCATCCCTGGAACCATTCTCGTAAATCTTTTCTGCACCCTCTCTAATGCCTTCACATCCTTCCTAAAGTGTGGTATCCTGAATTAGACACAATTCTCCAGTTGAGGCCGAAACAGTGTTTTATAAAAGTTCATCATGACTTCCTTGCTTTGTCCTCTATGCTGCTATTTATGAAGCTAGGATCCTGTATGCTTTTTTAACAGCTTTCTCAACCTGCTCTGCCACCTTCAACGATTTGTGCACCTACACCCCTAGGTCTCTCTGTTCATGTACACCCTTTAGAATTGTACCCTTTACTTTATATTACCTCTCTTCGTTCTTCCTATCAAAACCAGAGGCTTCATGGAAAGCATTAAGTAAAACGGACTTTCTTTAGACATTCATCTTGAAATCCAAACATTTGCACAAGTGCAAGGCACGCGATGCTCTATCAGAAACTTCACTTGTGAGGTTCATTTATCTTGGAGACTTGACAAGGTTTGGGTACAGCAGTGGTTCAGCAAGTGTACCGTTTGATTAGTGCGGAGCCAGTGGAAGTGGTTTGTGAGTCTTATTCCATGAATTTAAAGTGTGAGCTTGTCATTCTCTGCTGCCACTTCCTTTCTGCAGGGAACAATTGTCATTATTTTCATGAACTAGTTCTGCGATGCAACCGGTTTAAAATCTTCACTAATTTTCCCCCCTCGTTTCCCAAGGGTACTTTTGGGAGTACAATAAATAAGCAATTTCCTGGACTGAGCAAAGTTTCTCATATTCCAAATATTTCATATACTTGTTGTTTCAATAGATTCTATGCACATTCCACTTCTCTGTAAGCACAACATTCAAGAGGTATCAACATATGCTCGAATTGAAGCTTATCGTAACGGTAATGCTGAACATAAAATCATCAGTAAAAATATGAAGCTGAAGAATCTGAAGCTAGTATTTGTCGGAGTCCTGTATGTTTGGATTAACATGTACATTTAAAAAAAAAACACACAAGGGTTGGAAATCTGAAACTAGATTAGAAATGAGGGAGGCAGGAACGAGGATTAGAATTGGGGTTTGCAACTGGGAAGCAACAGAGTGATTGAGGCTGGGAGCTGCATCAAACCAACAAAACTGGCTCAGAGCTGTGGAGTGGGAGCAAGGAGATGGTAGAGAAGAAAGGCACCCTGATGAATAACAATAACTTGAACTAAAGCTCTGGAAGAATATACAAATAAATAACGATAATCAGTCATTACACACAGTAAGTTTCAAGCTGGGCAGTGGTCATGCCTCATCTCTCTTTCTAAGCCCATACCAGTCAATCTTCTGCTGTATTCTTCATCTTCCTAATGCCTAAGAAAAGAGAGAGGAGAAGAAAATATTTTTTCTAATCATTCCTTTATTTTAATTTTTCAAATATAAAAATGGATTGCTTTTTTTTTCATCATTTATTTATTTATAAATTGAATGTGCCAGAGTCAGAAGGCCTGGGGCTAAATTCCAGGAGGAGACCAAGGCTGGACTCAAGCTTGCAGGATCAGAAAGATGGGGCAGGGCAGGAGAGAATAATGGAATGTCAGTCCCATACCAAAGGGATGGAGCAAACTGGCACCGAACATGTACTGAATGGTTTTTAATAACCATACACTAACACAGGGAGGTGTACCAAGCATGTGGCTTGCATGGATAAATCATATGTCTGAAAACTGATGGGTGGACAAGGACAAAAGTGTTTTAGTTCTATCGCTAAGATTTTCCCCCAACTTAGTTGAAATAAAAAAAGAAAGTCTTGCATTTATATAGCACCTTTCATGAACTCAGGGCATCTCAAAGCGCTTTACAGCCAATGATGTACTTTTGAAGTGTAGTCACTGTTGGCATGTAGGAAACGCGGCAGCCAATTTGCAGACAGCAAGCTCCCACAAACAGCAATGTGATAACGACCAGATAATCTGTTTTACTGATGTTGGTTGAGGGATAAATATTGGCCAGGACACCAGCGAGAACTCTCCTGTTCTTCTTTGAAAGAGTGCCATCATATCTTTTACATCCACTTTAGAGAGCAGACGGAGCCACTACAACCAGACGGTGCCCCATTGTCTGCCTTTGCCTCTGAGAGGAAAGTTATGAATTGCACAGATTATACTTTTGTTAATGTTTTTTGAAGTATGCTTTAAATAAATTGTTATTTTTTCTGTGTGATAGTCAGTAAGCAAGATTATATTGTGCACTCTGCTATTATTAAATCATTTTAAACTATTGTCTTGATGCGCAACAGGAAATTTCTGCAAAATATTATTGTGGATTATGGTCGGGTATTATTTTCTAAACAACCATATATTTATGTTTAATACTTTTAATTATCTTTTTGAGGCTGTGAAATGTTAATATACAGGGTGGAATTAGTGTTAGAAACTTTACTCTGTTAAATTTCCAGATAAATTCTGTAGGCGGAGTTAAATATATGTTATTTTTTTTAAATCATATTTTGAGGTTATCCATTTATTATATCACATTTTTCACTAATGAACTATATACATACAGTATATACTTTCATTCAAAGCAGAAAACGACTCATAAAGCTTTCAGACTTTGTAGTTTTACATTTCCATTCTGTTTTCTGGGCACTGTTTAATGCTGGAAAGTCACAGCATCAGCGAAGAGAAAGATTAACATCTTGGGTGCAGACCCTTTGTCAGAATTGGAAACTGGAAGATAGGTGAACCCCTTTCACAGAACTGAGTGAAAGTGAAGTGAATAGGAGAGGGAGGACAACAGGTAAAAGTCAAGAACTCGTGCACGCTAACTACTATCACAGTTAGTGAGTTTAATGGCCTGTAAACGAGTTTTAGCAAAGGCTTCAAAATGGTGAAAAACTGTTGGATGACATATAAAGTTCATCTCAGGCAGCCAAGAGGTGTTTGATAGCCAGACGTAGAGTAAATCACCTGAGTCATGCAGCGATATATAATTACTGTATTACCAATGCAGGCTGGGGAGATTTTTTTCTACTCTTGGCAACCTCAGTTACCATTTTGACCTTCATAGATTTCACAGCCTGTTTGTACTGCAATGGCAGCTGTTTCTGGAGCCGTAAGCTAAGCCAAAGCACTGTAAGGTATGGGATTTCCTGGCATTGTGCAAAGAGGAATGGGAAATCTACCCCCACAGCACTCGATTCAGAGCGGGCTATGGGATCAGACACCATTGCAATACAACGAGACACAGGTAAAAGAGAAACAGAGAATACTGGACATCTGAAATAAAAACAGAACGCACTGGAAATTCACAACAGGTCAGTTACACCTATAAAAAGGCAGGTTATGATATTTTGATTGTGTCGCCTTCATCAAAACTCATGTAGATGGCTAACTGGAAGGATAGCTAACAGAGACTGAACAGGAGCTCAACTTTACACCTCTTAATCTTTTTTTAATCAAATGTACAGTCTACATTTTGACACTACTTCTTGTAAAATCTGTTAGTGTGATGTCAGGAAATGATAGACACTGAGAAACATTATTGTGTCCATCTTCTTTAACCACTATGGACAACACAGTCTTTGGCTTTTGGCTACTGGGCACAGTGTCTGTATAGGAGCCGTGAGAATGTTAATTTATGAGTTAATCATTTCCTTTTGAGTCTAAGATTTTGCAATGTGCTGCCAATTCTGTGTTTAAATGTGTTGCATTATGCTACTGTTCCTGAAGGTCTCCTCCGTGCCTCTTTTCTCCTTCCGCTGTACAGCAGCACGTCGAAGCTTCCCGTAAGTAACGTGTCTCTGTGGTTGCGCTGTTCTCCATATTAATGCGAGATTGGGCCTGACTGTCCATCCCAACCACCCTTTTGGCTTCACCCCATGATGACCAGTAATCTCTGTGAGACTTGACTCTCCTTGAACACCGTGCAAAGAGGAAACTTGCTCACTAACGATTAGGAGAATTCATGAATTGAAGCAAAGGAGACCTTATTAACGGAAGAGTACTGCACACAAAATGTTACCTTGACTGAATGACTCAAAAAAAGTCCAACCAAATCACGGCTTCCTGTTGCTTTATATTATTACTGCAAAATACGCAGCTTTCTCCGCCAGCCATGAACACTCCCCAATCTCCTCAACCAATCATTTTCTTGATTTTATTTTTACATTTGAAAGCTTTATATAGATTCTTTATACAACTTATTTATTAAATTGAATAACAATTGCTTTAGAGGTTCAGTCTGCAACAGAGGAAATAGAATGCAATGAAAACATCTGTGAAAATTGTGCAGGATACTTAATTAAAATGCAGAAAAAAGCCTTTGATGAAATATGAAACCTCCTCAAAGGTGCAATTTACATTATTGAAATCACCATCTGAGATTTGCAGTTTTAAAAATGTTGTTACTTTTTGGTCCTCGGCCATTTCAAATAAATCAACTTGAGGGTTTATTCATTGTAAATCAAATTGAAAGATTTGCATTATCATAGCATCTTTTCATGTTGCTCAGAAACTTGTCTCTGCATCTCAAATACAATGTTGCTTTTTGACTTATGTGGGCAAATGCAGCAGCTATTGTGTAAATGGCAAGATCCTATGAACTTGTTATTGACCAGCTGATTTTGGTGATATTGGTTGAGGGGAGATGTTAGTCAAGAAAATTCTTTAAACCAAGCAGACAGGGGCTTCAGTTTAATGACTCATCCAAAGCAATGTCACTCTCTCTCTGTAATGCACTAAAATATCATTCAATTCTTAGATAGGTTTGAACCCATAATTTCCTAATTTAGAGATGAGATAGCCAGCAACTAATGACAAAAATAAAGGAAGATTTGCATTTATATAGCGCATTTCCTGACCTCAGATGTCCCAAAATACTTTCCAGTCAATGAAGTATTTTTTTTTTTGAAGGGTAGTCACTGTTGTAATGTCGGAAACGCAGCGGCCAATTTGCACACAGCAAGCTCCCACAAACAGCAATGTAATAATGAACAGATAATCTGTTTTAGTGATGTCAATTGAGGGATAAATGTTGGCCAGAACACCTGGGATAACTCCCCTGCTCTTCAAAATACTGCTATGGGATCTTTTATTTCCACCTGAGTGAGCAGATGGTTTAACGTCTCATCCAAAAGACGACACCTCCGACAGTGCAGCACTCCCTCAGTACTGCACTGGGAGTGTTAGCCTAGATTTTTGTGCTGAGGTCTCTGGAGTGGGACGTGAATGCACAACCTTCTGACTCAGAGGTGAGATGCTACCCACTGAGCCACGACTGACACAAACCCCAATAACAGACACCACATAAAAAGTTGTTAAATATTACGGTGTAAAACTGTTACTTTGAAAACTAACCAGTTTTAAAAATTGTTTGTGAGAATCTGCTTTTGCCATAAACTGTCAGTAGCCTATGGCAGCAGGCTTAAGTATCTATCTTTAATGTGGATATCTGTAAGACAAAGGTCCTCCACCAACCTGATCCCGCCACACAGCACTGTCCCCCGGTCATCAAAATCCATGGCACGGCCTTGGACAACATGGACCATTTTTCATGCCTCAGGAGCCTACTATCAGCAAGGCAGACATCGACGACGAGGTCCAACACCGCCTCCAGTGTGCCAGCACAGCCTTCGGTTGCCTGAGGAAGAGAGTGATTGAAGACCAGGACCTCAAATCTGGCACCAAGCTTATGGTCTACAGGGCAGTAGTGATACCCGCCCTCCTATGTGGCTCAGAGACATGGACCATATACAGTAGACACCTCAAATGCTGCAGAAGTACCACCATCGCTGCCTCCGCAAGACCCTGCAAATCCACTGGGAGGATAGATACAGCAACTCAGGCCAACATCCTCAACAATGAAGCACTGACCACACTCGACCAGCTCTGTTGGGCAGGCCACATCGTCTGCATGCCTGACACAAGACTCCCAATGCAAGCGCTCTACTCAGAACTCCTACACGGCAAGCGAGTCCCAGGTGGGCAGAAGAAACATTTCTTGGACACCCTCAAAGTCTCCTTGATAAAGTGCAACATACCCGTCGGCACCTGGGAATCCCTGGCCCAAGAACGCCCTAAGTGGAGGAAGCGCATTCGGGAGGACGCTGAGCACCTCGAGTCTTGTCGCCGAGAGCATGCAGAAAACAAGCACAGGCAGCGAAAGGAGCATGCGGCAAACCAGACACCCCACCCACCCCTTCCTTTAATCACTGTCTGTCCCACCTGTGACAGAGACTGTAATTCCCATATTGGACTGCACAGTCACCTGAGAACTCACTTTTAGAGTGGAAGCAAGTCTTCTTCGATTTCGAGAGACTGCCTATGATGATGATGGCAGCAGTCTTAAGTAACCATCTTTACTGTGGACATTTTGTACAAAACTAGCATTGCATATAAAAATAACCTTAAATTCGCGAACACCAAATAATGGGCACAAAATGGGCAAACACCAACTGGGACCCTACTATTTAGAATCTATATTAACGACTTGGAAGAAAGGACTGAGTGTAACGTAGCCAAGTTTGCTGATGATACAAAGATGGGAGGAAAAGCAATGTGTGAGGAGGACACAAACAACCTGCAAAACGACATAGACAGGTGAAGTGAGTGGACAAAAATTTGGCAGATGGAGTATAATTTTGGAAAGTGTGAGGTCATGCACTTTGGCAGAAAAATATCAAAGAACAAGTTATTATTTAAATGGAGAAAAATTGCAAAGTGCTGCAGTACAGCGGGACCTGGGGATACTTGTGCATGAAACACAAAAGTTAGTATGCATGTACAGCAAATGATCAGGATGGCCAATGGAATCTTGACCTTTATTGCAAAGGGGATGGAGTATAAAAGCAGGGAAGTCTTTGTCATGTATGTAAACATTGTAACTGTGTAATACTTTCCACCAGAGGGCGCAACTGTTGGAGGCCCAAGGGTCACCTGCAAACCACGTGCAAGGGAGTATAAAAGATTGTCCGCCATACTGCTTAGGCACTGTGGATTTGTATTAAAGAGACTAAGGTCCCATCAGTTTTAGCTCACAGTACTCAGTCTTGTGGAGTTCTTCCATACTTAACAATTGGCGACGAGTAACAGATTACGAACTTTCACGCGGTCATGACTGCCGTTGGTATTTTGGAGAGATTTGTAGAGGGTGATGATTGGGAAGCCTTCATTGAGCGTCTCAACCAGTACTTTGTGGCCAACGAGCTGGATGGGGACGATAAAGCGATCAAGCGGAGGGCGATTCTCCTCACCGTGTGTGGGTCCACAATATACGGCCTCATCAAGAATCTGCTAGCACCGGAGAAACCACCGGAGAAGACATACGCAGCGTTGTGTATGCTGGTTCGGAACCACCTCAAACCGAAGGAGAGTGACTTAATAGCCAGGTATCGCTTCTACACGCACCACCACTCTCAGGGGTCAGGACGTGGCGAGTTATGTCACCGACATGAGATGCCTTGTGGGAACTTGTGAATTTGCGAGATTTTTGGGGGAAATGCTGTGGGACTTTCTTGTGCTTGGCATCAGCCACGAGGTCATTCTTCGCAAGCTGCTGTCCACCGAATCCCTAGACCTGAGCAAGGCCATCACGATAGTCCAGGTATTCATATCCATGAGCGATAATACCAGACAGATATCTTCCTAGCATCGAAGCTCACCGGCAAGAACTGTGCATAAAATAACGTCACTAGCAGGCAGAATTGCATATGGCAGAGCCTATAAATCTGCAGCTGCAAGACCTAGGATGACTCCGAGTCCGCCATCGGGTGTGCATGCAAATGCATTAGCACCATGTTGGCGCTGCGGGGGTAATCATCAAGCCCATCAATGTCGATTCAAGCACTACATGTGCAAAGGCTGCGAAACAATGGGACACCTCCAGCGAATGTGTAAGAGTGCTGCGTCTCACCACATGGCAAAGTCGGCAGAGAATGATCGATCCGGCACGGATCACGCAGAACAAAGAAGAGAGACAACTCAACCCGAGGATGAAGTGTATGGGGTGAACCCCTTCACCACCAAGAGCCCTCCTATCATGCTGAAAGTCAAAGTGAACGGTATTCTGGTATCAATGGAGTTGGACACGGGGGCGAGTCAGTCAATTATGAGCCAGAAGGCTTTTGAGAAACTGTGGGGCAACAAGGCACAAAGGCCCAAACTGAGCCCGATTCAGATAAAGCTGCGCACCTACACCAAAGAGCTCATACCAGGCATTGCAGTGCTGCTAAGGTATTGTACGATGGAGCGGTCGTGATTTATCACTGTGGATTGTTCCAGGCAATGGCCCAATGCTATTTGGCAGAAGCTGGCTGGGAAAGATTCGATGTAACTGGGGCGACATCAAAGCACTATCTTCAGTGGATCCTCGTGCACCCAAGTGCTGAGCAAGTTTCCGTTGCTATTTGAACCAGGCATCGGCAACTTCACAGGCGCCAAGGTGCAGATCCATCTAGTCCCCGATGCAAGGCCCTTTCATCACAAGGCTCAAGCGGTTCCATATATGATGAGGGAGAAAGTCGAGATCAAACTGGACAGACTTCAAAGAGAGGGAATCATATCACCAGTCGAGTTCAATGAGTGGGCCTGTCTGATTGTTCTGGTGTTGAAAAGCGATGGCACGTCAGAATCTGGTCAAGGTAACGATCAACCGAGTCTCGTTACAAGACCAGTACCCGCTACCCAAGGTGGATGACCTGTTCATAATGTTAGCAGGGAGGAAGTCATTCACCAAGTTGGACCTAACCTCCGCCTAGATGAAACAGGAGCTGGCTGAATCTTCGAAAAGATTGACGTGCATCAACACGCACAAAGGACTGTTTATATACCATAGGTGCCCTTTTGGGATTCGCTCGGCTGCTGCCATCCTCCAGAGGAACACGGAGAGTCTGCTGAAATTGGTTCTGCACACCGTTGTGTTTCAAGACGACATCCTGATCACCGGTCGTGACATCACCGAACACCTGGACAACCTGGAAGAGGTTCTAAGTCGACTAGACAGAGTGGGACTCAGGTTGAAATGCTCCAAGTGTGTTTTCCTGGCACCAGAGGTCGGATCTTTGGGGAGAAAGATTGCGGCAGACGGCATCAGACCCACGGACTCAAAGACAGAGGCCATCAAGAATGAACCCAGACTACAGAATGTGATGGAGCTGCGTTCGTTCCTGGGACTCCTCAACTATTTTGGGAACTTTCTACCCGGGTTAAGCATGTTACTGGAACCATTGCACATGTTGCTACATAAGGGTTTGGGGTAAATCTCAAGAGACAGCCTTTGAGAAGGCCAGAAATCAACTTTGTTCTAATAAGTTACTTGTACTGTATGACCCGTGAAAAGATTAGTGCTAGTTTGTGATGCATCGTCGTATGGGGTCGGCTGTGTGTTACAGCAAACTAATGTATCGGGCAAACTTCAACCGGTTGCATACGCGACTAGAAGTCTGTTTAAGGCTGAAAGAGCCTACAGTATGGTCGAGAAAGAGGCATTAGCATGTGTATATGGGGTTAAGAAAATGCACCAATACCTATTTGGACTTCGGTTTGAGCTTGAAACCGACCACAAGCTGCTCATTTCGCTGTTTTCAGAAAGAAAAGTTATAAATACCAATGCTTTCTCCAGCATCCAAAGACGGGCACTAACATTGTCCGCCTATGACTATGTTATCCGCCACAGACCAGGCACGGAGAACTGTGCTGATGCCCTCAGTTGGCTACCATTGTCCACCACCGGGGTGTAAATGGCGCAGCCCGCAGACTTGCTTCTCGTCATGGATGCTTTTGAGAGCGAGGGGTCACTTGTCACTGCTCGCCAGATCAGGACCTGGACCAGCCAGGATCCTGTGCTATCACTGATAAAAAGTTGCGTCCTCAATGGGAGCTGGTCGGCCGTTCCCAGGGAAATGCAAGATGAAATTAAGCAATTTCACCATTGCAAAGATGAAATTTCCATCCAGTTGGATTGTCTCTTATGGGGTAATCGCGTGGTTTTGCCAAAAAAAGGCAGGAAACGTTTATACGCGACCTACACAATACCACCCAGGCATAGTCATGATGAAGGCTGTAGCCAGGTCACATGTTTTGTGGCCTGGCATTGACTTGGGCTTAGAGTCATGCGTACACCAGTGCAACACGTGCTCACAATTGAGCAATGACCAAGGGAGGCTCCATTGAGTCTGTGGTCATGGCCCTCCAAACCGTGGTCCAGGATCCATGTAGATTTTGCTGGCCCCTTTCTCGGAAAGATGTTTTTAGTTGTAGTGGACGCTTACTCTAAATGGATTGAATGCACAATCATATCATCCAGCACATCCGTTGCCACCATTGAAAGCCTCCGGGCTATGTTCGCCACCCATGACTTGCCCGACGTCCTTTTCAGTGACAATGGACCATGTTTCACCAGCTCGGAATTCAACGAGTTTATGACCCACAATGGCCTCAAGCATGTCAGGTCTGCCCTGTTTAAGCCCGCATCCAACGGTCAAGCGGAACGGGCAGTCCAAACTATCAAGCAGAGCTTGAAAGGTGTGAGGGAAGGCTCCTTGCAGACCCGCATATCTCGAGTTCTGCTCAGCTACCAGACGCAACCCCACTCGCTCACTGGGGCTTCCCCTGCAGAATTGTTAATGAAGAGAGCACTCAAAACCGGGCTCTCCCTAGTCCACCCTGATCTAAATGATCACGTGGAAACCCGGCCTCACCGGCAAAACATGTACTACTATCGCGCGGCTGTATCACGTGACATTGATGTTAACGACCCTGTGTTTGTCATGGTTCTAAATGGGTCACTGGCACTGTCTTGGCCAAGGAGGGGAATAGAGTATTTATAGTCAAACTATTGAATGGACAAACATGCAGAAAGCATTTGGATCAGACCAAACTGCGGTTCACCGACAACAAGGAACAACCTGAAAAGGACATCACCAGCAACGATCCACCAACACACACTCAACCAGCAATCGACCTCGCTGTCAATCAAGAGGATGAATCCACCATTCCTAACAGTCCTGTCAGCCCAGCCGCGCCGCAGTGCACCAATGGTCCGACCAACTCAGACGATCAACCAGGGAGCATAGGACCCTGGATCGTCTCAACTTGTAAATAATTTGTATCAAAGACTTTGGGGGGGAGTGATGTCATGTATGTAAACATTGTAACTGTGTAAGACTTGCCACTAGAGGGCGGAACTGTTGGAGGCCCAAGGGTCACCTGCAGACCTCGTGCAAGGGAGTAGAAAAGGTTGCCCGCCATACTGCTTAGGCACTGTGGATTTGTATTAAAGAGACTAAGGTCACATCAGTTTTAGCTCACAGTACTCAGTCTTGCGGAGTTCTTCCATACTTAACAGTCTTGCTGCAGTTATACAGGGTATTGGTGAGGCCACACCTGGAATACTGCGTGCAATTTTGGTTTCCATATTTACGAAAGAACATACTTGCTTTGGAGGCAGTTCAGAGAAGGTTCACTAGGTTGATTCCAGAGATGAGTGGGTTAATTTATGAGGAAAGGTTGAGTAGGTTGGGCCTCTACTCATTGGAATTCAGAAGAATGAGAGATGATCTTATCGAAACATATAAGATTCTGAGGGGGCTTGACAAGCTGGATATAGAGAGGATGTTTCCACTGATGGAAGAGACTAGAACTAGAGGGCACGATCTTAGAATAAGGGGACGCCCATTTAAAACTGAGATGAGGAGAAATTTCTTCTCTCAGAGGGTTGTAAATCTGTGGAATTCTCTGCCACAGAGAGCTGTGGAAGATGGAACATTGAATAAATTTAAGACAGAGTTAGACAGTTTCTTAACCGGTAAGGGATTATGCGGAGCGGGCAGGGAAGTGGAGCTGAGTCCATGATCAGATCAGCCATGATGGTATTAAATGGCAGAGCAGGCTCGAGGGGCCATATGGCCTACTCCTGCTCCTATTTCTTACATTCTTGTGTTCTTATATTCTTATTAAGGATGAGGCCTGAAAACTGGCCTAAATTTTCCCTCAGGCCTCATTGGAATAAGTCCAGCAAACTGCAGGTGCCAATCGGACACGCCTGATGCAGCTTGCCAGTCCGGTTCAGACTTTATCGTTACCCTGCAGGTAACTCCAGTTGAGAAGGCAAAGGGGAATGTGGGGAGACCTAGCATGGGTCAGCAATGGCCCGCAGGAGTAAAGCACCTCCTGACTCCATGCTAAGGGAATTTAAAAAAAAAATTACCTGCAGTTTTTTTTGTGGTGGCCTCCAGTGATGCCTGTAGAGCCCTGAAAAATGATCCAACTTGTTTAAATGGATTTCCCAGAAATGAGGGCACAGGACCCTCATTTCAATATGGAAATGAGGCCTGCATTGGGCTGCCTGGAGATGGCCCTGACCAAATTAGCGGCAGCCCAAACCCTCATTGCCCATTGTTCTGCTAAATTCAACATCGTGGTGGTCATTTTACACCCATCAAAGAGGCACATTTATGCTCTAAAGTTTCTTATGATTAATTGAGTGCCGTCACTTTTCCAACTATTTATTTAACACAGCATGACCACAAGATCTGAATTGTGGTGAAACTATTAAACACTGAAGGAAGTAAGAAATGAATTTGCCTTGCACTATCTGAATAGATATTTCAAAATGGGGGGGTTGGTGAGGAAATAAATTTGTCGATCGTTTGCACTGAAGCTTTTTTTCCTTTGAAACAGAAAATACCCATTTGTACCCAGTTTACAAATGATGTTTGTTCTGATGGCTGGCCAGCAGTGCAACTAGATCTTGACTGACAGGTAGAAATGTAAACAGTACAGTAATACTACTTAAAATTCAGCTAAGAACTTTCCATTTGAGCAGCTCATAAACTAAATCTTTATTTGTTGGAGCGACTGAATTTGGTGAAACTTTGAGTGTCGATTTCAGCAGACTAGAAGTGGAGGTAAGGAGTTATAATTCCTGCAAATATTGCCATATAAACATAGCGTTCTATCCATCCTTCATTCATGGGGATAGGGACAAATTATGTATTGCCAGAACCACGGGTTTAAAATGACTAAATAACTGAAATTCCCTTTTTTACAAGGAATTCCAGGATTTCTTTTACCAGTGTTTTGGGGATTGCATTCCACAATTCTGTCCGTTTATTGCTTGTCATTAAAAACAAGTCAGTAACTAACTTGGACCAAATACACTGCTGTGCTGTATGCACCCAGTTTACTGTATTAGAATAATAGGGCCCGAACTTGGTCAGAGCTCCACCCACAGCCACCGAGGTTCCGTCCGGAAAAAATGCTTTCCACAGATTCCGCAGGTACCACCCATCTGCCGCCCAGGTCCCGCCCGGCAGGAGATTCCTCGGTGAAGTACCGCCAGCGCAATTTCCTGCCGCCCGCACATGCGGAGCCTCCAAAACAGGGATTTTCCTTGCGCACGATCCGCGAAGATCGCGCTCCCGCCCGCCAAAAGGACCGCTGGCAAAAAGATGGACTGAACTGGCTGTGAATTGGGCGGCAGGGAGAATTGCTCAGAGTGCTGCAGCGCTGCACACCCGGCTAGCGTCCATAAGCTGCACCGTTATCAGAGGCTCAGAAATCATTATCTGATCGACCTTAAACTGCACAGAATGAGTTCAGATATGTAAATTAGAAGTACTCCGTTGAAGGGAAAGTGTGGTAGAGGAACCGGCAATGAATTCCGAAAGATGGTAAAGACTCCAATGGACATGCCCGACAAGAGTTTTTAGACCATTGCAGGCAGAACAGAGTTATTGGCAGAATGTGAGTGCACAGATGGTGTGAGCTTCTGTCAGAGTAAATGCGACCATGTAATGATCTGGCAGGTCGCAGCATGTGATAGTGAGAACAGCATGACCTCAAGTATAGATGATGGAAAAAGATATATAATGGACTGCAAGGTCACTGAGAAACATGTGATATCAGGGGTGGGACTCCACATTGGTGGACCTAAGAAAAAGTGGACTGAAGTGCAAGCCTTAATGTGTGCCCTGAAAGTTGAGCAACTGTCTCTCATTGAATGGTAGCCTTCCTGCATTGGTGACCCTTACTTGTCGTATCGCAGTCGCCTGATGATAGGACCCATTAAACAGTCGCATCGTACGTGGAGGGCAAGAAATTCCTCATACAGCAGTACACCTGAAGAAGATTTGTCTATTTCTCAGAATGCACCCCAGATAATGTAAAAATGAGACACTGACCAAGAGCGGGTGAACAATGTGACTGTATTGAATACTGCAGCATGTCAAAATGACAGAACGTGCAAACAATTGAATCCAACATATGTACAGTTGTTCCGAGACCAGTCAAGTGATATTGATAATAACCCATTGACAATAACAACAGCCACAACTTAATGAGGAGTAAAGAAGATATCCTCCACCAACACCCAACCCTCTACCCACTACCACCACCTCTCTTCCCCCCCCCCCGCCCCCTCCCCACTGTGAGACCTATCGTCCTCTTCATGGGTCCGCCTTCACCACGGTGAGCTGTACCCTTGCCCCTCACCGCCTCTGCTCCATGATGTTGTGCAGGAGGGCAGCCAGAATGCTGCTGCCATGTTCGTCTTAGAGAGCAGGTGGAGGGCGTGCTTGAAGGCGCCGGCATCTCCGGCTCCTCGGGGTCTGTTGGCCTCGATGGTGTGGTCTCAGGGGTTTGCATGACATGGCCAGAAGCCATCGCTTGCCTCAGTGCCTCAGCAGAGACGGTGTTGTGCTCCACCGCACTAACGAGCCGCTCCATACTGGCAGTATGCTGCTGAACAAAGGTGGCGATGCTGGCAGCTATCCCAGCCATTGTCTGCAGCATATTTCGAGCTAGTTCCACACTCAGTCCTCGACAACTGGGCCATTTCCTGCATTGCTGCAAACTGTCCTCCATCCTCATTGGATTGTTGCATCATCCTGGGTGTATTTTCTGGCACGGCCTCTGCGCCTCCCAGCACTTGTTCTTGCTTCGTCCGACTCGAGTCCTAAGAGGTCGGACCCCGACACTGATGTTGGCCGGATAGGTGGCATATATGTCAGGAGGCTGGAGTCCTCCTCTTCCACCTCCTCGACCTCAAGTGTTTCGAAGACTGGCAATCCTCCCTCCTCACCCTCCTGGTCTTTGTGACTCTGGGTGGCGGAGGTGGGTGCAGTAGATATGGGTGATTTGGGGGCGGGGGGGGGAGGTGGGTAGAGGACGGAGCTGGGGATGTTGGGCTGGTGACAACATCAGGGTGGGAGACATTGGTTTCACACTCAGCTTTTGTGTGCCAGAGGTGGAAGGGGTGCATTGCTTGGTGCTGTCCGAATCAACATCTACAAGTAGAGGACAACATTTTAGTGTATAGCTGGGGGGTGGGGTTGGTCAAGCTGATATGTGAGCCATAGCATTTAGCATTCTTACTTCAAGGAGTTCCATTGCTACATCAGCACACCATTAATGGCCGGCACTGTGCGTTAAAAGGCATTTAACTTAACATTGCATGACCTTGCATGACATGAGTGTGATGCAGACTGGAATTTAGTATACCCTTACCATGCTCTAGCATGGGATCTGCATCACCCTTTGTGGTGGCACGGTGGTGGTCACCCACCAATGCCAAGGCACGCTCCTCTAGGCTGCTCAACTCAATGACATCTGCTAGGCCCCTTCCTGTGGCACTCAGGCTTGATGCCTGGGATGTTCTTTTCTTCTGCAGAAAGAAACGTTGCATCCTTTGCCCCTTTTGCTCATGCAGCACACAATAAATGTTTACTCGCTCTTGCTGACGCCACCACATTGTTTTATCGTTTTCGACACTGGTATCCATCCCGCACAATGTTGCTCACTGAGGACACGGTCTCACCAATCTCCCTCCAAATGCATCTATATTGGGGTGGTGGAGGCTTGCCACAACCATCCGGGTGAGATCTTTATATCAGCGCTCCACCTCAGAGACAAGCTCCTCCAGCTCGTCATCATTAAACCAGGGTACTCTGGGCTTGGCTGTATCAGACTTCTTGGAAGCTTTTTTTGCACTCATTATTATTTTCCTTGATGGATGGCTGAGGATGAATTTGTATCTCTCTCTTCAAAACTGACTCCTCTCCAACTGGCAGGTGCAAGTGAGTGCACAGCTTTTATGAGCATGCACAGCTGTGCCATCAGCCCCAATCGCAGCAAAAGTGATGTCATCACCCAGAGAAAACTACAAAAAAAAACAAGTCTTACGCATGCGCGGTGCATGGCCTGCAATGTTTGCCAAGTCGAGAGGCCTGCACCTAGCGCCCACCGCTGCTGCCGCCCGTTCATGTTCGCTCTCGCCCGCCGACTCCCGCTGCCTGCCGCTGTCAATGACACAACCACGGCGAAACTCGCTTCTGACTGGCCCCAGCGGCAGCGGGCAGCAAAAAGGTATGTTCCGCCCAGGAACCGCCGAGGTATGGGCGGGCCTTAGCTTTGACCAAGTTCGGGCCCCATAGAATATTACAGCACAGAAGGAGGCCATTTGGCCCGTCAAGCCTGTGCTGACTCTTTGAAAGAGCTGGCCAATTTCCCCTGTCATTAACATAAGAACATAAGAAATAATAGCAGGAGTAAGCCATTCGGCCCCTCGAACTTGCTCCGTCATTCAATAAGATCATGGCCAATTATTATAAAACAGTGACCTCTGGGCCACCATCGTGGAGCCTGGCACTTCGTCTTGGGTGCCGTGTTGCTGGCCCAGTCACACGCTGCCCTGGTGGCCCAGTGGCGGCCATCAGAGGCTGTGCAGAGTGAGCAGCGGCCCACCCCTTTAATCGAAGGCGAGGGACATTGAAGAGCATCAGCAGTACATGGAGCATCCCCACTAGTGCCCCAGAATCCGCCCCCAAAAGAAGTGGATGTCGGGGATTGTGCTCTGCTTCCTTTGAGGGGTGGTAAGCCCAATTCAGCGTTGGGGGCGGAACTTCCGCGCCGGGCGCTAGAAGTCCCGGCTCTGGAAGGTTACCGCCCCAAATGGGGCGTGGGGTCAATTGTGCCCCCGCCCCCATGTGCTTCTATTTTCTAACTAAGTCTGTTATGAGGTACTTTATTAAATGCCTTTTGGAAGTCCATAGATACAACCTCTGCTGCACTGCCTTCATCACCCTCTGTTACTTCATCAAAGAGCTCAATCAGGTTGGTCAGACATGATTTACCTTTAACAAATCCGTGCTGACTGTCTCTTATTAACCCATACTTCTCTAAGTGAGAATTAATCTTGTCCATGTTTTGTGAAACAGTGTGGATCAGCAGGTATGTAATACAGTGAAAAATATACAAGTCGCAATTGCAAGCACAAGTTCTACAGCTGCAACAAACCCCAAATTTTGTTCACTATATCAGCCTCCCCCTTCTCTCCAAAATAAGGAAATGTTGGAAGTGCACAGCTCATGCAGAGTCTGAAAGATAAAAGAAAATAGATTGATATTTCAGGAGTAACACTTCATCAAAATGCTGTTCTGATGGAGGACCACGTCTGTTATTTTAACCTAATTTTTTCAATTGCAGATTGACCTGCTGCAAAATGTCTGCAGATTTCTAGCATTCAGGCTCCTTTTATTTCACTCTTTCCATTTATCAACATTCTTGTTCCTTGGAATGCTTATCGTTGTGTGTAACACTATTTGTGGCAGACTTGCAAATTGTGAACCTAAGCTTAATCTAAATTTATGACGGGCTGGATTTTTGGCTTTTGAGATTTCCGAGCGGTAATAGCGATGGGGCGGTCCTGATACTGCCTTGAAAAAGTTTGCGCCTTCGTCTGCAAAATTCGGCAAAAAATTAGGTTCCATGATCTGGGGCACAAAATCAGGCATTGCACACGAAAAGTTTTTGCACCCCAACCGAAAATCACGCCGTTAAATAAGTCAGAATAATGTGCAGGACAAGGTTGTGCTGATACTCTGATTTTTGTTGATTACGCTTGTACATAGTTTATTTGCTTTAATGCATTTCATGCTGTTCAGTGCCCTGCAACATAACGTTGTCTATTGTATGGTTTTTGGCGGGGGGAGTTTGTGTTACTTTGTTGCAGTAAAATGTCTGTTTCATCCTTTGCCATTGGTGACTTGTGTATCATTGCAATGATCACCAGAGATGTGCCTTTATGGGGCACATAGTGTGTCCAGTATTAGCTCCATCCCTCAGTTTCCTTCATTTCGGAGAACCCTTCCACGTGCGACTCTTGGTCCGGCAGCATCTCCATGCTGCCTCCCCCTGGATGGGGTGGCTATCCAATCGGGGCCCCGCCAGGCCCCTCTTCATCGTCCTCCTCCTCCTGAGGTAGGCTTGCAATCCCCACTGGCAATGCCTGGTCCCTCATGATGGCCAAGCTATGCAACATGTAGCCCATCACAATGAATTCGGAAACCTGTTGATGGGAGTATTGAAGGCAGCCTCGAGGCGGTCCAGGCATCTCTGTCTATAGGAGATGGCATATCTCTGTCAGCACTTCCTTTTGGAAGTTCAGCCTTCTCACACACTACTCCTCAGAGAGCTGGAGGTCTGAGCGTTGCTGCCTGTAAACACGTGGGGTGGGTGGGGGGCGGGGGCGGGGTGTAAGCCCTCCTTCCTAGTTGTCTTCAGCCTCGCTTCTCATCCATGGGCCGACATGGTCAGCAGCCCTTCTTCTAGCTTGACGCCGCTGTCAATAGCATGCAGCATGATATGCTAGTCAACTAGTAATGCCTCCATTAAATTCTCTCACTGACCTTGTAAGGACACTGTAATGACAGATAAAACTGTCCTTTCAAGTCGGAGCTTCATGTAGCATGAGGTGTGCAACCATTGCAGTCAATGTGATCTGTGATGTAGAATCCTCCTCCCTCCATTTAAATACACCACCAATACCATCTGCTGCACCCTGTGAACACCTAGTCTTTCAGATGTTTCCTGAGGCGGGCGTTTAATGAGGCATTAGGGCCGAATTTTGCATCCGGAGCACTAGCAGAGCATTGCACGATGATTGACGTGAATCTCAGTGAAATTATAGGGCGGGGCGGTAAGTTTTTGCACCGCCGCAAACCATGAGCCGAATTTGCCGGCCAGGCGGTAAAAGTTGGACAGCTGCCATAATGCTTAGAAACAACCTTTACCACACCTCCGGGGTGCTAACTGAGGTGCAAGCAAGCCGAAAATCCAGTCCATAGTATCTAACTTTTGGTTACCTCTTATCCTTGTTAATCCTTGATATCTGTGAATGCACAGTTCTCTTGTGTTGTGCCTTTAACTCTAAGACATTACTTTTAGGAAAACTAGGCCAAGAAAAATGGGCACAGAGATCACGATGCGCTAACATCGGAGGACTACAGGCAGCACGCAATATTTGTGTTGATTGCTCACTTCCATGATTGTGGTATTCAGCCCGGTGCTGAACGTGCTGCTGAGTGGCTGACCCCTCAGCAGGGGAATCAAGTTCGTGCAAGGCTAGCACCAATTAAAGCTAGCCTGCACTGCTTAAAGGCAGTCTGCACCTCTTAAAGGGGAGGTGCATTCTGCCTGCAGCAGATAAGAATAGGAGTAGGCCATACGGCCCCTCGAGCCTGCTCCGCCATTCAATAATATCATGGCTGATCTGATCATGGACTCAGCTCCATTTCCCCGCCTGCTCCCCATAACCCCTTATCCCCTTATCGTTTAAGAAACTGTCTATTTCTGTCTTAAATTTATTCAATGTCCCAGCTTCCACAGCTCTATGAGGCAGCGAATTCCACATATTTACAACACTCTGAGAGAAGAAATTTCTCCTCATCTCTGTTTTAAATGGACGACCCCTTATTCTAAGCTCATGCCCTCTCGTTCTAGTCTCCCCCATCAGTGGAAACATCCTCTCTGCATCCACCTTGTCAAGACCCCTCATAATCTTATACGTTTTGATAAGATCACCTCTCATTCTTCTGAATTCCAACCCACTCAACCTTTCCTCATAAGTCAACCCCCTCATCCCCGGAATCAACCTAGTGAACCTTCTCTGAACTTCCTCCAAAGCAAGTATATCCTTTCATAAATGTGGAAACCAAAACTGCACGCAGTATTCCAGGTGTGGCCTCACCAATACCTTATATAGCTGTAGCAAGACTTCCCTGCTTTTATACTCCATCCCCTTTGAAATAAAGGCCAAGATACCATTGGCCTTCCTGATCACTTGCTGTGCCTGCATACTATCCTTTTGTGTTTCATGCACAAGTACCCCCAGGTCCCGCTGTACTGGCTGAGGAAGACAGTGGGAAAAATCATGAATGATTGCACAACAGGGGAGAGAGTGTGAACCAAGGTTCTCTGATGCAGCATTGGAGGCTTTGGTGCAGGAGGTCAATAGGAGGAAAGAGGTTCTCTTTCCACAGGGGGCCAGGAGGCCATTCAGGCAACAGACCAAAGTACAGTGGGAGCAGATAGCCACTGTGGTGACTGCCAGCAGTGTAGCCCCGATTACATTGCGCAGTGCACGAATAGTCAAGGTCAGTGAATTCATCTTCAAATGCTATCTCCCACAAATTTCACCACTAGCCTCACACACTGCTGAATGCATCCCATCCTCATCACTCACCTACCAATAATCTCCTGGCATAAAGCGTTTCTGTCACATCTCTTATGCAGCAGTGGATGGTGAACTGGGAATAGTTACAGATGACGCCTACTCCAGCTTGAAAGGATCCTGATGCAAAGAAATTCAGTGCCACAGTCAGCTTCACAGCCACTGGCAATGCTGCCCTTGCCCTGCTGTGAGGCTGCAAGAGGTGGCAAAGTTTTGTGAGCACTTTCTTCATAAAGCTCAGACACCTCACACACTGCTTCAGGCTCAGATTGATATAAGAGAATTGCTCTCGGATGATCCTAGGTGGGTAAGGCCTCCTGCTGAGAGCCCTTCTCCCTTATCTTCCCTCTGCGGGCAGATTATTCTCTTTGCTGCCTCTGCTCCATCTCCTTGTCATGCTGCAGGCCCAAGGGTATAACAACTAGAGCACCCATGACTGCGGGCAAGTGGTCTGACCAGAACCCTTGAATTTAGAAGCAAGGTCTTCTCCACTTGCAGCACCACTCCCTGTTACCTTAACAACTTTAAACAACTCTTGAAAGCTCCAACAACTTCCATAAACTTCCACAGAGGCAGTAGAAATTAATCAGCAACTGACCTGAGAGTGGTTCATGCCTTTAAATATTCCTGATAGGGGCTCGATGCAGCTGCTGAACACATGTCCAGCTGTGCGAGGTTAACACAGGGCATAACTTCCAGCATTAAGGATGAAATTGCAGCGCTGGCATCAAATCAGCATTGCATGCTGAGCGATGTCACGATCTGCATACTCTATATACTTCCGGGACACACTCCCAGCGCTGATGCTAACACCTTCACCAAGATGGCATCCGATGCGGCCAGCGGCAGAATTTTGTGCGCGCGGCTCAGATGACATTTTCAACCCAAAACGGCACCTGTAGTGCCCAAAAAATGGCCACTATGCAATCAAATTTTTAGGCACTAGTATTGCAATGGGTGGGATACTAGCCTTTCACCTGGGTTTGGATCCAGCACAGATCAATGGAATAAAAATATCCTTTGTTTGATGGCTGTAAGGGTCATATGTGAAATTAGTTTTGGCAGTCTCAGCCCAGTTCCTAATGAACATGTGCGCACAGCACAAAATTGTCCCCAATTCAGCTTAACTCCGAGGGGCCACAAGGCAGTGTTGAGCTGCCTTCTTGAACTGCTGCAGTCCATGTGGTGATGGTACTCCCACAGTTGATAATGGTTATCTTTATTGTGAAGACTGGGTAATCTCTCGACAAATACTGAGGGGGAATTGTACAATTGGTCTATGTAGGAATAGTGGGCATTGGACAGAACACCTGAGAGGTCAAAGTTGTCCTTCACCTGGTCAAGGTCTTCCTATCCTGCTACAGCCCCTATTTCTATATGCCAAGTAGGAAAATAGGAAGCTTCTTTGAAAATCCGATTAATATCTAATGATAATCAAGCATAAAGCAGTTAAATCGAGCCAAAAGATTATCACACAATTTGAAATTGCTCTATCTCCTCATTCCTATAAAAACTGAATGGTTAAAGCATATAACAAATCATAACGTTACAGATCCCAAATGTGAATTAACACAAAATGATCAAATTCTATTTCATAATTCTATTTAGATCTTGCTAATATTGTGTCATCCCCATCTAACGATTGGATCCTCACTACCTTCTTTGTTTGAGTTGCAGTAATGCTTTAGGACCTCTTTGTGAAATTAAACTAATCTTCACCGACGTACATCTTGGGTCCTGCTCCAACAGTGCTTTATCTTGGGGCTATGTGTTGGGTGTATCATAAAGTCACCTTAGGAAAAGAATGTTTGAAGACCAGGCCCTCAAAATTGTCACCAAGCTCATGGTCTACAGGGCTGTAGTAATACCCGCCCTGCTGTATGGCTCAGAAACATGGACCATGTACAGTAGACATCTCAAGACGCTGGAGAAAAACCACCAACGATGTCTCCGCAAGATCCTACAAATCCCCTGGGAGGACAGATGCACCAACATTAGCGTCCTCGGCCAGGCCAACATCCCTGGCATTGAAGCACTGACCACACTTGATCAGCTCCATTGGTCAGGCCACATAGTTCGCATGCCAGACATAGAAACATAGAAAATAGGTGCAGGAGTAGGCCATTCGGCCCTTCTAGCCTGCACCGCCATTCAATGAGTTCATGGCTGAACATTCAACTTCAGTACCCCATTCCTGCTTTCTCGCCATACCCCTTGATCCCCCTAGTAGTAAGGACCTCATCTAACTCCTTTTTGAATATATTTAGTGAATTGGCCTCAACAACTTTCTGTGGTAGAGAATTCCACAGGTTCACCACTCTCTGGGTGAAGAAGTTCCTCCGCATCTCGGTCCTAAATGGCTTACCCCTTATCCTTAGACTGTGACCTCTGGTTCTGGACTTCCCCAACATTGGGAACATTCTTCCTGCATCTAACCTGTCTAACCCCGTCAGAATTTTAAACGTTTCTATGAGGTCCCCTCTCATTCTTCTGAACTCCAGTGAATACAAGCCCAGTTGATCCAGTCTTTCTTGATAGGTCAGTCCCGCCATCCCGGGAATCAGTCTGGTGAACCTTCGCTGCACTCCCTCAATAGCAAGAATGTCCTTCCTCAGGTTAGGAGACCAAAACTGTACACAATACTCCAGGTGTGGCCTCACCAATGCCCTGCACAACTGTAACAACACCTCCCTGCCCCTGTACTCAAATCAGACATGAGACTCCCAAAGCAAGCGCTCTACTCGGAACTCCTTCACGGCAAACGAGCCAAAGGTGGGCAGCGGAAACATTACAAGGTCACCCTCAAAGCCTCCCTGATAAAGTGCAACATCCCCACTGACACCTGGGAGTCCCTGGCCAAAGACTGCCCTCAGAGGAGGAAGTACATCCGGGAGGGCGCTGAGCTCCTCGAGTATCATCGCCGAGAGCATGCAGAAATCAAGCGCAGGCAGCGGAAAGAGCGTGTGATAAACCAGTCCCACCGCCCCCCCCTTTCCCTCAACAACTATCTGTCCCACCTGTTACAGAGACTGTGATTCTCGTATGGCCTGTACAGCCATCTAAGAACTCATGTTAAGAGTGGAAGCAAGTCTTCCTCGATTCCGAGGGACTGCCTATGATGATGATGATGTATCATAAAGTAGCACATTCAGTTATGACACATTCTTTCACTTTATCATCACCATCTTCCTCATTTGAGGATGCGTTACTTTCCGAGTTTGATTCTTTACTACTGGCCAACACAGTAAATGACTGTCATGTATGTAACCTTCATGTAACTGTAACCTTCATGTAACAACACTGCATACTGTATACATCTAAGAAATGCACACCTTGACCACAGGGGGTGAACTTGTGGAAGACACTCCTCACCTGGTCATCCAGGTATATAAAGGGAGGTCTCACGCAGGGTCATCATTTCTTGGTCCTGTGAATAAAGATTCGGGTCACAGAGTGACCTTGTCTGCAGAATGTGCCTCTTGTGAATTTATAGTAGTGTGTAAGGACTTTGAGGCCAATTCACTAAATATATTCAAAAAGGAGTTAGATGTAGCCCTTACTACTAGGGGGATCAAGGGGTATGGCGAGAAAGCAGGAATGGGGTACTGAAGTCGCATGTTCAGCCATGAACTCATTGAATGGCGGTGCAGGCTCGAAGGGCCGAAGGGCCTACTCCTGCACCTATTTTCTATGTTTCTAGGACACTACATTTGGTGACGAGCAACAGGAATCAACGACTCATGAGAATGGCCACTGGTAGTACTGTGTTGGTGAGGACTGGGACGATTTTGTTGAGAGGCTCCAGCAGAGCTTTGTCACGAAGGACTGGCTGGGAGATGCAGTGGCTGACAAGCGAAGGGCGCATCTACTGACCAGCTGTGGACCTAAGACATACGCGCTGATGAAAAACCTGCTCGCACCCGAGAAGCCGGCGGACAAAACCTTTGAAGAGCTCAGCAAATTGATCGGTAAGCACCTCAAACCGATGAGCAGTATACACACGGCCCGACAGCTATTCTATACACACTGACGTCGGGAAGGACAGAGAATACCGGACTTCGTTGCGGACCTTCGGCGCTTGGCCAGCCTCTGTAAGTTCACAGACGCCTTAAGGGGGGAGATATTAAGGGATTTCTTCATTGAGGGCATTGGTCATGCCGGGATTTTCAGAAAGCTAATTGAGACCAAGGATTTGATCTTGGAAGCGGCGGCGTTGATGTCTCATACCTTCATGGCCGGGGAGGAGGAAATCAAGATAATATACGCGCGCAACTCTGCTTCCAATGTGGCGATGGATCAGGGAGTTAACATTGTAAACGCGACTCAGAACCCCGCAGGCAGGCAAGGGCAATTCAACACCACCCAGGCAGCAACAGACTCTTGAGTGTATCCTCAACAGAGACAATGGCAGGTTGAACGGACATTTACACAATAACAATGGACAATGCGTCCCGGGATGGGGCCAGTGACACCCACTAACAGCGTGCTCAAGAGTAATCAAAGAGACAATCAGAGAGGAATGCCTGGTAACAGCTCTTTTGTTCACAACAATCTCAGCTCATGCTGGAGATTCGGGGGCAGACATGCTGCAAAAACCTGTAGGTTTCAACAATTTATATGTCGAAATTGTAACGTCAGTGGATATTTAGCAAGAATGTGCAGGAAGTACGCAGTGAGGCTAATTTATGAGGCAGATGAACCACAAGAGGGGTCTGCAAGGCAGGGTGATGCTTGGGACAAAGCAATGGACGCTGAAGTTCAGCGGGTTCATTTGGCAAACATCCACAGCTCATATACAAAAACGCCACCGATGATGATGAAAATCCTATTAAATGGCATCCCGCTACGCATGGAGCTGGCCACAGGGGCCAGCCAGTCACTTATGAGTGTCCAACAATTTGAGAAACTATGGCCACTCAGAGCTAGCAGACCCAAACTAGAACGCATTGACATGCAATTACGGACGTACACCAAAGAGATCATCCCAGTGCTAGGCAGTGCAATGTTGGTGGTCACACATAATGGATCAGAGAACCGGCTGCCACTCTGGATTGTCCCGGGAAATGGTCCCGCACTTTTGGGGAGGAATTGGCTAGCCGAGATGAACTGGAAATGGGGGGGATGTGCACGCCATTTCATCTGTGGAGTGAAGTTCATGCTCACAGGTCCTACAGAAATTTGAGTCACTATTTCAATCTGGTGTCAGGACTTTCAAAGGTACCAAAGTTGTGATACGCATCACCCCGGACGTCAGACCAATGCATCACAAAGCCAGAGCTGTGCCATATGTGATGCGGGAGAAAATTGAGAGTGAGTTGGACAGGTTGCTAAGAGAGGGCATAATTTCGCCCGTTGAATTCAGCGATTGGGCAAGCCCCATCGTCCCTGTTCTAAAACCGGATGGCTCGGTCAGGATCTGTGATGACTACAAGGCCACGATCAACCGAGTGTCACTACAAGACCAATACCCGCTTCCGAGAGCAGAGGATCTTTTTGCCATGCTGGCAAGCGGCAAGTTGTTCACCAAGTTGGACCTCACTTTGGCCTACATGACCCAGGAACTGGCCGAAGAATCCAAGCTACTGACCACCATCACCACGCACAATGGGCTGTTTGTCTACAACAGGTGTCCGTTTGGCATTCGATCAGTGGCCGCTATCTTTCAAAGGAACATGGAAAGCCTGCTCAAATCCATCCCTGGAACAATCGTGTTTCAGGACGACATCCTTATCACGGGTCAAGACACTGAGGAACACCTCCACCACCTGGAGGAGGTGCTACGCTGACTGGACCGGGTAGGCCTGCGACTAAAGAAGTCTAAGTGTGTGTTTTTGGCCCCAGAAGTCGAATTTTTGGGCAGGAGGGTTGCCGCAGACGGGATCCGGCCTACCGAATCCAAAATGGAGGCGATTCGTTTTGCGCCCAGGCCCGGCAACACATCGGAGTTGCGTTCATTTCTGGGACTCTTGAACTATTTCTGGAACTTTCTGCCGAACTTAAGCACATTGTTGGAGCCGCTACATGTGCTCCTGCGTAAGGGTTGTGATTGGTTTTGGGGGGACTGTCAGCAACGGGCTTTCAATCGGGCGCAGAACCTGCTTTGTTCTAATAAGCTGTTGACCCTGTACAACCCCTGTAAGAAATTGGTTTTGCCATTTGATGCTATGGGGTTGGGTGCGTGTTGCAGCAGAGTAATGATGAGGGCCAACTCCAACCTGTGGCTTATGCCTCCAGGTCGCTCTCCCAAGCAGAAAGGGGATATGGGATGGTTGAAAAGGAAGCACTCGTATGTGTCTACGGGGTGAAAAAGATGCACCAGTACCTTTCTGGCAGAAGGTTCGAGTTAGAAACGGACCACAAGCCGTTAACATCCCTGTTGTCAGACAGCAAGGCTGTCAATGCCAATGCGTCAGCTCGCATACAGCGATGGGCTCTCACGCTGGTTGCGTATGACTACACCATCCGGCACCGGCCAGGCACCGAAAATTGCGCTGACGCGCTCAGCAGGCTTCCACTGGCCACCACTGAGAGGGCAGCGGAGCAAAGCTCTGAGATGGTCATGACTGTTGATGCCTTTGACAGCGCAGGCTCCCCCATCACAGCCCGCCAGATCAAAATCTGGACCAACAGAGATCCCCTCCTATCCCTGATTAAGAAATGTGTACTGACTGGGGATTGGGCGCCTGTACACGGAGCATGCCCCGAGGAGGTCAGACCGTTTCACAGACGGATGGATGAGCTCTCCATCCAAGCCGACTGCCTACTATGGGGCAGCTGGGTAGTCATGCCCCGGAAGGGAAGGGAAGCATTCATCTGGGAACTCCACAGCGAGCACCCAGGCATCGTGCTAATGAAGGCCATTTCCCGGTCACATGTATAGTGGCCAGGAATTGACTCAGACCTGGAACACTGTGTTCGCAGGTGCACGAGGTGTGCCCAGCTGGGAAATGCCCCCAGGGAGGCCCCACCAGGCCATGGTCACGTATTCATGTGGACTACGCGGGCCCGTTCATGGGAAAAACCTCATTGTTGTTGATGCGTACTCGAAATGGATCGAGTGCATCATATTGAATTTGTGCACGACATTCACCACTGTGGAGTGTCTGCGTGCGGTCTTTGCGACCCACGGTTTGCCAGACATCCTGGTTAGCGACAACGGCCCATGTTTCACTAGGTATGAATTCCGGGAGTTCATGTCGGGTAATGGCAGCAAACATGTCAGGACAACACCGTTCAAGCAGGCTTCCAATGGCCAGGCGGAACGTGCGGTCCAAATCATAAAACAAGGCATGCTCCGGATTCAAGGACCCTCCCTTCAATGCCGCCTATCGCGCCTCTTGCTGGCCTATAGGTCCCGACCGCATTCGCTCACGGGAGTCCCACCCGCGGAACTACTCATGAAACGTACACTCAAAACTCGACTGTCCCTCATTCATCCATTCCTGTCAGATATTGTTGAGGGTAAGCGCCAGTCCCAAAATGAGTGCCATGATCGTAACTCAAAGGAGAGATGTATAGAAATCGATGACCCTGTATTTGTTCTTAATCAAGTTTTGGGGCCCAAGTGGCTTGACGGTACTGTAATTGGCAAAGAGCGGAATAGGGTCATAGTGGTCAGACTTAACAATGGATAGATATGCCGCAAGCATCTGGACCAAGTAAAAAAAAAGTTCAGCATGGGCACTGAGGAACCTGAGGAAGATCATGAGATGCTGCCCACACCACCACCAATGAACGAGCAACAAGAACTTTCTGCAGCATGCACAGTCCCTGCGGCCAGCCCGGACAAGCCAGAATCACCATCGGTGACAGAGACACATGCCAAGACTCAACAACCAGAGCCCCAACTGCGGCACTCCACGAGAGAGCGTCAACCACCTGAAAGACTTAATCTTTGACCCCATAAGACATTGGTGGGGGGGGAGGTGATGTCATGTATGTAACCTTCATGTAGCTGTAACCTTCATGTAACAACACTGCATACTGTATAGGAGTTAGATGTAGTCCTTACTACTAGGGGGATCAAGGGGTATGGCGAGAAAGCAGGAATGGGTTACTGAAGTTGCATGTTCAGCCATGAACTCATTGAATGGCGGTGCAGGCTCGAAGGGCCGAATGGCCTACTCCTGCACCTATTTTCTATGTTTCTATGTTTCTATATACTTAAGAAATGCACACCTTGACCACAGGGGGTGAACTTGTGGGAGGCACTCCTCACCTGGTCATCCAGGTGTATAAAGGGAGGTCCCACGCAGGGTCATCACTTCTTGTTCCTGTGAATAAAGGTTCGGGTCACAGAGTGACCTTGTCTGCAGAATGTGCCTCTTGTGAATTTATAGTAGTGTGTAAGGACACTACAATGGCCACGTCCCAAAGAGGACCATGGGGAATGGGACAATCATTTCAGTGCTCCTTCATCAGTAGTGAATCAACCCATGGTAAAAATGCTTGATTTTTCGGTTTCATGGCTTAGCTTGTGTTACATTCCATGTTGCACAACATACTTTAATTCTCAGTATAAATCCTGATTGTTTCACTCCCAATACATGATACATACCTTAGCGTTGTTTGCATTATCAAAACCTCAACTAAATTATTTCCCTTATACACCCTTTAATAGCTCTCAGCTTAAAAAGTCACTGAATCACCTCTTGTTGCAATTATAATCATTCACCTGGGAAAAAGCCTTTCACCCTATGACTACAGATCCTATTGAACCACTCCTGACTGTCAATCACAAAACCTTCGACCTGGAAGCTGACTTACACTCGGATGCAATGTCAGCCCAGGTCCTCCGCCTCACTGTTGGATGGGAGCCATTCTGGCAGTTCCAAAAGATTTTACTGTAATGTTATGTTTCATCTGCTGGAAGGTCAACCCTTGGCTCCCTGAATCTGTCTTTGTACTGTCTGCCAAGGCTTTGTTCTGCTTCTTTTATGCTTTTCCCTTGGACTTTTAGTGCATTTAACATTCAAATAAGCCGATATACCCTGTATCATCATCACGTAATTTGACACGTCAAGAACATTAATTGCAAAAGCAAAGTGATTTTCCAGTGCTAAACCTCTAGAGTGGTATTGAACCTGAGTAGGACATATTAATATTTGTTCATTGTTTTTAAAGTTCGACCAAAGTTTACAGGCTTTCCTCGGGTCATGAAACAATGGAATACATTACAGATTGCATGCTACTTTAAATACATACATTGAGGGCAAGTCAGTGACCAGACAGACTTTACCAAGACTTCTTCATTCGACCTCAACGTCTGGCAGTGATTAACTCCGATGTTGTCAACTAGGAAATATTCAATCGATAAAACTTAGCACTTGCACCAAAGTTTATGTTAGGATGTTCCTAGCCAAAACTTATATCCAATATTTTTTCTACTAAGGTAGTGATTCTTTCCTTTCTAATTAAAAAATATATTTTTCTGCCTTCAGCACTACACCAGAAGCTCTATTTCTGTTTGTTTTCTTTGGCTTTATAACCTGCCGTTTAATTTTAATTTACAGCCAACACAAGCAAACAGGTAGCAATTCTTGGACTATGCTATGTAACTCCTGCTGAAATAATTTTCTGTGGGATTTTCCCTCTTGAACATATGAGATGTACTTATATAAAGTTTAAAATGAACCAAAATGCATTGCTGTACTTCAGTCAACTTGTCTATCCTTTTGCATTCCACTTTTTGACCTGCCTGAGTACATCTTTCTTATCTTTGCCATTTCTGAGAGTGTGCTTCATAGCATTGTTCCGTTAAATATATTAGGGCATTTGAAAAGGTCAAGCATTATTCATTCCCAAGGAATAGGAAGAACAATGTTAGAAAATAGGCCTGTTATCCATGTGTCAGGTTCCATTTGTACCAGAAGATGGCAATATTGTTGCATTAATCAAAAATGTGACGCAAATGTTGACCAGTGAAGGAATTCTATGTTGGACAGTGTGCAGCATTCTAGAAGATTTTTTAAAGATATTGAAAGTTTGGTTTCTACATCCAAATATTGGTAGCCAAACTTTACATGAGTTATTTAACAACTTGAATTTCCTTCGGATTAAGAACAGAAGAAATAGGAGCATGAGTAGACCATTCGGCCCCTCGAGCCTGCTGCATCATTTAATAAGATTGTGGCTGTTCTTTGACCTCAATCCTACTATCCTGCAATGTCCCCTTATCCCTTGATTCCCTTAATATCCAAAAATCTATCGACCTCTGTCTTGAATATGCTCAACGACTGAACCTCTGGGGTAGAGAATTCCAAAGATTCACCATCCTCTAAGTAAAGGAATTTTTCCTCATCTCAGTCCTAAATGGCCAATCCCTTATTCTGAAACTCTGACCCCTGTTTCTAGACTCCCTAGCCTGGGGAAACATCTTCCCTGCAGCTACCCTGTCAAGCCCTGTAAGAAGTGTGTATGTTTCAATGACATCACCTCTCATTCTGTTGTCCAGAGCAGCTGCTGTAACTTTGACAGAAGCTCCGTTTATCTGGGATCTCCGCCGAAGTTACAGTGGCCAATCGGGAGACACTCTGAGGAAATTACCAGTGTATTGCTTCCATTATATTTGCTTCTGGCAATTGAGCCAAAATAAAGTCCAGGAGCAACCAATCTTGCAATTGAATATTTTGTTTATTAAAATGTAATACTTGTGCCAGCCTCTTGTATCGCCCCTTACAAATTTCACAACAGCTTCATTCTTGAATATAATTTTCTACTTCTGAGCAGTCAGAAAATTAGAGATTTTGTTAAAGATACTTTTGACGTATAAAACTTTCTGCATTTCTTTGAAGAAAAATAATAACAGAAGAATTCTATAAATCTGTAAAATAATTTTTATAAACTATTTTTAGTTACCTCTTTTCATCCCATTTTATCATGGGCCAGTGCTACAGTAAATGGTATAAAACGGAAAAGATTTCAGTCTGTCTGTGTTTAGTCTGTAGTCAGTGGATTGATATATAGAGTTATTTAGCTGCAGTGTGTGTGTGTGCGTGTGTGTGTGTGTGTGTGTGTGCGCTCGCGCGCAGGTTAATTTTTACTGCTAATGATATTAGTTATAACATACTCTGAATATTTTATTGATATGCCATCCATACTTTCATAGGGAGGTTTTGTTCACACTGTGTTGCATAATTTGTGTGATTTTTAGGGGATAGATGGAAACCAGACTTAAGGGTGAATCATAAAGCAGACTGAAAAGGAGAAATAAGTGAAGGGTGAAGTAAATGCAGCAACTATCTTTTAATTGCTGATAAAGTTAGGGGCAAGGCCAAGTCCCATAGTGCAGGGCACCACCAGGTTTGAAAAGAGTAGGCTCGAAGACAGAATAAATTATGAAGTAGCACTAGAAGACACCAAGGTTGGGTTTTGAAATGCTGTAGATTGTGGGCGGGAAGGAACACTTTGGGGAAATAGGAAATTCCACAATTTTGAGGCGTTAGGAAAGAATGAGTACAAGGCAGGAGATCGTGCAGTGCAGAAGGGAGGAAGGATATCCTGGATAGAATACTATTTTGACTTTGAAGGAACAGGACAGGAAAGTGCAGAGGGGCACTGACTATAGCGATATATAAAATGGAGACAAAGCTGAAGGGCTGCAATGGGGAAAGATTGGAAGCTAGAAATGAAAGATTGCAGAGCAGATCCCCTCCACAAGTATGAGAGATGTCCTAGAAGACACTCCCCAGCTCTGGGAGCAGTATTCGGGGTAGAAATTCATCGATACGTGGTTTCGGGCGCGGTGACAAGGCATGCCCGAACAGAGAAGCCCAATGCAGCCTGCAAATAGGCCTCAGGCCTCATCTAAAAAATCTGGGGAAGCCGCCAGTGTCTGTCACACCTCCACAGACAGTTAGCCCATTTTAACCCGATGAATTTCAGGCCGCATGTCTCATTGAAAGCAAACCTAATTTAAGTCCCAGGAGATGGAGCGGTAATGTGGGAACCACCATGAGTACAGTGCTGTCGGTATGCTCTCTTGCTCCTCCTGGTTCCACACAAACATTTTTTTTTACAAGTACCATTTGGCAGTGGTCAGTGCTTAGACCGCAGCGATCACAGATGAATCCGAAGCAGAAGCCGGGTATGCATCAGAATATAATTTCACAGACATTATTCCCCTCATTAATATATATAAGGGAACTAATGCCCTGTCTTAGGCAGCCGTCAGGTGGTGCAGGACACTGGCTTCAGAAATGAGATCTCTCTGCACCTATTTTATACCTGCAAAACTGGCTAACGAGGTCCAATTTTTACCTCTTTAAGTCTTGTGGAAATTATACCCCGATTTTAACGGTACGGGAATCAGGGTTGCGGGGGCCAAAGTGGGCAAACCGTCCATTCCCTTAGAGAGTGAGACCTGGGAGAATTTAACTCCTGGGCCTTATTTACATGCTCCAGCACTAACTTATGTTCCTCATGTTCAAAGTCAGGGAGAAGGATGTCACCATCGCTGAGCAGGAATCAAAACTTGTGGGTTGAGGGGGGGGGGGGGGCGGGTGGCAGTGGGGGATGGGGGGACGGTGCTGGGGGTGTTAGGCCACTGTGCCAGGGACCAATGGAAAAAGTCCCCAGCAAGATACATAAGGAATGGGAGGAAACAGTGGAGGCCCGAGCTAATTACAAATGAAATATAAATAACACTTATCTGGGCCTCATGTGAGCAGGCTCTTGGCTGCTGCCAGCTTTCACTGGTGGGTTTGTGGTCGTACAGGCCTTAGTTGGGCTCACAGTAAAAATAGCATGCCTGTCCCAATGACATCACATCAGGGTGCATCTTTGCTATTTAATTTAGGCCCACACTTCTCTTGGGCAGCTGGACCTCTCGTGCCTGAATTCAGGCAAGTTAAAATGGTGCGGGGTAGGAACGGGTAGGAAGGGGGGCCAACAAAGTATTGGGAATGCAACGCAAACCCCCGCACAGTCTTAACCCTTGTCTGCACCATTTCCGTCAGGCAGACTGGGTTTAAACCAACCTTTAAGAGCCATAAAGGCATTGCAAAGGAGTCGTTGGAACGAATTGTATAAATCAGTGAAGATTTGAGTCTTTAACAAAGATTTCACGTTTCAATATCTAAGATCAATGTTATATCCATTGGGGTATATTAATGGATTGGGATGTCCAAAATGACCCACCCAAGTGTATCACTGTTGAAACAGAGAATGCCCTTCAACAATTCCAAGTGCATTTTCAAACTGGGAAGAAGGGGAAAACAGAAATGCTATTAAATTGGACCACTTATTTATTTTTTAAATGTGTACAATTTATAATACTGACCCAAGCCAGAAATTTTCACCAATTTTCTCTTATGTGTATAATAAAACATTTCAATGGTCCGTGTTCATGCAAAACAGTATGGATTGATACTTAATTACTAGTCCAGTAACAATGGGCTCAGAATTGGCCCATCCCTTTTATCGGCGCACTAACCAAAGATGCGGCGACTTTGTGGGCCGAAAAGAGCGCCGATAAAACTCCCCCGATTCTGGCCACTGTGTTGCCTCTCCTGGGTCTTGGTGCGGTGTGGCCAGTTGATTGGGGGGCGGAGCTATGGCCCTGCACCAGAAACAGTGCCAGCAGCTCTGCACATGCGTGTTGGAGTGTGCGCACATGCGCAGTAGCTCCTGCCCCCAGCCTCTGTGTGCATACTGCAGCGTGGGACCCGATGCGTCTCACCCCTATTCTGGGCTGAGTGGCCTCCTGCACAGGCCAGCCCACTGCCTTCCCAGGCTAGAAGGCCACAACAAACAGGTTGGTGCGGGGCCCAAGCCGGGGCGGTGGGGAGAGTTTTGATCCAGACGGGGGGGGAGAGGGAGGGGAGTGGGGGGTAGAGTTTTGATCCATGGGGTGGGGAGGGGGGAGAGTTTTGATCCGGGGGAGCGGGGGGCAGAGTTTTGATATGGGGTGGGGAGAGTTTTGATGGGGGGAGGAGATTTTTGATGAGGGGAGGAGGAGAGTTTTGATTGGGGAGAGAAAGAGAGTTTTGATGGGGGTGGTGAGAGTTTTGATGGGGGTGGGGAGAGTTTTGATGGGGGGGAGAGATTTGATGGGGGGAAGAGTTTTGATGGAGGGTGGAGAGTTTTTATGGGGAAGGGGGGAGTTTTGATCCGGGGGTGGGGGGGGGGGGCGGGGGGAAGGGTGATAATTGTGTAGCCAGTAAATTTAATGAGCTTACGCAAGACTTTTCCTTAACTCTATTGATGAAAATACTTTCCTAACCAAGTTAATAGAAAATACTTTCAAGTACATGATAATCAACTCTTGAACATTAGATTTGATGGAATAATTTTGCTTGAATTTTCAAAATATTTAAAAGCATAAAACAAACTGTAAATTTCCTGGCTATAATGGTATAAAATATTTCTATCATGGTGGGTGAGCTTAGGTGGCTGGGAGAACATAAGAAGATAAGAATTACGAGCAGGAGGTACTTCTATTTTTTATTTGGATATTTTGAAAAAATTATGTAAATATGTTTTGTCTCTACTTCTTTTATTTTTGTAGTTTAAGCTTCCATGAATGCTTCTGTTGTATAGTAAATTAACTTTGCGAAGTTTGTCATATGATGTCCTGTATAGCTGTTTGATCCTATTCACATTCTTTAATCAACTCATTAAGTTCTGCTGGCCTCTGATATACCTACCTGCGCTGATTTCTTAACTCTCCACAAGAGTTTTCTGTGCGGCCACAAATGGCCACATACGCTGGCCTAAGTTAGTTTGGAGCAACTATTAGCTGTTCAAACTGGCCTAAATGGCCAAAACGGGCGTAGGTGGCTGGTAACACCCCCTTTTGAAAAAAACTAAACTAAACTAAACAAATCCTAACTAACTCACTTAAACTGGCGCAAATTGAATGTGCAAAATGGGGATTTTTAAGATACTCCAAAAATATCAAGTTGCTCCAAAAAAACTGGAGCAACTCCTGGCCAATTTTGAGCCCATAACTACTACACTATGCCTCCCTAAAGCTCTCTGCTTCTCCATCTCCTGCTTCTCCTTTTAAAACCGTCCTTAAAACCCATCTATTTGACCATGGCTTTGGCCGCCCCTCCTAATTCCTTCTTCTTTGACTTGACATCCATCTTCTCTATGCCACTGTGAGGTGTCTTGGGATGATTGCTACATTAAAGGCTGTGCATAAATGCAAGTTGTTGTTTAGCTGCCGTGGGGCTCCAATGGATTTGTTTTGATCTCCCCTCTTCAGCCTTTGAGCACTTGTACAGGCCCCTGGTGATAAAAAAAAAATCACCCCCCCTCAATCGCACACCCACATCACCCCGCTGTGAAAATAACTCAGCTAACACAGCTAACAGGTGGCCCTTGGTGTCCAACATTTGAAGGAAATAAATCATGGTAAGTATTTTGGAGGGCATATTTCTCTGATTTAAGCCCGCCCATATTCGAAGGGATCACAGGATATGGTGGCATGTGTCCCCGAACACGTAATCTACCAACAAATCAGTGGGGTGTGGGTGGGAAAGTCTAGGCTGTATGTCAAATTCCAAACATAGTGCCACTTGGGTTTTATATCCTCTCTATAGGTAAGGTGAAGTTGTCTGCCAACTCGTAACCGTAAGTGAAGCTGGGGGTGAACCAATGTTTAAGTCAAAATATAGCTACGGGATTATTGCAGGGGATGTTCGTGTATGAATGCAGGTATTAATGCATTTATTTTAAATGAGCTAATCCTTCCTGACAAAATACAAGTGCGTTAAGCATTCGTTGCCAAAAGTCATTTCTCAGTTTACACCTTGCTGGTAGCTTGGTGGTGGAGCAGTAAGACTGAGTGAAATCACCTGTCCCCCCTCCTACACTGGTCTACTAAAGTAGCAGACATTGTGAAGGGCTGATGGAAATAGTTATCAAAATTCTCAGAAGGTGTAAGTTAGACATTTTAACATCACTGCTGTTGGTGATACTAGATTCTAGTTGCTGAAATATTCTTTGACTGGGATGAAAAATTTCTTGAGAACATACTTTTGGTCGGAAAATAAAATCTGTTCAGAGGGGATCAGGCTGTCTTCACTCTATTGCACAGTAAAAAGGAATGTTCCTGACAGTGGGAAATTCACTCTGTCAAAACAACCAATTAATACGCATTAAAATCATTGTGCTGAAAATAATTAATTTTTTGTTAAAAAGTGAATTTAATTTAGTCAGAAATGGGCCCCACTGCACTCGTCCTTCAAGGGAATATTCTTTTTAACATGTTGTTGAGCAAAGTACAGATTGAAAATGTTGCTGGAATGAACATTCCAGTCTTATTAACACATGACACTCCTGCTATTATATTTCTCATTGCTGGTAGTAAGCCAAGACTGTAAAAGTTAACACAGTTTAACGCTGTTCTTGGTCCTGCTTAGTTGTTTAGCAACGCTGCTCACTGGCAAGCTAAACTGCTGCACTGCGTTCCACTCAAACTGCTGGCTTTTCATTTGACAGCTGCCCGATGGAGCATTGTGGCTTTATTTCCCTGTGTTGGCAGCTTCTCAGTTCAATTTCAAGCACAGACAGTACACCCAATAGTAAAAGTGCAGATTTAATGTAAATGAGTTTTGGTAAACTGAATTTGGGGGATATTAGGAATTTGGGAGGTTTTCCACTTTGGTGCTCCTGGCACATCTTGGGACAACATGCACCCGCCCCCTCCCCCCCCCACCCCCCACTCCCAGCCCATAATTTTCTGTCCATTAAATTTAGTGGTGGAAAGTCAAAGGCTGGGTATGCAATTTCCTGATGCCCACTTCTGGCATGTACCAGGAGCACTGTAATAGAAAATCTCCCTATTTCCACATCATTGTTACAAGCCATGATTAAAACAAATGGATTCACTTAATAAACTGGTTTCCAGTCATTAGTTTTTTAGACATCATAAGATGATGAGTTAAAAAAAAATTGTTTTTATAAAGAAAGACTGATATTTATATAGTGCCTTTCATGACTACGAGACGTCTCAAAGTGTTTTACAGTCAATGAAGTACTTTTGAAATGTCACTGTTGTAATGTAGGAAAGTTATATGATTTCAGAGCATAAAACTATTAAGGATGGTGGGTTATTTTAATGTATAGTGTCATCGATTGAGAAGCATTCAAATCACAGCTTCTGCTAATAATCATGTTAATCCGATCTTAACTATGTTATTAGGGTAAATACTGAGCACAGGCAAAGGTCTGCGCCTAAACCGAGGTCCGAAAAATTGATGGGTGGTTTAACCACACTACCGTAGCATCTCGTGGTCCTACACCCAGCGCAGGGCTCCAATTTGCATCGTAGAGCAGCCTTATGCCTGTTTCAGGTGGGCATGCTGTTTGCCATTGATAGGCCCAGCTGAATATGGCATCAGGCAGGCCTTGAGTATCAATAGGGTGACCAAGGTATCGACCTGATTTTCAACTCTTGTCCGTCAGTTTTTCAGTCACAAAACGGATAGCTGTGAGTTGAATTTTATCCCCCAGTGTCATAGGGCTGAAATTTCATCAGCCTTCCGCCGCGTTTTCCAGCAGTATTTCTTCATTTTGGGTGGAAAACCACCTGGTGGGAATTTCATCAAAGTGATCTGCTGGCGATTTTGAAATACCATTGGGGAATGGACTGCCGGTGTAGAAGACTCAAAAAACCACCATGGCAGATGAAGTATAATGTGGATAAATGTGAGGTTATCCACTTTGGTGGTAAAAACAGAGAGACAGACTATTATCTGAATGGTGACAGATTAGGAAAAGGGGAGGTGCAAAGAGACCTGGGTGTCATGGTACATCAGTCATTGAAGGTTGGCATGCAGGTGCAGCAGGCGGTTAACAAAGCAAATGGCATGTTGGCCTTCATAGCAAGGGGATTTGAGTACAGGGGCAGGGAGGTGTTGCTACAGTTGTACAGGGCATTGGTGAGGCCACACCTGGAGTATTGTGTACAGTTTTGGTCTCCTAACCTGAGGAAGGACATTCTTGCTATTGAGGGAGTGCAGCGAAGGTTCACCAGACTGATTCCCGGGATGGCGGGACTGACCTATCAAGAAAGACTGGATCAACTGGGCTTGTATTCACTGGAGTTCAGAAGAATGAGAGGGGACCTCATAGAAACATATAAAATTCTGACGGGGTTAGACAGGTTAGATGCAGGAAGAATGTTCCCAATGTTGGGGAAGTCCAGAACCAGGGGTCACAGTCTAAGGATAAGGGGTAAGCCATTTAGGACCGAGATGCGGAGGAACTTCTTCACCCAGAGAGTGGTGAACCTGTGGAATTCTCTACCACAGAAAGTTGTTGAGGCCAATTCACTAAATATATTCAAAAAGGAGTTAGATGAGGTCCTTACTGCTAGGGGGATCAAGGGGTATGGCGAGAAAGCAGGAATGGGGTACTGAAGTTGAATGTTCAGCCATGAACTCATTGAATGGCGGTGCAGGCTAGAAGGGCCGAATGGCCTACTCCTGCACCTATTTTCTATGTTTCTATGTTTCTATGACCCATAGATGGAGTAAAGAACCGCCAAGGAAAAACCAGTCAGAGCAGGCCTTGGAACGGCGGTAAGTATGAAACCCTACAAAAAAGGTAAGTTATTTTAAAATTATTTTGCAGCGATTCAGTAGAAAAGGGTCTTGTGAATGTTTTGCGATTTTAAAATTTTTTGTCTTTTGGAAAAATATTTTTTCTATCTTCCCCCCTCGCAGCGGTAATTGGTCTCGGACTAAAGTTGATGAGGATCGCGTTTTCCGGCACAAATCCTAGTATAACGCCGATTTTTCCCACCAGGCAGATTTTTTTTCCATTTTTACATGAATTTTCCGCTGAGAATTCATAGCGGAATCTTCGTGGTTTTTTTGGCGGCAAACCGGTGGTGGCGGTTTCCGATGAATTTCCAGCTCTAAGGTTTTTAGGCAATGGAGACCAAGAAGCACAAGAACTCAAAAATGCACAAATGTCTTCGAAACTGGGCTTTGATAAAGGAATTCCAGTTAAAGCTAATGTTTCAATTGAGTATATAAAAGGCTATGCAGCAAGTCTTGTAGGCCAAGAGACTGTTTATATCCTGTCATCCAAGCTCTTTGATCCATGCTCATGTTTTGGCATCTTAGTGTGAAATTTGCAGCAATGTGTCCCAATGCCTGTAACTTGCTGCTATATAGGGATCTACCAACACCAGAATAGCTCCGAGTAGTGTAATCATGTTTACTTATGACAAGATTTTCAGCCAATATTGTCAATAAGTTCTGTAGAAAGAACTTCCTTGCTGAGCACAGCTCAGTGAGTTTGCTTACACTTTGGCTTGCAAGGTTGTTGGCATGGCTGTCAAGTGAAAGAGTCTTCTCAACTGTTATAGGTCTTTACCACTGCATGGAAATTTATGAGTTTCCTTTGAACATCGTGGTTATATTGCTATTTTGTTCTGAGATCAGAGTTTGTAATTACTGACCATCAAAGCGACTAGTGGTATTTATTATTCAATGGTTCATTTCATCCACTCACACTGGCTTTTCCTGGGGTATATTAATTTTAATTTGTTCCACTGCTTTTCTCCCTCTTTCCCCGTGCAACATTCAACACCTCCTCACAGCGTCTGAGATAGGAAATTCCAAAATGCCATGCCACCTTCTGCCTTCATCATCAACCATTTAAAAGTCTTTCCCAGCTTTGTTACAGAGAAGAGAAACGTTATCTATCTACAACAACAACTTGCATTTATATAGCAGCTTTAACGCAAGAAAAACATCCAAAGGCACTTCATAGGAGCATTATCAGACAAAGTTTGACACAAAGATATCTATTTATCTCTCTATCTATCTATCTATCTATCTATCTATCTATCTATCTATCTATCTATCTATCTATCTATCTATCTATCTATCTATCTGTCTGTGCCCTTTCAATAAATTGCATAAAATCAGAAATGGAATATTACCATTTTGAAATAAAAAGAGAAAATTCTGGGAATACGCAACAGGTCCATCGGCGTCTAGTAACCATGGCAGGTACAGACCAGCAACATTCATCTGTTTTCTTTCTCATTTCATACGCTGGTGGATGTGCTGTATATTTCCAGCTTCATTTTTTAAATTCAGATTTTCAACATTTGTGGGTTTTTTTGCTTTGTTGGTATCTTCTAAATTTTCACCTGGTAATGAAGCCAATAAGAATAACCAGTCAGCCTGTTTTTGGGTGCAAGTGGAATAGCAGCTTGGACACCTGAGGAGCTCCCTGCTCTGTTTCAAATCGTGTATTGGGTTCTTTAACATCCACCTGAGCAGGACCTCTGTTTAACCTCTCATCCCAAAGGTATTACCTCTGTCAATACAGCACTCCCTCAATACTGAAGTATCAGCTTAAATTATGTACTGAAATCTCGAAGTGAGGCTTGAACTTATAACCTTCTAATTCAGAGGCAACAGTCCCACCAACTGAGCCCACTGACACTTGTGGATAAGGTAAGATAACAATCTGTGTATTTGTGTAACATGTGTGTTAAAATTTGCAAGTGGAAATCTATAGTAAACATGTGATGTCCACTCCATGTATTATGATTGAATTTCAACATAAATTAAAATAGAAATCTTACCATAACTGCAGCATCTCAGAATCAATGTTTATGGATAATGCTAATTAATTTCAGTATCTGTTTTCTATCCTGATGTTTTTTCTTAATATTTCAGTTTAAAACTGAGCAATCATTACATCATCTGGAAACTGTCGGGGTGGAGTTACTGAACTTGACAATGCGAGGGAGTAAAATACTGTATACAGTTGAAATAACTCGGTTCCCCAAAGCATCCTTGGTTAATGGTGTATCTGCTGATGCTCAGTCAACTCCCTCACATGTTAACTGTCATTAGCTCCTGCCATCCAATTGGACTATGATTAGGGGCAAATGATTTGGTGTGGCATGACATCCCGTAACAAATCTTGTAAGTTTCTACATTTACCAGCGAGGTTGTCTACTTCTGCACAGGCCGGCCCCGATTTTCACTCCCATTCATTTGCAGGGCTATGGGGAAAGAGCAGGAGAGTGAGACTAATTGGATAGCTCTTTTAAAGAGCCGCACAGGCATGATGAACCAAATGGCCTCCTCCTGTGCTGTAAGATACTATGACAAACGTGGAATTGGGAGAGAATTGCAAGCTGGGCAACGGAGAAGCAGCATGTGTAGCACATTTGCTGTCCCGAGTACCACAATTTTGTGTTAAATTGCATGAGGCAGTGGAAATGTTGGTGTCGGAAGGGTTCTCAGTGATAACAAAACATTTGCTCTTTCACATCATCACCAGGTTGAAATCCCCATAAGCAGGATTTAACGGCGGAAAATCATTCTAGATCTTTCTAATTCTTGTTGGATGGATTTCTGATTGCATTTACCAATCCAACTCGGAAATGATTCGTTCAATGATGCCTTTCACCCTATGCAGTTACTTGATTTCAGACCTGCTCAGTGTCTGCGCCACCATTGGTGGCCGTACCTTCGGCCATCTAAGCTCTAAAATTCCGCTCCCTAAACCTCACCGTCTTTCTACCGCTCTCTCCCCCACTAAAGGGCTCCTTAAAACCTACGTCTTTGTTCAAGCTTATGGCCATCTGTGGTAATGGCATCTTCTTTTGCTTTCTGTAATTTTTGTCCGATTACACTCCTGTGAAGCACATTGGGATGTCCTACTACTAACCCTAACCCTAAATGCAGGGGTCAGATATGTGGAAGCACGTTGCGACATCCTGAGATCATGAAAGGCGCTATATAAATGCATATGTCTTAATTTCTTCCCCAAAGGATAGCGTGATGCAGACAATCAATTGAATTATCCGATTCATGGGGGTCTCAATACTTAAATAAAGTAGGTAAAGGAAAGCGGGACCACGCGATGGCGCTACAGGGAAATGTATTTCTCAGATTCCAGACATCCCCTTTATTCTCTCTGAAAGCTTGACTCGGTTTTGTTCCCAATCACACGACTCAACGGTTCGCTCACAGTCTCAAATGCATTTTGTTAAGCGGGGTGAACTTTTATTTTTGTTTGATGTTATGATGTTGGCGAGGTTTGCGAACATCGTTTAAACATGTTGTCTCTCAGGTGTAAACCATTTTAGAATTTTAATGTCCATATATACAGATTACATGTCTGGTCATTATAAGATACACAGTTGTACGGATATAAATGTAGACATAGATTCGAATGTGATTTCAGCAACTTAGAACAAATGATAAATAGTTCATTCGTAAACTTAACGATCTATTTACACCAGTCAAGCTTTTCATGTTAAAAATAATCAATACTTCAAAAGACGAAACTCCTTCAAAATTGCGACGGAATATCTGCGTGTAATCAGCACTGTCAAGAAATAGGAAGAAAAGAAATATTGAACAAAAAGTTGAAGAAATAATGAGGAGAACTCACATTGAAACGGATCTGAGCACAATGATTACAATAATTTGAACTTTAATACAGCGACATCCACATCCTTTGGAAAAATATACTTCTTAAATGACACAACTGTTTAAAATAAAACATAAAATATACCTACGTCTTGGTATGTACTTATTATTATTAGTTATAATTCTGTGATGTCCTCCCGAATAATGTGACAATAGACCTGAGAGGTATCCCAGTGTACTGGCACTGACCGCTATTCACAACATTAATTTGGAGACGCCTTATTGAAATGTGACTGAAAATGGTATATTGTCTATGTTTTGCAGATATAGAATTTTTCTGCAGCAGTCAAAACAGTCTGGATCAGAATGTTTATTTCCCTCTTTATTTACTTAATTTCAAATCATTATTTTTAAAATGTACTTGTATCCCGAGTTTTTGTTTAACTTTCTACTCGGTAATAACGTTTTTTTTTTGTTAGTTAACGGATTGCTTTTGAGGTCGCTGTTTATTTGCACGGTAATTGCAGAGTTAAATAACACTGATAATCCGAGAGGAACAGGCTTGCATATAAATTACACCCCATGTCTGAAATGTCAAATTTGAAAGGTTGCAGTTTCAGTTGTCGAGGTCCTCGGCAGTAACGTGGACTGCGGTGGGTCCATACGATTCAAGCCCTCCTGCTAGAAACTAGACTACACAGTCCAGGCCACTACACTGCATGCCATGTTTTTATTTTTTATTTTACTGAATTATACAATATCGTGTCGAATTCACACACACAATAAAAGAACATTTCATTTCGATCATCTACTAAAGGTACAAACCAACTCGTCTATAAAAATCCACATGAAATACAATTGTATACAGTGCATAAGATTACGTTAAAAAAGTCAGGTGTCATAATGCTGCTTTCAAATCTTTTCCAATTGCCAAGAAACTTTAAAATATGTATTTTTCCCAATACATATTCAAATTAAAAAGGTAAGGATGTCCTTTGTTTTAATTAAAAACGCATATTATGTTTGATTTACATTAAATGACAAAAAAAACTATAGGTACGGCAAATATTGCCAACAAACTTCACCCTTGACTTATTTTACAATACTGAAAGGTTTTGGAGGCTATGCGGTGTTCTTTACGAGGGGTAGCTAAAAATGAGAATAAATAGGAACTATAAGATTGAGCTTCGCTGAAAGTGCCTTCACAAATCGTATCTCTCTCTCTAGTAATAATCCTGGATCCAATTATTGCTTTAAATAAGGATCCAAACAAAGTTTGTATAGACAGGAACGCACCGCTGCTGGTGGTAGAGACTGTTGCAGTGCAAGGCGGGGGGAGCATATTCCACTGGTCTCTCTAAAGTATCACATTACACAAGGTTTGATATCTTGGTAAGTCACTTGCTGATGATAGTAAGATCCATTAGGTGATGGATGCATTGAAGGAGACGTCATGGCGTTGAAAGAGAAGACAAATTCTTTCCTATCACACATGCTGGGAGACTGCGAGTGATATCGCGGAATTCCTGTTAAAATAAAATGGGGGGAAAAAAACACACACACAGATGAAGAAATGCCAGTCGGGTAAAGCTTCCGTTAGTAAAATGCGCGTTCATCATTAAAAGGCCAGCCTAGTAATGCAATCATCCACTGCTTTCGAACAAAAAGCTACCATATGGAGGATAACATTAAAGTAGACCTGATCAGATATCACGGGAGTCCATTCTAACACCGAGAAAGGCGCTTAACTTTTTATTGGGCATCTGTTAATAAAAATGTTACATTCCAAATAAGGATTTTGATTTCAACGTGACCATTGGGGATCAATAATCACTGGCACACCTCAGCACCCAATAATGCAGTAACCTATGAATTATTTCAATTTTTATTCTGGTCTAAGGCCATCAAACAGATGCCATTGCTGTACTGTCCATTCACTAACATAAAATGCAAATCTGTAAATATTTGGATGTCAATTTTTTTTGAGTCCCTGATTTTCCATCAAATCTCCTCAAGTTTTATCTTCACCTTTGAGAGTTGCCCTGATTTCTGAGGAAACAGTGTAGCTATCACAGTCACCCAGTCGGGCTGAACTTATTCGGCTTGTTATACTTTATTTATGAGCCATGAAAAGATTGTTTAAATATCGCAGATGCTCTGAATGTTTACCAGGATTTGTGCGGCGAGGTTTAACTCACGCCATTGCGAGTTGTCATTAACAGAACCCCAATTATGCAAGTTTTCTGCCCTGCATGTTAGAGTACAGAGTATTCACACTCGCAAAGCTACTGAGCTTCATGTTTAAATTAATTTCCATCACAGGCTCTCATAACTTGAAATTTGTCGCGCTCAGAAACTTAGCGGCCGCACAAATTAATTATTTCCGTTGTATTTAGAAGTTGCAAGTGACCGTCTTATCCGCCGCATTTCAGCGTTATGTCTCCACATACTTTCTCATTACAATGTAATTATGCCAGTTTAACTTAATCTGATCGTCTAGACATAGTATCGTGCTTTATATCATTACACTGCTAGCCATTGTAACATGGGCAAGATTATTAAAAAATAATTTACTTCCACGAAAGAAATATCTTGGGGATTTAATTTTTCCCTATGAATTGGTTGCTGCTTTATGAATCCCAGAGCAGGCCCGGCTGCTAAAGTTGCTTTACAGCTGAAATCAGAATCTATTCGTGCTTTCCAGGGGGAATGTCATTTGCAGTTATCGGCACACAAGCGTTGGCTTGGAGTCTGACAGAATAACTCGGGAATCGAGCTGGTAAAACGTTTTTTCTCGGTTGGATTTTGAAAGTTGATCCTAATCTTTAGCCTTTTAAGAAAACAAGTCATTGAGATTTAAAGTTGTACATTGGCTATCCGGTCTACCTGCACATTGCACGTCCCTGGCAGAATGCTTGCAGAAATAATGAATCTACTTTTTTTTTAAATAATACTTTTCAGGTCTTTCTCGGGATGATTAGAAATGGAATTTTGCACTAGTGGAGAGTTAGTATCCACCCCCCTCTCTTCCCCCTTACTCTGCAGATTCACACAGTTAATCGTCCCTCTGACCGAGTTGGTCTGGGGCTGAACTGCACGCTATGAATCCCCAGTAGACAGTTTCTGCGGCAGGGAGTCGGCTCTCGGCATTCTGATGTTGTTATTGCCGTCGAGTTGGCACCACAGTAAACACTGTCCCCGCGGGGATGGCATCGAGATGTTTTCTTTGACCACGTTTTGGAATTTGTTGGAAAAACAAAGGACGGTTTATTCTTTCGGTTTGTTATTTATTCCAGCCAGCGACCAATTAAGTGTAGAGAGAAGGAAACAGCGACTTACTTCCTTAACTTAATGGCACTTTTGAAACTCTTCCACAAGACAACAGCTTTAAACCCCAGTCTCGATCATTTTCCCAATTAATCTTACTGGTGCATAGGCTTCGTGCAATCTACACACAGAGGACAGTCTGTGTGAAAACATTCGAGGTTTTCCACAGCTCGATTTCTGCCGTTTAATCAGTGTGATCAAATCAAATTAGATTTCAATCGCCGCAGTGTTTATTCAGCTAGTCTGCGAAATCTTGGGAGTTTTAGAATTGCTTCCTACAAAAGCTAAAAGGCTTCTTTTGGAACCACTGCATTAGAAGTGAAGTTGCGTTAGGCTGATAATTAGTTGACATTTTATTTAACCCCTTGCGTTCATTAAATCGCGTGTGCAACAAAAAATAAGTTTATTTTCTTATCCCATTGATTGTCGGTTGAGGTATTTTGCTTTGCGCTCAAAATACAATTCGCCGATACAAATACAACGCTAAATTGAAAAAAAGATTGCTTCTGAAACTATGGATTCTATATCTGGGATGACCCGTCCCAATCTGCATGTAGGGCAAATAATCTATTCTATGTCTCAATATTGATCCGGCTACAGCATTATACGTGCATTCTTCAAATTCTGATTGAATTATAAACACACATTATTAGCTTATCCCTTCGCAATATAATTGCTTGGCTGTCGTTTTAATAGAGTGCTTCCTGTTCTCTAAAGCCGCTACAATTGTTTGCTAATGTGTAACTGTAGTGCCATGGGCTCCATACCTTGTATGTCGGCCGCGTTGTGGCTATTTTGATGTAAATAGGACTGATCTAGGGAGTGTGCTTGCAGGTTGGAAGTGAGATTCGCCGACGGGTTGCAGGGCGAGAGGGGCTGCTGTTTGATGTAAGGAGCCCCGTTGTTGAGCGCGGAGGCCGAAGGAGCCCATGCTGATGCCGAGGTAGTGTACATGGAGTGCGGCTCCATCACCCCACCGCCGGTCAGCAAGGGAGAGGCGGGCAGCGAGCTGTCGGCGTGGTTGGGGTAGTCTCCGACCGAAGATCCTGTACAGCTTCCCATATAGTGACCATTGTTGGCCGAGAGGTGAGAGACAGAATGTCCCGGTAAACCCATCCCGTCAACATTGCTGGGCAAATGTCCATTCATCATGCTGATGCTACTATCTATAGAAAGGCCGTTGGGGGCGCAGGAGATGGGTCCTCTTGACCCTTGGAAGTTGTAAGTCTCGGGTATGTGGTTGAACCCCAATCCGTTCATCATGCTGTACATGGGCTTAAGGGCTTGGCATTTCCTGCGAAAACCCCTCGGTCTGCGCCTGAAGGAGCCCTCCTCAAACATGAACTCGCTGGCCGGATCAATGGTCCAGTAATGGCCTTTGCCAGGTCTGCCCAGGCCCTTGGGCAGTTTGATGAAGCACTCGTTCAAGGAGAGGTTGTGACGCACGGAGTTCTTCCAGCCTTGGTAGGAGCCTCGGAAAAAGGGGAAGCGGCTCTGGAGGAACTGGTAGATTTCGCTGAGGGTCAGCCGCTTGGTGGGAGAGCTCTGAATAGCCATCACAATCAGGGCTATGTAGGAATACGGCGGCTTCTCCGGGCGCCGTATGCCAGCGTTTGTTTTCTTAGTTTTGGTAGTGGAGATGGCTGATTCCATCACAGAGGTCTGATTGTTGGTTTTCTCGGTGCCTGCAGACATTGGGCTGCTCTGGGCCGTGCTGTGAGCCGCCGGCTGCTGAATCTCGGCCGTCATTTCGGAGCACGTCTCACCAAGCAAGTCACTTTAAACCGGCCGTAAAAGTCCTTTAGATTCAACTCCGCCTTTTTTCCTTCAATATTTCCAAAACTTCGAGCTTTAAAAAAAATAAAACTAGAATGTTTTTTTTTAAATCTCCCCCCCCCAAGTAAGTTATAAATGCAATTGTTGAACGCGCTGAGGAGGGAGCCCTTGCTCGGCACAGTTATCTCTTCAGCTCTGCCGCTTTTTGCATAGGTCGGCTGGACAGCGAGTAGCTTTTCATCGCAGTGGTTCTGGGATCTGCCGCGCCAAAGGGATCGCGTTTACTTTATCTCTTGTCATCAGCGTCTCGAACCTCTCGACTGTCAGACGTAAGGAACAAGGAACTCCCCGCCCCAACCCCCCTCCCACCTCGGACAGGACTGGTGGGCTGTGAAATGGCTTCAACACCCGCCTTCATTTACGATTTGATGTGGTATCTGTCTCTCTACACGTAGTTCACAACAGCTTTTAATGGGGGGGGGGGGGGGGGTGGAGAGAATATATATATATATATATATCCACACACACACATAAATATTAATTTAATTCATAAAAAAACAAACCTTGAATAAAACTAAACTGCAAGCCCTGATAAAAAGCCCTGATAAACAGCAGAAATTATTACAAAAGTTGTTATTTTATTTAACAGAAAAAAGTCAATAGAATTTGAACAATAAAGTATTCCCGTGAGGAAAGTGGCTTCTAGAGATGGTAAAATGAGGTAAAGATAAAGAATAGGCGCTCTAACACGTTTCTGATAATCGCAGACAGTGTTTATTGTAGTTTAAGAAGCAGTTTTTCATTTTTGTGTGTGAAATCGGTGAGAATAATTTGGTGTTGGGTTTTCTAGTATTTAAAATGTGATTCGGATACACATCCAGTCCCTTTTTGCAAACTGATGTTTAATAGACAGGAACATGTACAGGATGTTTATACAAAAACAATGTAAACATCGTGCGAGCTGCTGTTTTAAAGAAAATTCGGTGTAATCCCGCCTAACACTGTTTCTTTTCTGTTACTTATAAAATGCTCTTTGTAGCCTCACGCCTGACTGTTTAGATATTCTCTTTATATATGTATATATATATGTATATATATAAAAGCCAGTACACGCTGAGTTGTGCCCACTTTCTGGCCCGCAGCGTATGCCACACGCACACACATTCTGTCACAGCCAGAGCGAGAGAGAGCGGAAAAAAAAGCAGCGACATGAACGAGCAGCCGCGGCGCCTGGCATCGCTTGCAATAACGTGTCGCATCCCCACAAACACTACCCAAGGTAAGGGACATCACAGATATCTCTGCACTTCTTTCATGTAAATCGAAAGCTTTTACATCATTAGAAGCCAAGTGAGAAACCCGTGCTTTGATTGGAGATTTAGAAAGTGCCATTCTTGCTGCTAGCTGCCGCACTTTATAAAGCAAAGGCAGGCGACAAGCCCAGACGGCGCCTGCAAACCTGATATATATATATATATATATATATATTTCTCTCTCTGGTAAGATCACGGGATTGTTAAGTTTAATGCAACGTCGAATTTCTAATAAGGCTGGGATTGTGTTGGAGAAGGTCGATTTTAAGTTATTTAATGCAGATAAAATTGTAATCTAAATTCCCAACGGGAATTACATTTCTTATACATCAAATTTTGGCGAAAATTAAGATTTGGAGGAAATTTTATCTAATTTCCCCTGGGAGTTAGCTCCAAATAAAAATATGTTTCACTTTAGAGATTCTGTAAGTGGTTTGATTTGTTTCTGCATTGAAAATAGGGATTGCCGCAATGTGAGCGACTTAATATTAACACACTAAATACACCTTTGAAAACAGTAAAACCGTTAAGGACCCGCCAAACGACTTGTCATAGCAATTATAAATAATATAATCCATTCCTCATGAATACACTGATCTATTCGGAGTTGTAGGACACTTTCTACAGATGTGAGTTTTGGTGTCTCCATTAAACATAATAAAATCGCAAAATTTTGTTTTTAAAATACATGATTACAACGGCCACATCCCTAATGCAGCATGGTTATAGAGTGTTCGTTTTCTTTTAAGCGGTAGAAATCAATAATGTACTGTATTTTATAAAGTTACACGATTGAGAGTGCATTTTGCTTATGACAGAAATAATTTTGACAAATGCAAAAGGAAAGTAAAACTTAAAAAAAAACTCAAGCATATAACAGTTAACAAATCTGCTGGATATTTGCGAATAAGACTCGGTGCAATAAAACTCTAACACCAACAAATGTATTTGTTTTAAAACCCAATGGCGAGAAACCTTGCTGGATTCTTCAATAAACCTGCTTAAGGAAAGAATTCATCAGCCGAGCAGTGTGCTTCCAATGGATAAGACAACTTAGAAAGTTATAAATACAGGGTGTATTCAAGTGACATATTTGCCTAAACAATTTACAGATTCTTTTGTTAATGCTTAAGATAGATTATTGAATGGGATTTTGTTGAGGTGTCTTTCGATCTATTACACTTTCAGGATTTAATTTCCTTGTTTTGATAGAATGGACGCCAGCGCCTTGTTATAATAATTCTATACCCATCTCTTTCATTACTTTACTTTGATGATGTTCTCAAGCCTTATCCACCTGCATGCAAGAAGACACTGGTATGTATTAGGAGAATTGATGGAAATGATTTTTTCCCCAGTAAATAAGGAATAGATCCAGACTAGCAAAAACATCATAGGATTTTATTGCACTCAAGAATGTCAAAATATATTCCGATTCCATACATATGATTCTAATAATGAAAATATAAGCACAAAATATAATATTACAATGGTGTGCTTTAAGTGTGATAGGAAGATTTAATCTTTGTGAATTGGTGAATAAAAGGACCATGCTGTAACATAACAGTTACATTTTGCTATTACATTGAGTTAGGCGATTTAGAAGTTGTATTGCGCTATCATCATGCGTTATAAACATTACTTTCTGTGTTGTACAGGATATATATAAATGCAACGTAGTGCAGTGGGTATAACTTTTCTGAAATTAGTACAAAGCACAAATTGGATAAATAAAATCAAAGTCTTTACAATCACTCTGTGGAGGAATGTAATAACCTTCTGTGATCACCGTCGTTGGAGTGCGCTCAATGTGCACAATCAGGTTTTAAATGCATTTAGGTGAGCCGATTCTGACATTTTCTGATGCCCGCAGTACAAAAGTAACTATGAAAACTAAAATGCTTATTAATTTTGAATCAAAATGATTTTTAAACAGATTCGATTCCAGGTGAAAGTGACATGGGTTAGTTTAAAATTAATGGTAATACCATGTTTACCGAATTTAAACAACTTTACGTCTCCATTTTTAACATCATCTGTTATAAAATCACCTCTTTTGGAACACCAATGTTTTACATTTCCCATCCCACTCTCTTGGGGCAGCTTGACCCCCCCCCCCCCCCCATTAAAAAGTAGTTTCCGTTTAAGATCAGATTCGGCAGTGTTGATTGTATATGAGGCACAAATAAAATTAATAAAGGGGAATTATGCTCCACGCCGACCCAGGTTTTTGGTTAAGTTATTGTAAACAGGCTGCGCAATCAGTGACCCTGTTAGCCGGGGCCAGCATTTATCAGCGCGCAGAGCTGAGGTAAGGAGCGAGCCGGGACCACCCACCGCTCCAGTTAAGGCACGCGTGCGCCCCGTTCCATTCCCTGCTTTCATTAACACCAGCGGTTCGCCACAACATCACCTTCGACAGGGGATTTTTAAAAAACTTACAAAAGCCTCTCCACAACAAAACTTCAGAGTAGACATGGCAATTAATCCCTAAACGTTTCTGCAAGGCCGAGGGGGTGGGGGTAGTGACAGGAATAATTCCATCAACTGTTAAAAGTGTTTTTTGCCCCCAGAGTGGTGACAGAATAATGTAGTGTCTTCTTAATGGACGGTCCGTGAACATTAAAACAAAAACTTACTTATACCGTCTATAAAACGCTACTCAATATTTGGAAACGAGTTGCCCCCACCCTCCCCGCGTTGGCGATATGGTTTAAACTGCCGGATAGCATTGTCTTTGTCTGTCTTATCTATCTCTATATCCAGCTGACATTGTCGAACGCCATAAGTAATATGGAAAGGAAAGAGGCACCTCAAGCACTAAAACAAAGCATAGTTCGTGCTTATTGTCCCTAAATCATAAGGAGTTCCTACTAACTGTGGTAAAAGGTAAAAGGTACACGATTAAAAAAAAGTAAAGGTATTTTCCTGGCTGCTTTATTGCGCATCACTTTCGGCAGTAGTTTATTTCCGTTATATATAATCCATACAGGGACAACGCCGGCAGACTGGCCAGAGGAATTCATCCGCGAGCTGGGCAGGCTCGATGGCGCATCTTAACTGGACTTTATGAGATGAGGGAGATTAGGGTACGCGTGACGTGGAGGAAATGCTCTTTCAATTGAACTGTGTTTTCTGTTGCTTAAGGGATGTGTTGACAGGGGAGAAAGCGTACTGACGTGTTAATATAATTTAAGTTTATGCAACCACATAATAGGGCGACTCACTGAATTTAAAATATTCAATGCACTTGGCATGGCAGGATGATGGCACATACTGGGGGAAGGTGCTGAGATGTATTTTATACAGTATCGTATAATCCCAAATGAACCAGGGACACTATGTCTGTAGTGATTTTATGCCAAATAGAAGGCAAGCACATATAGTCATTTAAATACATTGGAACTAAAATCAACGCAGATTGAAATGAATGGGGTACAAATAAATTGATTGGGCAATGGGTGACATTTGTTACTATGCCTTATTCAAATAATCGCCGTCTCATAATATACCTGTTAGCTGCACGAGAGCAAGTTGCTGAACATCGGTTTCTTCTTAATGGTAATTTGCTCATTTGTCCCGATTTTGTGACTGGGACGCCAATTGTGGACAGGCTAGACCCCCCCAGCCTTCATTAACAGGGAGGCTTGGTCGGCCTGACATTGCTCAGAGAGACCGACTTCATCAGATCGTTGACATTTTTACAATCACTAGTAAGAAAAGTGCGGGTGCAATTTTGAACGTAAATGATTTAACAAAGCCCAGTGTTTTACGAAAGAGGCGAATCTTTGTACTCAGAAGATGTAAATTATTTTTGTAGCGTGTCCCCCCTCCCCCGAACCATTCCGGCTGGCTCTTCAACTGAAGGCACAGATTTTTCCATGACGTTATTCCATGAAATATGTGACAACACTGTAAGTTGGGGGAATTTACAGCCTCTTTATGATGTCTTTTTAGTACTTGCATCGCGAGTGTTAAACAAAACGCACAATTCCAGTCTGCTTTAAAGCAAACAATGGCACGCCAGTCAACCGACATAAATATGTAATTATTTTCAAACTGTGAGAAAGATTGTGACAAAATCATCCAGTGAGCAGTTTGCTAAATAACGCACGAATATTAGGGATCCCCTGTTGACACCCTGGAAGAAATAAAATGCAGGAACATAGTGCAAGCGCATATATGTTACAATAATGTAAATGAATTGCCTTCGTGACCATGATTCTAAGACATGTCCAGCTTCCTTGTACCTTTATCTGCTCCAAGATATTGCGGTTCTTGAATGGAAGTTTCAACGGGTTTCATGTGTGTGTGTGTGTGTGTTGTGTGTGTGATTGTCCGCTACTTTCCATTAACTTTTCTCGTTGTTTATTGCGCTCACGGGCTTATGAACGATCCCTCTTCCTCATATATTAATTGGAACGACATAGGCCAATGTGGGATGAAATTGACCTGTAACTGCACATTGTCGGGAGGAGAATGGTTGCATGTATCGGAACGGCAGTTGATAAATACCAAGATCAAACTTAAGATTTTTGAATGTAATTCCGCAAAATAAGATTTATATTAATGGGCAAATGTTTTCACAGATTCTCCGAGACAAAAGACGAGACTTTCTATCTAGGTTGGTGCAGCTGGGGTAAGACTCTCCGGGACATAATTCTGCCAAGTATTTTATTGTTACCACCGCTATCATTGTGATGCTACTTTTTATTAATTATCTTTTTTATTCGGAAGATAATATCGGTTTTATTCAATTATAGCTGCGCATTACGAAATATCACAATAATCCAAATTTCAATCCCCATATACCAAAACTCATGATTTCTCGAGGTGTCCTTAATAAACCACACAGGACAGAATATTCTTTCCCTCTGTTTTAACTAAGGAAATAAATATTAATTGCGCATCTGGAATTTTGACTATTGCAGTGACTACATTCACTATGAACTTGCTTTGCAACAACATAGGTTACTTTCGCTGAACATTCTGCATTAAGCACATTATCTTGATCTCTAATGTTCTGCTGTACAATACAATGTACAGCTCTTCAGCAGGGTTTCCAGCTCCATTTAAATTCAAGACCTCGTCCTTCACACAAATAAGTTTTGAAACGAAGAGATTTGGTCTACTGAAATGTAGTAATTAACACGGTTGAAGTGCCTGGATTCACACTTTGCAGAGCGAGTGTCTATTATGTAATAGTTCTGGAATAACAATATTAGCGTGTTTTAATAATCAGAATCAGCGACTGCCGCCATTCTTACAAATATACGAATTTAACAGAACAAACCATGACTCAGCCTCTACCTCCAAATCAACCTGTATTAACTTTTAGTGAAACGTCCCAAGGCGCTTTACAGGAGAGTAATCAGACAAGAATTAAGTAATTATTTGCTGGTAATACTCAACATGGTTTAATTTTCCCCCCATTAAAGAGTTAAACCCATCTGCAGATCCGATATAAGCAGATTTCGGATATAAGCATCTCGATATCGAGTCCCAGTTTAACCCTGAATTGCAAAAACTGTCTTGTAAGCAGGCTCGATCAGAATCAGTTTTAATGTTTACCCCAACGTGACACACAGAAGAAACGAAATGGCAAAATAATGATTGACTCTTATGATTAGTGGACACTCATATTTCACCTTTATTGAAACCAATTTAAGCAAGTATCAAAATGCAGAATCTCAGTTCAGTTTTCAAACTGTCACTTTTATCAGCTCCGGCGAATTCGAGATAAATGAATTCCCGATCTCCTTCTCTTCGACTGATTTTTAGGGGATTCACCAGAAAAATCACCAGCTGGTCCATTTAAAAGTTGATGTAATTGGTAAAATGGTGCTGTTACAGCTTTAAATGTCCTTAGCATTGTTTAAGTGAGCATGCATTGATGGGGGATGGGTATTATGCCAAGGCAGTATAATTCCACCGACCAGCACTAGAGGTCTCACTTCGGGGTTCTTATTGGTTGAAAGGTGCACTGAACATGGTACTGACATAGTCGACTTTGCTTTAAGTAAACATATATGATAAGGGACTATCGCTGTTAAGTTGAATACAATTAGAAATAAATGCTTATCTGCAGATATTTCAATGGTGCTGGTTTAGCGATTTTTTTTGTGGCCAGATCAAAAATCAGCGAGTTTCCATGTCTCACCTGCAAAATAATTGCAATGTGAACAAATTAAGGCAGGCAACATGTTTTCGTGCAAAAGATCATACAGCAGAGAAAAGATAGCTCTGGAGAAAAATACAATACAGTCACACCAAATATACACTCGTTAAATATTCCCTCAGATACCAGGGAGCAAAAGATATATATTAAAAAAAATATCTGCGTTAGAAATTTGAAACAGAAAATGGTGAAAAGGCACAGCAGGTCGGTCAGCATCTGAAATAGAAGGAAAGGTTGGCTGGGGTCTGCCCTTCATCAGAACGGGTTAGACTCTGGGTTGGGACGTAGCGAAGTACATGTGTTATCATTACCGAGAAAATGGGAGATCTGAGACATACATCTGAAAAATCAATCGGCAAGAACATAAAGACACATCCAATAATAGAAGTAACGGGATAGTGAATTCCAAGATCTACAGAACATAACTATTTTTTTCTTTCTTGCACAATAGCAAAACTTTAATAAAAAACAATCTATATACTAAACGTACAGTAAATATAATCCAATCTAGTATGACGGAAATTGTATTGTATAGGCTCACGTTGAGACAGTTTCGAAATTATCTGAATAGCAATAATTAACTGGTGAATTTTCTTTCCAATTAAATTAGAACAAACGAGGACATATTAATTGCAATTTCAAGATTGTGTGTTTTAGCATTAGAAATACATTAAACTTGCTGTCAAAACGCTCCTCGGCATCCAGCAAGAAGGCTCTTGTCAAATGCAGTGTGCCCAAAACCCAACTATGCAAACTTAATATAAGCACATTCCTGGCAATGTTTTAACACATGCAGGTCGTTCCAAATTTGCAATTGTGTTCCTAACATAGTCAGTGATGAGTGTAGTCAATTTTGTTACATGCAAATTATGTGCGCCGTATTTATGTCTCTCCCGACTTGCCACATAAACCAGGATTATATTGGTTGAAATCCGCTTTTCCTCCAGTACCGGGAAATGACAGACTAGAAGCACATCTAAGATAAGATGGGTTGGTGTGAGAACCTAACAAAGACCCCCTGATGTTAATTATCAGCTCCACTGGAACAAATACTTCTTCGAGTCAAATATTAAAAAGTATAGACGGGTTATGATGACGTGAGATTACATGCCAAGTTTAATATCCTGAAATCTAAATACAGTATTATACATTTAGAATGAATGACATGTTCGGATCATTAAATGCTCTCAATGCTGGCCCCGTAGCACCGAAAGAACAAAAGCAAAAGTGAGTTCAGTTTTTCGATATGAAACGACTGGACAAAGCTATTGAGACTGAGATACTGACAATAGAGACAAAGTAATCATTAAGTACATCCGTCATTCGGTTTCAACTTTCTTTACTTTCGTTAAATTATTTTAGAACAGGTCTTAAGAATTTTAGATTGTTTTAAATAATAGCTTTGTTTTTATGAAAGCGATTCGCTTAGGATTTCATGATTAAGTTAATCACATTATAATTGAGCACATTTCCTTCATCCTCTGAAAAAACTCTGACTTGTGTTTTGTGCAAAGACTTGCGCAATAATGATATCTCTACGGTATCATTTACTGATCGAAGGAAAATACGTACTTTCTACCCAATGAGCCACTTTAACATGTAACAGCCCGGGCGGGTGCAGCATACACATGTCGGTCAAACACCGCTTGAGGTCAGTCAGGGTACACTCGCTGAAATTTGCAAAATAATTAATTCCTTTCAAATTAGGTAAACCTATGGTCAAAAAAAAGACAAGCTCTGATCTCACGTACCTAGTCGGTTATTAGACTGCTCTTACAAGGTAACAATTTACTTGTTTTGGAATGAAATACAATGCACATCACGCCCATTTTCCTTGATATGCCGTGCATAAGATCAGGGAAATTGCTGTTAAACGAATACACGATTATTTAGCACGAATTGGCAGTACTAAGACTAAACGCAACATTTACTGTATGTTTGATAGTCGAATAACGGAAATTGAAAGCGTGTGTTATCATTCAATGCTGTCTTTTCGAATTAGGAAGTGTTCACTTTATCATATATAAACATTATTGTCTTTTGTCTCATCTGCTACAGCGTAATATATTGTTATTTGCATCTTTATTAGGATTGTTGTTCTAACCAAATAAAACTAAATTAGCAATATTTGTTATTCACGATGTTCCAGTAGAATAAGTCTAACTTTGTATTGCACGTTTATTATGTTGCTGAGCTTTAAGAAAATATAGGTTGAATAACTAGGGCCTATACTTATTGGAGTTCAGAAGAATGTGAGGTAATCTTATTGAAACATATAAGATAATGAGGGGGCTCGACAAGATGGATGCAGGGAGGATATTTCCACTCATAGGGGAAATTAAAACTAAGGACATAGTCTCAGAATAAGTCGCCGCCCATTTAAAACTGAGATGAGGAGGAATTTCTTCTCTCAGAGGGTTGTAAATCTGTGGCATTCTCTGCCCCAGAGAGCTGTGGCAGCTGGGTCAGTGAATATATTTAAGGTGAAGATGAACATATTTTTGAGCTGTAAGGGAATAAAGGGTTATGGGGAGTGGGCAGGGAAGTGGAGCTGAGTCCATGATCAGATCAGCCATGATATTAAATGGCGGAGCAGGCTCGAGGGGTCAAATGGCTTACTCCTGCACCTATTTCTTATGTTTTTATGTTCTTATGGCAATTCGTGTTGATTTTCACACTTGGTTCCTTCCTAGTGGGTGGGTATTGTTGTACATGTGTTGGCCTTCTCGTTTGGTTATAGAAAGTATTTCCTGACACTTGCAGCTGACTTCTATAGGCTAAAAGCCATAAGACCACCCCTCTGGTAACCTGGGTCAACTGCCACAACTACTTCATTGGCGTTTCATTATTGACTGGTGAAATCTCTTTAGTAACGCGTTGAGTTAAGTTTTAGTCGGAGTGGGGATTGTAAACTATTGTTAGTTAACTGTGACCTAACCCTTCTCTAGACGAGGTAGTTGCAAGGATCTCGCTATAGGAACTGAGGTAATCAGATATACCCCGCTCAGCGTTCCTATCTATTTTCCAACCCCGGGTTTGCCTTATGAAAAGCGCAGAAAAAAAAAACACTTCGGCCACCTGGGGAAAGTTCTCTACCTGTGCAATGTGTAGGGAAATCGTAAAGGCGCTTAAAAAAAAAGCCTTATGATTTCGTTATATTGTGCACAGAGCAAATCTTTTCCCTCCTTGGCCAACAACGGTTTTCATTGGGTTTTTAAGTGTGCGGTATCTGTATTTATTCAGACATGTTATCAAGATGAGAGGCTATAATTTGTTAGTCATAAGCAAGTGGACGCAAACTACTGAAAGCAGTGTATGCGATTCTCATCTTCAAATTCGATGCGCCCTTGTAGTCTAACCGTGTTATTAGCCCATTTAATAAACTGGGAGAATACCAGGTCGGTCATACAAAGCGAACATGATTTGCAGTCCAATATTTTGGACATTTTTCGTTGGCAGTGTATCGGAGTAGGAAGACGAAAGCCCGAAAAGCTGCATTGTGAGCCCGCAAACCATTGGATACATTCCAGCAAATATTTAGAGGAACAATTCCAGTGGGACAGAACCGTGTGTAACCGACGCGCGCTGATTTTTATTTATTGCCAATTGCATTCTTCATTTTAATGATCATTATAAATTGGAGCGAGAAAACGCCATGTTCGAGAGGGATCCGAATGATTTACAGATCTCCATCATTTTTTCCCTTATAGTTTTCCCTCAAATATTTCTAGACTTGCGCACAACAGGCAATTTGCTAATGGTGGCGATTCATTTAGGTCGCTCAAATAGACCAGGCGGAACCATATGGGTGAAGTTATATGCCATGGCCTTGTAGACACTGTGGGAAATGATGTCTGCAGCTACTTTCTGTGATTGTGGCATCAGTTGGATTGGAGCTGTCCTCCATTCGTGTTGCACTCATCCAATACAGAATGTCCATGTATGCATTTTTTGTGTGGACAGAACTGACCAATGTCCCAACTAGCAGAAGAAAAACGAACGTGAGCGATGTATTCCGCTTCCCTCTATGCTGCGCAATCACCCAGCAACAGTCTGGATGTTAACCTTTTAATAACCGAGGCAGAATTCGCGTACCAGGTCCTAAACAGTTGGCTTTCTATTTGTTTTTCATCTTTTTCTTTACTTTCTGTTGTGTTGAATGGTACTCGATGATATTTTCTCAAAGGATCATTTTCTTAGACTAAATTATAGCAAAAGTCGGCTGAGAGTTGCTCAGAAATTAAAGCGTTTAAAAAAGAGTTCATAATTTCCAAACGCACGCTGCTGAAAGCTAAATAAGCCAATCATTGTCTCGATGGGTGGTATCTGTGTAACGCAATGTAACTACTCCACATTCTCGCGTTGATGAATTGATGCTATAGTCACAAAGGACATCAATCATAAAACACACATTTCATTAATCACGATCAAACTTGCCAGTAGACGCAAGTAATTTGGCCCATTTTCAATTTCTGCATTTGTTGAACTAAACGTTTCTCCAAAGTAGTATGGGAGCAGCTTAAGGTTTATCGGGGAGGGAGTCACTCTATTGCAAGCCAACTCTATTCCACGCGCTTGCGTTTTTCTCCAATACGACACGTGTTGTCAACCAAAATCCGAATTTTTGTGTTTTTAATATACAAACAACAATCTTTATTAAGCTGAATGCAATCTCAAGCCTTAAAAAAAAGCCTACATCAAAATGGATGCAATTATCTTTTGGGCCACAAATCAACATTAACGAATGCAGTTGTTCTGTCTAACATCTAGGACTTTTTGCAGGTTTCTTTGAGGTTTCTTTCAAACCCATCCTGAAATCTGGTTGACCTAGCAAAATATTTACCACTGCCAGATTGCTGAACTTATCCCATAACATTAAAATTCTCCATGGATATTGGCACTGGACTTTAAAACGATATAATAGTTTAAAGTATGTTGTTAACAACTAATGCTAATCACAGAAGACTGGGAATGAATTTCAAGCTCAACTATTGCATTACCCTCTTCTGAACCATTAACCAATCAGTTTCATCAATTCAAAAACAGCCGTTCGACTTAGTTTCATTTGGTTGAAAGCAAGGGTTAAATACATTGCTATGTCGCCACTGCTGGGTCCCAGTGACATCCAGATCACCGTTCTCAGACTAATCGCCGGCGCTTAATGATAATGATGAGATTAAAGTCCCTTGGCTAAGCTAGTTTAAATACTAACCAACTCCACGTAATGAAAGACCATATACTAACGTGAGGTTATAGTTAGAATTATATTATAGTCTACACTGCGACAAATACAAATATTCTCGGCAACGAACTATCATTACAAGAGTGTGCAGTTTGTTGAAAAGTGACATGGGATAGGCATAACGACGGAAAAGCACTTTTAATGCATTTTTATTTGAATAAAAATGATTCATTAAAATATAGTGACGAGGACACTACTTTGGAAAGGGGAATGCATGTATCCCGCGTGTTTAAAAAAAAGAGTTATCCTTTCTGTAACACGCCGATAACTGAATAAACGCAGATTATATTTTTAGTTACTTAAATAATCTAAAATGTATTCATATTTGTTCAGTTGGGCTCCGTTTTTAATTTTCCGTTCAGGAGCAGGTTATTGAAGCACAGTCTGCCTGTATTGGGAACGTGGGACACTGAACTTCAAAATTCTAGTTTTAAATTGGATTTTTTTTGGTAAGAATGTCAGAAGATAACATCCTATTTTAGTGCTCATTTACACTATAATTTGAGTATCACAATGAAGCATCACAGTGCCGATATAGCTACAGAATAGCTCTGGAGTCAGTGGCCAACCTAACTCCATCTCGAAGTGATGTGGGACTCCCGGTAGTGTGCTACCTCTGGACACCTTTTAAACCTACCTGAAGTTGCAACCTAAAACCTGATCAAACCTAACATGTTCCAATCTGACCAAACTATCATTGAATTCTGGTTGAGGTGAGCCTATGTTCTACTTAACCCTTGGACTTTGTTGCTTTAATAAGACACAACTCAATTTCAGAACAAAAACACATTGTGCATTTTCAAGTATAGCACTCCTGTCCTTATAGAACAGAGTGTCACTTTGACTTACCATAGGCAATGTTATAAGAGATACACGAGTGTTATTTTCTTTAAAAAAAATGTTCATTACATATTCTAGGAGAGGCCCCATAATAAATAGCATGACAATTACAGAATTCTTCATTAGTCATTTTAGGATGCTTTTTCAGAATCTTCAAGGTAACACCTCCAGAATGTGATTACATTTGGAGATTTCCTTTTTCGTAAACTTTTAGGGTGTTAACGCTGCACCCAGAAATAAAAATGTATTTACATTTCTGTGAGGTTGACATTCCACAATGTAGTTGCATGGATGCCTACACTTAAGCAGGTCAGTAAAATATGAGACATGTTGATCTATTTGAAATCTCAATACACAAAACTCTCAAAATCTTTCCAAGTTATATTGTTTACAAGACATACAGTTTGGCATGACAATTACAACTATATGATTTAAATTTATACCCTACAGGCAGTTGAGTATACATGCATGATTTATGGCACTCTTCAACCACTATATGTTTGTGATATAATGTGTTGTGTATGATCCAAGTTTACATACAGTGACCCGCAATAATGTGCGAACTTCAAATCCTTACCACAGGCAAACTCATTCATTTCTCAACTACAAACAGACAGCTCTTTCCCTCCACACACCCACACAAGCAACATTAAGATGACAAAAATTACAGTTTTTGGAACAGCTGATGAATGGAACCTGAATAAAAAGAAAATACAAAATTGCAAAGGTTACATTACACCTTTTTACCCAATGTATGTGCTCATTTGTTAGAGGAAAGGTAATTGAGTTTCAGGGTCTTTTGTAAACTCGTGCAGCTTTAAAAATTGTGGTAAAGTGTTGATAGGAAATAAAATATGGAAGTTCACTGATCTGAAGGGAAAATTATATCTTACAGACTAGCTTAGTATTGGATGCTATTTCAAATGGAACATCAGTCTTTTGCTACTCTGTCTCACTGGTTAACAAATGGATAATTCCCTTCTGAAGCTCAACAGAATATTAGCAAGATAAAAACTGAATAAGCATTGTGATTAGAAAGACCAAACCAATTAATCTTATTTAGTCTGCAAGAAAAAATAAACACTGAAATACACTACAATATGTTTGCTTTAATTTCTTCATTATTTTGGTTAAAGTTAGACCAAATTACTAAAGGATTTAGATATTTTTCAGATGGTATGATGTGCCAACATGCTAAGCTTTTTAATTGGTCCAGTTGATCACGTTGTCGAAAACATGCAATATTATTCCATAGCTTTTCAACTGAACTTATACAGTTATTTGATATGAAAAGTATATGAAATATTGTTCCATAAATGTGGACCATGAACCAAAACAAAATCCAGTATAGATTCACTAAGAATGACAAAATAAGTAAATGATAAATAAGAAAGAAAGAAAAACTTGCATTTATACAGCACCTTTCATGACCACTTGAATCCTCAAAACCATTTACAGCCAATGAAGTACTTTTTGGACTATAGTCACTATTGTAATATAGGAAACACGGCAGCAAACTCCCACAAACAGCAATGTGATAATGACCAGATAATCTGTTCTAGGACGCTGGGGATAACTCTTCTTCAAAATAGTGCCATGGGATATTTTACACCCATCTGTGAGGGAAGACAGGGCCTCGGTTTAACATCTCATCTGAAAGACAGCACCTCTGACAGTGCAGCACTCACTCAGTGCAGCACTGGAGTATCAGCCTAGATTTATGTTTTCAAGTTCCTGGAGTGGGACTTAAACCCACAACCTTCTGACTCAGAGGCAAGTGTGCTACCCACTGAGCCACAGCTGACACTGGTTTTAGAAGGAATTGATAATATATCTTTTGAATGTGGCAACTGATAAGACTAAGAAGTGAATCATTGCACACTGAGAATGCCCACCTTCTCAACTTCTGTTCATCCATTTGTAGTATTTTCATTTAATAATGTGATGGAATAATTAATATGGCATTAATATATGACACATCCAATGTTCCCTGTAGTCTGCACTATGTTCAGCACAGCCTGTTTCTATCAAAGTGGTCACTTTAAATGTCTGCACATGTGCAGTATTTCCAATGTAAAAGCTGGTGAACGTTCCTGCACGGGACCTTACAGATTAAAGAGCGTACGCACGCAGCTTAGAGGAAACATTGGACAAATCCTGATTTTATTCAGTATAATATCTCTTCTACCATGTTTATCTATAAAATCTCCAGCTTCTCAGTGTAAATAATATTCACCTAATTAAATAAGGATATTACATGTAGAAGGGTTTCATAGATCTTTATTCCACAAGAGGTCAACATCATAATTCAGCAGCCAAGAATTCAAAAGGCGCAATGAGTAACACTGCTGCGCTTTATCAGTGGAACAAAAATCACATTAATTAAAATGTATTATTCTGTTTATGTTGTAGGTGTACTTTTAATAAATGTTGTGCTATTGCTGTACTGTGTTACCAGGCTGTGATAGTTAGGTGCAGAGTGAGATGCACAGGCAGCAAGGCTCTCATTATATTGCCTGATTGTATGTCTCACTCCAGGAAGGTGCCATGCACACGCATGTGTGAACGCATGTATAGATCCAGCACTTCCTCATGGCATTAAAAAAAGATTCTGCTTATATTTATAACGTGCTCCAAAAGTCCAACAGGCTACCTGATCATTTTTTAATCTGTTTAACACTGCACTGGACTATATTCTATATGATATCAAGCCCAAGTGACGTGAGATGGCTGCCCCAAAGGAGCCTCTCACTGCTTAGTTTATGTGCACTCTGGATATAGATTACATCCTGACTGCAGAATAATTGTGCCACTATTGCTTCAATCTGAAGGAGGAATTGCTTTGCATGTGATAATTTAACTGCACTACTTGCGTTTTCATTCTGAAATACGATTGTTACTTTTGAATCTTGGGATGGAAATGATGCAAACGGTCATTTCCTTTGAGTGCAGAGTAAATTAGGTTACATAAGTGAGGGTAAAATGATTATTTAGAGCACAGTGATACCTGCACTAATTTATGAAGATGGGAGACGCTTCAAATTATGCCAAATGCTGATGTAGTCAGTGTGGAAAGTAAGAGCATGGATACTTGCACTAGTAACATGTACGAACGATTACATAATGGACTCAGAATGCGCTGATTATGATGAGTAATATTGTTTCATATTTAATGAAAACATTTATTGAAATATAGACATATTAGAAATTATGGGGGAAGAATTGCTCTGGTCACATAGCGTAGTGATATTGTAATTGCATTAAAAATTATGTTTATGATATTGATATGCATAGAGAAGAAGAACTTACATTTATTTACCCCCTTTCATTTCATCGGGATGTCCTAAAATGCTTTCAGCCAATTAAGTTTTATGCACAGTCACGGTTCTTATGTAGGCAAATGTGGTAGACAATATAGGCACAGCAAGATTCCACATACAGCATTGAGATAGTGAGCAGTTAATCTATTTTAGTCATGTTGGTTGAGGAGAATGTTGGCCAGGACACCAAGATAACTTTCTGCTCTTCTTTGAATAGTGGCAAGGGATATTCTTTAATGTAACCAGAGAAATTCTCCCCCCTTCATGTCCACTTAGCAGACAGTCATATGCATGAGGAGTCAATAAAACTATCTAAAGAAGTCTAAAATCACAAAACAAAATAGCTGGATATCTTCTCCAATGCTATGTTAGAATTGTTTTCTGAAAAGACCAAGAACTCATAAAACTTCTAACAACTAGAAACTAGAAGGTTGTGTGCCTGATTTTAAAAGAGCTATGTTTTACACACCATTTGCAAATTTGAAAACTTGTAAGTACAAGTTGAATGCCAGCAAATGCATAACTAATTTTGCAAAATATAAATTTTGGATCAGTAAATTTATAAACTGATATAAATAGACAATTTGTAAATCTTTTGTCCTAATAAACACCAAGAAACATTAAGCTTAGATCAAGATTTCTATACACTGGAGATAAAAATAATAATTTTTCAAATTTTGTACTGTTGCTCTTTTAATTATTCACTTGGCAATTAATTCTAAACATAAATAGAAAGGTAAAACAAATCATAATGTATATAAAACTGATGAACCTTTAAATGTTTGCCATGTTTTAGTGAAATTTGGCATGAGACTGTATTTTGTGTAAATAACATGAAAAATCGGATATGTTTTAAGCTTGGATAAAGATTTTGCTTTTAAGCATTATATTGAATTAGGAATTTTACACACTAGCAATGAATGGAAAGTGGATTACTCTGTTAGATTGATACGCTGGTTGATGGCTCAGCTAATTCAGACAGTGAATAGTGAGTTATATGGAATAGAAAGTTGCCAGGTCCAATTTCCAGTCTGTGCTAAGTTAACCGATCCCAGTCAAAGTGGCATTAGGAATGTTACAATTAGCTTCAGAGTCCCTGGGGTAGAGTTTCTGCTTTAAGTGCAATCAGGAAATTGCGTCCAAAATGCATGTGAAATTACGCTGGTTACGTTACACTCCAGGTTTCTGCTAAAATTAATTTGCATAATCATAACCATAACATTTTCCATGAACCAGCACAATCGGACAGCGCAATAGAGCATAATTGTTTCTTGTTTTTCTTTCCATTAAAAATTATTCCTTAACGTATTTGAGAGCGGTAACCTGGTGCAATTTTATTAATACAACTAAAAATGGGTTTATCACCAAAATAAGCATTTTAATAATGGTGTCCAGTCCTTCATTGGTGAGTAAACTGTTTTAAAATCACTGAAAATATAAAAATAAGCTATACTGGACCAATTAATAGATTCAATGGTGTACATTTGTCAGCTTCCTGAAAATGTTGATAGGAAAACACTTTAAAAACGTGCTTATTAGAATCCCTGTGCACCTAAGAAAATGAGCACAATTTGAAGAGCCTTTCCAAACCAATCGAAATGGTCAGTTTTGTGGGCAGGGCCTGATTTGGGCGAATTGAATCTTGAACCAGCGTAAAAGATCACGGAAAACACGAATGGTTTGGGGCGTAATTCACTTGCGTTTAAAATTCCCCAATCTTTTGCACTACTTCAGCCAATTCCACCCGGACTGCGCTGATAAAATGAATGGGAACAATCGTAAACTCGACCCCGCCCCGAGTTTATAAATGGGAAATCAACCAAGGGTTTCCACTCCTAATCTTTATTCAATGATTTACTGCACGTGTGAGTATTGGGTAAGCGTTAGATTGACTTGGCTGTGATACCTTTGTAATCGAGTAGTCAGCTGAAACTCACTGTCTAGGATCACACATGAATAATGGCCACTTAATCAAGGTATTGGAGAGCAAACCACTGCCCGCGTAACCGTATTACAACAAAGAGTCATCAGAAGGGGAAGGAGGTCATTGGCAGAAATAAAGGAGGGAAACCAAAAAAATGATATACTTAGCCATATGTTTAGCTGTAGTGATCTGTGCTTTAAGGGGCATTTTCCTGCTATATTTTTATTGTAAACTATAAGGTATAATGGATATGCTATTGGGATAAGCTTTTTCCACTACCTTACCATGAAATGAATCAGCAATATTATTTCTTGGTTTGTTCTTGTAAATTCCGAATCCACTTATATCCTCAGTTCATAACACTGAAGTGAATTGTGTAATTAAAATATTTTTTCCTCATATTAAATATATTTGTGATTCAATAATTGTTTATTCTAATAATACTTGCCTACCAAATCAAATTACCCTCTTACATTCTCGTTTACAGAATATGAATCACCATCCGCTGGAACATTTGTTGAGCTTATTTGATTTTTACTGAACCAAGATGACCTGAGACGACTATTATTTTGGCAGCCATAATTGTATTGCTATGTTTTTATTTAATCCGTAAAACTTTAGGAATAAATTTGTACTGCATGAGTCATGCACAAGACAGAATCGAAGAGTTAAAGATCTGACTCAGGACAAGGAGCGGCACAAGAGTATAAGTGTGAAGTGGATGTTTGTATGTTGGTGGTTGTTCAACTTTTATCAGAGAGCTATTTATTTTTATTGTGCTGCACTGGACAATAATTGTATCATTATCATACAATCTCCCATTTTGCTGGTACTTTAAAAGCTCTGTATCTGAAGAGATGTGTTTGCCATTCTGCTGTTCTGGAGCTTTGGTTTCTTTACTCGAGCCTAAACTATACTACTCACAAACAAATTCATGCCAATCCAGGATTCTACCCAGCAACTAGAGCTCTACTGGAATCATTCCTTGTTATTCACACTTTTGATCATTTCATAGAATCATTGAATCATAAAACAATACAACACAGAAAGAGGCCAGTCGGCCCATCTAGTCTGCGTCTGCTCTTTCGAAGAGCAATCCAGTTAGTCTCATTCCTCCGCTCTTTCCCTATATCCCTGCATTTTTTAATCTTTCAGGTATTTGTCCAATTCTCTTTTGAAAGTTACTATTGAATCTGTATCGACAATACTATCAGGCAGTGCATTGAAAATCCTAAACACTTGCTGCATATTAAAGTTTTTCCTCATGTTGCCTCTGGTTCTTTTGCCAATCACTTTAAATCTGTGACCTTTTGTTATCGAACCATCAGCCATTGGAAACAGTTTCTCTTTATTTACTCTATCTAAACCGTTCATGATTTTAAACACCTTCATCAAATACCTTTTAGTCTTCTCTGCTCTAAGGACAACAACCCCAGCTTCTCCAGTCTATCCACGTATTCCCTGGAACCAGTCTAGTAAATCTCTTTTATACCTCGCTAAAGCCTTCACGTCCTTTCAAAAGTGCGGTGCCCAGACATGGGCACAATACTCCAGCTGGGGCCGAACTAGCATAATTTCCTGACTTTTGTATTCCATGTCTCTGGTTATAAAGCCCAGGATCCCATATCCATTATTAACTGCTTTGTTAACCTGACCTGCCACCTTCAGAGATTTGGTCATAAACACCTCGAGCTCTCTCTCTTCTTGCAACCCATTTAAACTTGTACCATTTAGTGTGTATTGTCCCTCCTCATTCTTCCTTCCAAAATGTATCACCTCATACTTTCCTGTGTTGAATTTCATCTGCCACGTGTCCGCCTATCCACCAGCCTAACTATGTCCTCTTGAATTTTATTACTATCTTTGCCATTGTTTACTAAACTTCCAAGTTGAATGTCATCTGCAAATTTCAAAATTGTGCCCTTTACCCTCAAGTCCAAGTTATTAATGTATATTAAAAGCAGCAGTGGTCCTAGTACTGAACCTGGGTGAACTCCACTCTATATGTGCCTCCAGTCCGAAAAACAGTTATTCACCACAACTCTGTTTTCTATCCCTTGACCAATTTTGTACCCATGTTGTATTGCCCCTTTTATCCCATGGCCTACAATTTTGCTAACAAGCCTAATATATGGTACTTTGGCCTTTTGAAAGTCAATATACACATCATGTGATTGCAAATAATTAATATTATTTGTGGCATTAATAAAATGTATATTTATATGTGTAAAACATTGTTTCTTTTTGGTTATTGTGCCCACTGAAAATAATAATGATTGAATAAACAATATCATGTGACAGTAGTGTGTTATCATTCTCATGTGCAATTACTGTATATACAAACAATAAACCAGTACATTTTACAATTGCAGTCCTCTGCTGGGGCAGCATGCCATTGAGAGGATTTGACTGCTAAGTTGACATTAATTTTAAAGGTGTAGTTGTGGAAACTTCAAACATACCATTGTACAAAATGTTGTTCTGTGCTATTATAGTGGTATCAGATCTGCTCTCATCTCCCTCAGCTGAGGCATAAATATCTTGAACATGAGCCAAGTTTGGTTACAATCAGGTAAACAGGTTCTCAAGTTACTGCAATATAGACAGAAATGCCGAGCAATACTTCTATTTTCCTTATTGTACACTCAGTTACAGAGCTAAAGAGAAATCAGTTATTTCATAAAACAATCGAGTTAGCCTAGTTCAACCATACATATTCATGGTTTAATGTATATCTTTAAAACACTTTGAAACATAGAAGTTGGGTGATATCAAGCCAAAACTCAAAATTTGTCCAGCAGCTGGCATTGTGATAGATGTGTGAGTACTAGATGTGACCTCCATTGTGTAATACGTCTGTGAATGTGTTTTGAACAAGGTACTCCAACCCCCGCCCCGCCCCTACTCTCTCCAACAACCATTACACATTTGGAAAACTCAGGTTTGAACAACATTAACAGGAGATGCTTGGTCTTTCAGTGATCAGGGAGGGCAGGTCTGGTTAGGAAGATGTGGGAGGAAGTTGAAAAAGAACTAAGAGTGGGAGGCCCTGAGGTATCATTAAAGAGATTAATGCTCAGGATGTACAGCGATTGTAAAAGTCCATCTCAGGACTTTCTAATGAGGCAGAAGTAATAGGTTCCTATGGAGAACACGTGGAAATGCAGCCCTTTTTACACAAGGACAATTTTTTTTTGTTCCTGGGATTTTAGAAGCACAAATAAGTTCAAAACTTTAAAGTAAAATATGAAAATAATTACTTTTAGTCAATTAAATTTATTTTTTAATTACGCAAAATTTAAACTGTCATATAAATTTTGAAGCATAAGTATACGGTGACAATAATTATTATGATGGTAAAATCAACAACAGAAGCTTTTCCTTGATAAACCACTTTCACTGAGTAATGATTTTAATCCTTTAGATATGAATTGCTTTTTTATTTGTTGTGCTCGCCATAAAAATTACAGCAAAGAGGTTTTACAGAGGTGAACCTGCTTTCTGGAGTTTAACACACACGCAAAGCAAACTGTGGACAAACTTATTATCTTCGACAGCACCTCCAAAACCCACGACCTCAACCACCTAAAAGGACTAGGGCAGCAGGCACATGGGAACACCAGCACCTCCAAGTTCCCCTCCAACTACAAACCATCCTGACTTGGAAGTATATCGACGTTCCTTCATTGTCGTTGGGCATCACTAGCAAGGCCAGCATTTATTGCCCATCCCTACTTGCCCTTGAGAAGATGGTGGTGAGCTGCCTTCTTGAACCGTTGCCGTCCTTGTGGTGAAGGTACTCCCACAGTGCTGTTAGGGAGGGAGTTTCAGGATTTTGACCCAGCAAAAAATAGTGGCACCTCATATTTATGATCAAGGACCTAATATATGTTTGTTAAGTAGATGTAAGTCTTCATTAACAGAGTGTTGCATCAGACCGCCTAGAGTTTAATCTTTGTACTCTTGTTTCTACATTGAGTGCAAAGCAAATTGGATTGTACAGGTTTGAGGTAATAGTATAAGTTCTAGATTGTGTGTCAAGTATTTAACAAATTGTTGCAAGAAATAGCTAAAACCTATCGCCTCATTTTACCCTTAAATCAGAATCAAATGTAAATTACATCATATATTTAGACCAAGCAACTCATTAGTGATGGACTAGTTTTTTTTTAAACATCTGGCCTTGTACCACTCTGCCACTGTAAAAGGGTATCATATTTAATAAAGACTAATTCAGAATGAGCTAAGGTTATAATCAACTCAAGAAGTTCAAATTATATCATAAACTATGAGAGCAAAGCCTAAGCAGTATGTGAACGTCAACCGAAACTTCAGATTGCATTACAACTTTTATTCCCCACACAAGGGAAATTTATTTTTAAAGTTAACTTTCCGTCTATTACATGCCGGGGCATTGGCATAGCTGCAAGGTTTAGTCAACATGATGTAAGAGAAAGAATATCAGAGTTGGTCGGATCATCGTGAAGTACCATGTGACAGGTACTTTAGTGTGACCAAGTCCATTCAAGGTCACACAACTCAATATTATAAATCAATTCTGGGTTAAATTCATGTCGCATGATGCTAGCATATGAATGTGCGGGTATGAAATTTCTCCATCTGATATTTTAACAAAAGACTTAAAATAAATGGCTTAAGACCTTTGTTAAAACAGAGGAAATTTATACAGTGTGATTTCACCCAACTTGTGTTAAAATACAAAATTCTTTATTTTACTTCCATATAAAAACAATGACATTGAAATTGCTTTGGGGATATAAAAATGGTTGATTTAATTAAATTTAAAGGTTATTGTAAAGATTTTCCCATGCATGTATAGCTCTCATTCCATAAGAAAGTATAGCATGAAGAAGGGCCATTTGGTCTATCAGGCCCAGTCCTTCTAACATGCCCATTAATTAAAACAGATTTTACTCAATTGAATTTCCTGAGGGAGATTAATAATTACAGGCAAATGTTTCAAGGCTATAATCTCCCCATGGTAATGTAACAGGACTCCAGAAAATGAATCTGAAATTATTTCCACATACAGCCACGACCACAGTACTCAACCCTGACCAACTACATTCCATGAGCAACACCTACATAGTCTGGAGAACTGGAGGTATATTATCTATAACATATGTGATCATTTTCATCTACCCATGATTATCCTTCAAATTTCACTCTCATTATTAACAGTATATCCTACTATTGTTTTAAGGCGTTCTTGTGTTAACTTTTTTGTTGGGAGTTGATTCCACATAATTACTCCTATGTGCGAAAAAAAATCTTCTCATTCTTATTTTTCGCTGTTCAATAAAAAAAAAACAGAACTGTCCCATTTCTATTCTTAATTTACAACACAGCAACAAAATTGTTGGCCTGTGTGGTTTTGAAACCTACAATTCCTGTGAATACTATTTCATTAATGGAAATGAGAAACTAGCAGTCAGTCACATTGCACCTGCAATAATAATCCTTCAGCACTTGCCAAGTGTTGATCCAACAGTGACTTGCATGGTTTTGGAGGAAAATAGTTCAATGAAATCCGAGGAAGAAACATAAAGCACATTTTCATGGTTAAGGATGGGCCCCCGATGTATTGAAAGCAGTTAGCAAACAAGGCAATATGTTACTGAAATGACCAAACAAATAAAAAGAAAGACTTGCATTTATATAGCACCTTTCATGACCACAGGATGTCCCTTTATGGCCAATGAAGTACTTTTGAAGTGCAGTCACTGTTGTAATGTGGGAAATCCAATTTGCTCATAACAAGCCCCACAAACAGCAATGTGATAATGACCAGATAATCTGTTTTAGTGATGTTGCTTAAGTGATAAATATTGGCCAGTATATGGGGATAACTCCTCTGCTCTTCTTCAAAATAGTGCCATGGAATCTTTTATATCCATCTGAGAGAGCAGATTTAATGTCTTATCTGAAAGACTGCACCTCTGGCAGTGCAGCACTCCTTCAGTATTGCATTAGAGTGTCAGCTTAGATTTTTGTACTCAAAGTTTCTGGAGTGGGAATTGGAATCCACAACCTTCTGACTAGAGGCGAGAGTGCTACCAACTGAGCCACGGCTGACACAGTTGAATTAAGGTGCATTACTTGAAGTACAGCACCAAGGTAAGCAATAAATATTACTGTAGAGTAATAGTATTGGATAGTTATGGACATGACGTTAAGAATAGTTGAAAAGATATATTAAAATGAAACAGCAGAAGTGAAATTGTTGGGTTATGCAAATTATCTTATACATGCCATGATATCAGTGTCAGCTGTGGCTCAGTGGGTAGTACTCTCGCCTCTGAGTCCGAAGGTTGTGGGTTCAAGTCCCATTCCAGGGACTTGAGCACAAAAATCTAGGCTGACACTCCAGTGCAGTGCTGAGGGAGTGCTGCACTGTCAGAGGTGCTATCTTTTGGATGAGACGTTAAACCCAGGCCCTGTTTGCTCTGTCAAGTGGACATAAAAGATCCCATGGCACTATTTCGAAGAAGAGCAAGGGCGTTCTCCCCGATACAAAAGCAAAATAATGTGGATGTTGGAATCTGAAATAAAAACAGAAAGTGCTGGAAATCTCGGCGGGTCAGGCAACATCTGTGGAGAGAACAAGGGTTACCGTTTCAGGTCGATGACCCTTCATCAGAACTGGCAAATGTTGGAAAAGAACAGATTCTTAAGGAGCACTGAAAGGGGGAGGGGAGAAAGAACAAAAGGGAAGGTCTGTGATAGGCTGGAAGACAGGAGAGATTAGAGAGACAAAGGGGATGATGGGCCAACTGACATGGTAATGGCAGTAGTTAGAGAAAGATAAGTTTAGCTAGGGTGTCAATGGTAGGATAATTACCAGCTGCCATGGGAAACAAAGAGAGAGAAAAATACATCAGAGCTAAATATGGGTAGAGGTTATGCTCTGAAATTGTTGAACTTGATGTTCAGTCCAGAAGGCTGTAAATGAAAGGCACTTCCCTGTAACAACTTTGCAACCGCTAAATTCGTCAGGTGTTTAGCGATGGTGATAACACATAACGCCCTGCTCTGCTGCACCGGTGATGCTGACGTCATCACCATGCACAGCGCCCTATTAGCGCTTCGAACCCTAAATCGAGTATCGCCCCTGAAGCTGCGCTGGGTGAAGACAGCGACAGCTTCAGGGGACATGTACTGGGCAGCTGACTGCTAGTGGGGCGAATGTTAAAGGGGAGGTGTGCTGCTGTTCACTAAAAAAAATGGCCGATTTTCTTGTGTGCTCCGTTGCCGCTTTGGATGCGGGGTCCGTGCCACTCTGCTTGAGTGCCTGGCTGTTGGCACAGCATCCCCGCTCCCCAGTAGTCCAGGTAGGACCCTTTTTTCCTGCAGAGCATGCAGCTTGGGCGCTTCCCTTTAATTCAGACAAGAGCCCCTCTTAGGCAGAAGGTCTAGCGCCTCACGAGTGTTATTGCCCCACACAGGACAGTACTGAATTTTTATCCCATTGTTTATAAAATTTACCATGAATAAACTATACAACTAGCAGCTTGACATAACAAAAGTTACATGGATGAAGCTCAGAGTGACATGATTGGCCCAAATGGATATGTTGTGGGCATTCCCAATACCAGTACTTGAAGAATCGAGCCCTTGTGTTTGTTAAAGATAGCCATTCTTATTACAGCCTTAGGGTTAAACATAAACTGCCCTGATGTATCTCTATTAGCCAACATTAATCTCTTCAGTCAATCTGTCAACGCTATGCTTACCCCGAAGTAGTCTGCAACAGGTGCTTTATACTTCTGTCACACACAGCTCCTGTAATCAGTCTGCCCATAAGACTTGACAGTGAGTATCCCATCAGTCAGCTGAGTCTATTAATGTCGCAGTAACTGTTAAAACTCTTTCCAGAGGTGCCTTGATCCTGTATCAGCAAGTCCCAAAGGGAAGTCATGCTTGGGTCAGGAATTGCGTAGATATACAACTAGTAAGGCTGTCATGATGGCAAGTAGGTATAAACAGGGCAAACACACATATTTCTCTCTGGCTGTTATACAGGATGTGATGTGCCTTTGTGTAATTTCATACATCACTTTCATATCTTGACTTAGATATAATCAAATGCTAAATGGCAATAAACATTGCAAAACTGACTTTCAACTCAATCATAGTTGCAGTTGCAGCTATCGCCCCTACGTAAATGTTCTGAACCATATGCTTTTGTTACTCCAAAACTCAAACTATGCTGTCCTATATGCTTTTCTCCTGCCCTGCATCCTCACTATGTTCGAACCAAGATGTTTTTTTATCATCTCATATTCCCCCAAGTTGTTCCTAGGATCTCAAAGCTGTGAAAATCCTATAACTTGCTCAATATAGTTCTCTATATTTCCCTTCCAACTACAATTGGTTTTTAAAAGCCAATCTTGATGTTTTTCCTCGTCACTGCCTCTTGGCTTACATTGTCTTCTTTCCTACTCTTCACATTATGTGCTGTTCCGACAATGTGACCCCTCGCCCAGAATTCTCAATAACAAAACAACCAGGTGTGTCAGGACTGATCCCTTTATTGGATCTACATAGTCACAAGGTCATAAAGACATAAGAAATAGGAGCAGGAGTAGGCCATTCGGTCCTTCGAGCCTGCTCCACCATTCAATAAGATCATCGCTGATCTTCTACCTCAACCCAAGTTCCTGCACTATCCCCATTTCCCTTAGTATCCAAAAATCTATTGATATCTGTCTTGAATATACTCAACGATTGAGCATCCACAGCCCTCTTCCAAAGATTCACAACCTTTTAAGTGAAGAAATTTCTCCTCATCTCAGTCCTAAATGTCCAACCCCTTATTCTGAGACTGTGACCCTTGGTTCTAGACTCTCCAGCCAGGGGAAACATCCTCCTGCATCTACCCTGTCAAGCTGCTTAAGAATTTTATACAGTTCAATGAGATCACCTTTCATTCTTCTAAAATCTAGGAAACATAGAATAAAAACAGAAAATGCTGGCAATACTCAGCTGGTCAAGCTTCAGCTGTGGAGAGAGAAACAGTGTTAACGTTTCAGGTCGATGACCTTTCATCAGAACTGAACTAGGGCATATGGGCCTATTCTACGTAATCTCTCCACATAGGACAATCCAACCATCCCAGGAATCAGTCCAGTGAACCTTTGTTACACGCCCCCTAAGGCAAGCATATCCTTCCTTAGGTAAGGAGACCAAAACTGTACACATTACTCCAGGTGTGGTCTCAGCAAGGCCCTATATAATTGCAGTACGATTTATGGGGGGAGAAATTAGCCTCCTTTGCGCCTCCCGTTAGCACCTCCGGGGGGGACGATAATGGGGCACTACTGGCTCTGCAACTGGGCGTGGTGAGAGTAGCAATGCCCGCAAACTTCCCTTGTAAGTTAACGTTGGTGATAAACCCTAACATCATGATCTGAGCCCCGGAGATCGTGACATTATCCGGAGCGCTGTGCCCCGGTACCGGCACGGATGCGAACTTTGGTTCCGCCCCCTGCAGCACCGGCAGCTGCAGGAGACATTGTAAGGTAGGCCGGCTACTTGGGGAGCGGTATTTAAAGGGATCGCTGGTGAGGTAAGTGAAAAATATTTTAAGAACCCTTTGTGCATTTTTTTTTACCTTTTCTTCGGCAGTGATTGTGATCAGCCCTGCACTCTGTTACAGTGCTTGGGGCCGATCATCGCGGATCGCGGCTGCCGACATCGAGCATGAGAGTCGATTTATGGCAGAGCTTGCAGCGATGGCCCTTCCCTTTAAGGGGAGGAAGGAACCTCTGATCCCGGCAGCTCTGCACGGTACATTGTGCAGCGCTCTGCTGACACCGTCTTTCTTGTGTGGCTTAGCACTCCAAGGGAAGTGGTAGTGCTTGATTTAGTGCTCCACTTCCCTCTTGGAGCACTAAACCGGATGTTCAGGTCGGCTTCACTTCCGTAGCGCCCGGCGATAATTTCGCGCTCCTGTAAAAGTTATCGCTCCAAACGGAGCACTGCGCAATTTCGAGCCCATGTCCTCTTATACTCTAATCCTTTTGTAATAAAGGCTAACATACGATTTGCTTTCTTAATTGCTTGCAGAACCTGCACGTTCACTTTCTGTGATTCGTGTACAAGGGCACCCTCTAAGTATCAACATTTTCCAATCTCTCACCACTTAAAAAATATTCTGCTTTTCTATTTTTCCTACCTAAGTGCATAACTTCATATTTCTCCACATTATATTCCATCTGCTATGTTCTTGCCCACTCACTTCATCTGTCTGTATCCCTTTATGGCCTCGTTGCGTCTTCCTCACAACTTACTTTTCCACTCTCATAATAAGCTGTAATCCATGTAACAGAACTGATGGTCTCTTTACTTAGACTTCTTTGAGTGTCAGCCAAGGCACAGTAGGTAGCAACCTCACCTTTGAGTCAAAAGGTCGTGAGTTCAAGTCTCATCCCAGAGGCTGACACTCCAGTGCAGCGCTGAGGGAGTGCTGCACTGTCAAAGGTGCCGTCTTTTGGATAAGCTGTCAAACCAAGGCCCCGTCTGTCCCCTCAGTGGACGTAAAAGATCCCATGGCACTATTTCGAAGAACAGCAGGAGAGTTATTCCTGGTGTTTTGGTCAATATTTATCCCTCAAACAACATCACTAAAACAGATTATGCATGATATAGAAAGCATGCTGACATCCTTGGAGCATGCAGAAGTTCTAGGGTCACCCGATGTGAGGTTTCTGACAGCTGAGACTGAGTAGGCCATTTTTGCTTGCTGCTCACTATTTATGCTTATTTCCAAGGCTCCCACCAAATTTGGCCTAAAGGGATCAGTCTCTTGGCTCTTCTCATGGCACTACTTACATAAGAACATAAGAAATAGGAGCAGGAATAGACCATTTGGCCCCCCGAGCCTGCTCCGCCATTCAATAAAAGGTTCAGCTGAATAGGGTGTGAATGGCGGAGTAATGGCCAGCTGCCATTAGAGACAAAGAGGGAAAAGAAGAGAAGAAACAATTAAAAAACATAAGATGGGGATGGGGGCGGGAGTCAAAGCTGACCAGAGGTTGTGCTGTGATATTGCTGAGCTCGATGTTTGAGTCCTGAAGACTGAAAAGTGCCTAAACAAATGATGAGGTGCTGTTCCTCGAGCTTTTCTTCTTTCTTCTCTTTTTTCCCCTCTCTTTGTCTCTAATGGGAGCTGGTCATTATTCTGCCATTCACACCCTATCTAGACTAATCTTATTCCTACTTCTGCCATTACCATTTCAATTCGGCCCATCATCCCTTTTGTCTCTCTAATCTCTCCTGCTTTCCACCCTATCAGAGATCTTCCCTTTTGTTCTTTCTTCCCCTCCCCCTTTCAGTGCTTAAGAATGTGCTCTTTTCGAACATTCGGCAGTTCTGACGAAGAGTCGTTGACCCAAAACGTTAATTCTGTTTTTCTCTCCACGGATGCTGCCTGACCCGCTGAGATTTCCAGCATTCTCTGTTTTCATTTCAGAAGAGCCTGGTGTTAGTTTCATTACCACGATGCCACACATAAGTGGCGCTGTGATGTGTTTCAGTGCAAATAAAGGAAAAGGATTTGCGGTGACTTTTTAGTACATAAAAGTGGTTGTCCAATCTTGATGAATATTTACGTAGATGGTTTGGAACAGTCAGTGACCTAGTGTGACCAGGGAAATCTCACAGAAAATACACCAAACATATCAAACACCTTTTTCGTGACCTGGAAAGAATAATATTTTTTTAAGATATTTGTAAATAATGCCGTTTTAAATTCTGAAAAATGGTTGAAACAATAAAGAAAGAAAGAAGGAAAGCAAGAAAAAAAGAAAGAAAGATTTATATTTATATAGCACCTTTCATGACCTCACAATGTTCTAAGTGTTTTTGAGCTTTATTTGGGCTCTCAGATGATCAATTCTTCAGTATTTTTCAGTTGGTTAAGAAGCCATTAATACATATTAGCTTCATGACTTCAAATCTTTATGAATATTAATTGAGAGCAAACACAATTTTATTTTTATGTAAACTAGCAGACGTGGCACTAAAAGAAAGATGTCACTTTTTTTAGTTTTTCTGTGAAATTATTGAAATACATTCAGGGTAATACCAGTTAAGCAGAACACTTCTGAAACAGATCTCTGTACTGCAGCTTACAAATGATTTCCTGGAGTGAAGCAGAAATATTTATTCTTTTAGGGTTCCCTGATGTCCACTTCGGTGCATTTGGAGGTCAGGATTTGCACATATACAGTTTAGTTGCTGCAAGTCAAAGGCATGACTGAAACTGATGAAGGCAGCAGAGCGACTGACTCATTTGAAACTGATTATACCGAATCACATCATGAAAGAGCATGCAGACCTCAAAAATATATGAGTAATGAGCATGAAGCATTGGGTTCCATAATTACGCCACGCATACTTCATTGAAAAACTTTCTTTAACTTAGAACAATCTAAGCCTACAGGGAAATAAACCCGCCTATGAATGTTCCCAAAATAAAACATTTGTATAGTCACGCAAAGGCATATTTATTTTAGCATGTTGTTATACACGCGATACTAGTTTGAAGCCAATAGCTTCTCAGAGACGCACAGGGAGGCAGGTTCGGGAAAATGGAGCTCTGCCTAAGTGTGCTTCCTTTCATGATTCCCTGCTAACGTGAAAAAGTGCTGGAGAACCTTTCAGACAGCTTTACACCACCAATTACAGTTATACCGCTGAAGCAATGTGAGATTATCTTCTCAAGATAGTGTCACGCTGCTTGGCTAAATTTGATGCACATCAGAATTACATAAAAATTGCAGCAATTCAAATGCAAAAACCTTGCATTGACATAAACAGAGTACTATAACTAGTTCATTGCATTCTTCTATATGATGAGCCTGCACAGGCTGTGCATGCACTGTGCACTTAGCTCTTCTCTGGCTCCTGGCCTAATTGATGTCAACAGAACCTTCAAGCCAGTCATGTTTTATAATAATCGTATGCTTCCTACACATGTATGTTTCCAGAGGACGTCTGAACGATTGCATATTACTGTGCCCTGGTTACTCTCATAAGTTGATTTTCCTTTTCCCACCTTTGTTTCTTTTTATCCACTTCTTTCCTCTTCTTCTTCCTTCTCTTCCTCCTAATCCTTAGGTCCTCCTCATGCCACGCACCATTGTGCTGGTCAGTGTCCAGCCATGCATCCGTTCTATGGATTTTCCTTACCATTCTTGCATGGCATTAGTGTGCATGGACTAATGCTCTGATTATTCCTCTGGCTCAGGGAAATCACTTGTCACAATTCAGCTGTGTATTTAGTAGAGTTTAAAATATTATTCATGAAGTAAGGTGAATGAATCATGTTTATTAGGGGTTGGTGGGAAGGAGAGCTGTGGCGATTTTGTACTGAAGTTGAAGGATGTTAATACAGGGGAATAAGGTACTTTTCCACTTGTTCCCACGCAGGTAATCTTCTTCTTAGGCAGTTCTTCGGAGTCGAGGTGACTTGCTTCCACAGCAATAGAAGTTCTCAGGTGACTGATGAGACCAATGCAGGACCTACAGTTTCTGCCACAGGTGGGGTAGAAGGTGGTTGAAGGGACGGGTGGGTGGGGTGCTCGGATTGTCATGCACTCCTTCCGCTGTTTGCGCTTGGCTGCCGCTTGCTCCCGGCGAAGAGGCTCGAGGTGTTCGTTGCCTTCCCAGATGCTTCTGCTCCACTTTGAATGGTCTTAGGCCAGTGATTCTCAGGTTTCGCTGAGGATGTTGCACTTTTTCAAAGCTGCTTTGAGGGTGCCCTTGAAGAATTTCCTCTGTCCACCTGGGACTCGCTTGTCGTGTCGGAGCTCTGAGTAGAGCGCTTGTTTTGGGAGTCGAGTGTCGGGCAAGCGGACAATGTGGCCCATCCATCGGAGCTGGTTGAGCATGGTCAATGCTTCGATGCTGGAGATGTTGACCAGAGCGAGAACATTGACGTTGGTGCGCCTATTCTGTCAATGAATTTGCAGGAGCTTGCGGAGCCAGAGTTGGTGGTACTTCTCCAGTGCCTTGAGGTGCTTGCTGTACATAGTCCATGTCTCTGAAACATCTAGGAGGGTGGTTATCAATACTGCTCTGTAGACCATGAGCTTGATGCTGGGTTTGAGGTCGGGGTCTTCAAACACCCTCTTCCTCAGGCGATCGAAGGCTGCACTGGCACACGGAAGGCAGTGTTGGACTTCCACCATCGACATCTTCCTTTGTTGACAGTAGGCTCCCAATGCATGGAAAATGGTTCACATTGTCCAAGGCCTCGTCATGGATCTTGATAATCGAGGGGCAGTACTGTGTGGTGGGGGCAGGTTGGCAGAGGACCTTTGTCTTACGGATGTTTAGTGTAAGATCCATTCTCTCGTATGCTTCGGTGAAGGTGTTGACGATGGTTTGAAGTTCGACCTCCGAATGTGCGCAAACGCAAGCGTTATCTACATACTGTAATTCAATGACAGAGGATGGGATGACCTTGGATCTAGACTGCAGGTGACGGAGGTTGAACAATTTCCCATTTGTTCTATAGATTAACTCCACTCCAACGGATAGCTTATTGTGGTTGAGATGGAGCATTGCAGCAAGGAAGATCAAGAAGAGCGTTGGTGTGATGACACAGCCTTGCTTGACCCTGGTCCGCACGTGTATTAGGTCTGTGGTGGATCCGTTGGTCAGGATCACGGCTTGCATGTTATTGTGAAACAGGCAGAGAATGGTGACAAACTTCTGAGGACAGCCAAATTTGAGGAGGACACTCCATAATCTCTCACAGTTGACAGTGTTGAAGGTCATTGTGAGTTCAAAGAAGGCCATGTATAGAGGTTGGTGCTGTTCCCTGCATTTCGCGTGAATTTGACACACAGTGCAGATCATGTCCATTGTGCCCCTGAGTGGGCGGAATCCACATTGCGACTCTGGGAGGATCTCTTCAGCCACTGGGAGAAGGCGATTGAGGAGTGATTACAATGTCTCTGAGATCCCCTGGCAAACTCTCCTCCTTCCAAATAAGAGAAATGAGTTCAAGGATTTGCACCAATAGTGCTTCTCTGCCATGTTTTAGTGCTTTGTCGGGGACTCCATCTGCTCCCGAGGCCTTGTTGTTCTTCAGTTGTTGGATGGCCTTTCGACCTCATGCCAGGCTGAGCTTGTGCTGAGATGGTGACGGGTAGCATGCTGCAGGATGGAGTCGAGGACACTCACGTCGAAGACAGAGTCTCGGTTAAGGAGATCTTCTAAGTGCTCCTTCTAGCGGGCACTGATTGTCTCTCTGTCCTTGATGAGTCTCCTCTTTTGGCCTTCAGTGGGGTAGGACCTTGGGTGCTTGGACTGTCAGTGGCGTTGACAGCGCTGAAGAATCCATGCATGTCGTGGTTGTCGGTTAGTTGCTGGACTCAGGTAATGTATCAGTAATAAATGCAGGTCAAAGTTAGAGCAGAGGTTTATATAACTGTTGGTCTTTAAACTATTTCTATAAACTACTAGTGATAATAAGCATATTTTTACTGATGTGATAACACCCTGCAGCAGAGTTTCTGTTAGATTACACTGGTTTTAATAGCGTAAGTCAGCTGATATCAAACAAATTAGTGTAAAAGATCGAGGAATTTCAAGCGCAAGTTATGTCCGGTGCAAATGAAGTTTCCACGATATTTTGCGCTGGTTTAAAAAACATTGTGCTGGAAGCCAGCTCCGCCCATAAAACTGGCCTGGCCTGATTGAATTAATGAGCATGACAAGTCTCCGTCAATTCCACTCATCAAGGAGGCTCTTCAAATTAGGCTGGGGGTTTTTTAGGCTCAAAGGCACTAGTAGGCACTGTTTAAAAGTTTTTAAATAATTACAAATATTTAATTATTTAGTGCAGCGAAGGTTCACCAGACTGATTCCCGGGATGGCGGGACTGACCTATCAAGAAAGACTGGATCAACTGGGCTTGTATTCACTGGAGTTCAGAAGAATGAGAGGGGACCTCATAGAAACGTTTAAAATTCTGACGGGGTTCGACAGGTTAGATGCAGGAAGAATGTTCCCAATGTTGGGGAAGTCCAGAACCAGGGGACACAGTCTAAGGATAAGGGGGAAGCCATTTAGGACCGAGATGAGGAGGAATTTCTTCACCCAGAGAGTGGTGAACCTGTGGAATTCTCTACCACAGAAAGTTGTTGAGGCCAATTCACTAAATATATTCAAAAAGGAGTTAGATGAAGTCCTTACTACTAGGGGAATCAAGGGGTATGGTGAGAAAGCAGGAATGGGGTACTGAAGTTGCATGTTCAGCCATGAACTCATTGAATGGCGGTGCAGGCTAGAAGGGCCGAATGGCCTACTCCTGCACCTATTTTCTATGTTTCTATGTTTCTATGTTAATTGACTATGAAACTGACTAGTGCACACCAACAAAACTAGTAAATGGTTCAATATAGTTATGTAAAGTTATTTTCAATTATTTAAAATTATGTTACTCACAGGTGGTGGAATAGACAATCTTATTAAAAATGCTTATTTTTTGTGATAAACCTATTTTTAGCTGTATTAATAAAAACTGCACCAGGTTACCACTCTTAAATACATCAAGGAATATTTTTTAAGGCAAGGGAAATAAATAAATAAATATGTTCTAAAATGCTGAAGATGGTGCTGGTTCATGGAAGATTTTTATATTTGTGATTATACAAATGAGTTTAAGCGTCAACTTGAAGCATAACTTCACATTGGAAAACCAACGGAATTTCGAGTGCAATTTGTGTCCAGATTGCCGATTGCGCCCAAAGCAGAAACTCTACTAAGTTGCACTGGTGTATATATTGCACCCTATTACATCGATTTTTAAAACAGGCTGGTAACTCACTGTCACCCTGTTGGGGTAAAAGGAAGACTTCTCTCCCTCGAGGCAGACTACCTCGACACCTCGCCCTTGCCCTCCTCATAACAACCACGGTACCAAATAAACGAAACCCTAGGTTCAACCAGCTTTATTTCGAGCAAATGCAAGGGAAAGTTCAATCTTGGAACCTTCAAAATACAAGAGGTTTCAAGTATAATTTATACAGTTTTTGGAGAGGGGCTACCCTCCTACAAAATCATCGCTAGGTCTATTGCTATCAGTGGAGTTACATTGATTTGTCGTCTCTTATCAGACTGGCTCTGAGTGGTACATGCAATTATCTATCTCCCACCATATGTTAGTTATGTTTGTTCAGTGATTTGCACTTTGTCATAGTCTATTTGACGCCTGAAGTAACTGTTCCAAAATATTGGCTTTCTTATCTCTTCCTCAGAGATTTCTATTCAAAATTGTATCTGCTGATTTCTGCTGTCTTGTTATGTGTTACTAAGGTTAAGGATGAATTAACCATACAGTTTTAATTCGTTATAAGTGTGCTATACCTACATAAGCAATTGTTACATACAATAATCCAAACCATCACCGATTTCTCAGACCCTCCTAATATTGATCAGTTCACTACTTTCAGCAATTGTGTTGTGACCACCTATCTGTCTGCTCTTTGCCTGCTACAACTCGATATCCCTTACACACCCTTTTTACACCATATGCACAAAGTCAAGATTGACTCCACTAGCTTAGTTAGGCTGCAGTTCCAGAAGTGTTGGCAGTCTTCTGGTACTTTACCCAAAATGCAAGGCTACACAATGACAGTCAGCAGGTTATTCTGTGATAGGGAGCAACCACAGCCAAGCTGGTCACATTCTTCACTCAACATCTTCACTTTCTGGACAGTCAATAAGGAACAGTGTTTTATCCTACTCTAGGCTGGCGACATTGGGTTAGATTTCCAACTTGCCACCTGGATGTAAATCCGCATTTGCCGACTGACTACCCATTATAGACACCGATATAATTTCCATTGATTTCATTGATCTGCAACGCTGGGTCAGCAAGTTAAAAATCTACCCCACTAAGTCCAATTGTACTGCCATCAGCTAACTCAGCACAGATCAGATGAAACCTGGGACTTTCCTGGTCTGCATGTTTCAGTCCTACACCAGGCATTCCATTTATCTGCAGACAAATAATTATATTGATTAAATGGACTATGTTTTACCAAAGAAAAAACAATGACCTTGCCTGTCCTCAGGTGGAACAAACTTCATTAAAAATGATTGATTATTCCAAAATGTGAAAAATTAGTCTCAGGAGGTGAGGTGATGGCATGCAATAGAGCCACAGAGTGGTGAAATGTTGGCTTGTCGCCCATCCTTCCGTTAGTTCTTAACCTTTGATGTAATACTGTGGGAATCCGCTAAGTGAAGGCCATGAATGCTTTTGAAGTAACTCTGGCATCGGTAGAGGATTAAGAATGGCTTCTCTGCTCAGGCAGGTGTAAAAGATCCCACGGCATTACTTGAAGATGATCAGGGAGTTCTCCGTGTGTCCTGACCAACATTCCTCCCTCGGCTAGTACCACCAAAAGCAAAGATTATCCGGTCATTCATTGATTTGCAATTATTTGGGATCTTGCTGTGTGCAATTAGCTACCATGTTTGTTTACTTAACAACAGTGACTGCACTTCAAAAGTAATCCATTGGTTGTAAACATCTCGGGTTGACCTGCAGACATGATAAGCAGCCATATAAAGGCAAGTTGCTTATTCTTCCTTTGCCTGCCATTTTGGATGGTGATGTTGCATTAAACTGTGAGAGAAGGAAAAATATAGTAAGCTATCTTTAAACAAGTTATTCTCATCAAGAAGTCCATTGATTAGCATTGTCAATTTGCAGGCTTTTCTGTATTTAGGTGGTTTGCAATTTTACCAGCGGATATCCTGCGGACTGGGTTAAAATCATACAATCATTTTGAGTCACATCTCTTTAATCATAAACCACAATTACAATTCAGTACAACTTCTTGTTATCTGGCAGGCTGCGACCCCGCTGTTGTCTCTATGCCGGCTGCCCCCCACGACTTTCACCTGATGGGGCTTGTTAAGCTCGTCCTGAGACGTTCTGCGGACAAATAATCATATTGATAAAATGGACTACATTTTACCAAAGAAAAAACATTGATCTTGCCTGTCCTCAGATGGAACAAACTTCATTAAAAATGATTGATTATTCCAAAAGAAGTGGGCCTGATTACGTCATTTGATGTCGCATCATCAGCGGGTTTCCTTAAAGGGGCCATGTTCACATTCATTTTGGCTGTTATGCTGTCAGTGTTCTGCAGCATTGAGGTGCTGCAAACACTGACAAGCACTGCACAGAGGTGCATGTCTGCACCCAGGCTCTCCCGTGACTCCCTCCATATGCTTATGAAAGCAGTCACAGCATGGAGAGCGGCTCTCTTACCTTCCGATATGTGGAAGAGACCTCCACAGGATACCACGCAGCCTGGTTGCACATTGCACAGGAGGGCACAAGCAGGGATGTGGCCAGGAGGACCTGGCTGCAGTGGCGCAAACCTTTCAATGATCTCAGTAGATAACGCAAAGCCGCACTCAACCTCATTCTGCTGTGCCACTCATCAGATCCCCATCACCCTGCCTTCCCTACCCTACTCCTGCACATCTTTACTCACACCAACTTACCTTGCATCTCCACCTATCCCTCTCTCTCTATCTACATTATTAAATCCCCATCTCACTAGCCACCCCTCACACTCACTCTCATCCTAGTCCAATCATACCAATTACAACACACAAGGGTAGGCACTTGCATCTTTTAGCAAATGTTCATGTACATTTTCTGTTAATGTGTTGTCAAACATTGAAATCTTTATTTTCAATACTTTACCTTCTTGGACAGATTTGTGTGCACATTTGGAAGTGGCTTAGTGAGTTGCAGTGAATGGTGAGACATAACGGAACCCCTCGCAATGGTGATGAATGTGAAAGGAATGGCGTGGGTATTGTAGGGATGATTTATGGTGTTGGTGTGGGGTGGTGCCAACCTGGCGCATCATGTGGCAGCCAGGGTGTACAGCGTCAAGTGAAGTAAATCTGGCCATGGCAAGTCCATCCCTGGCATCCAGGCAGCAATGTGGTCGGGTGCTGATGCCCTGTGTCCTGTGCAGCATCAGGTGATAGCAGAAAAGGTTGGTGCTATTATTTGTGCTGCTGGTGTGCCTGGTGATGCTGGTGTGCCTGGTGATGCTGGTGTGCCTGGTGCCTGGTGATGTTGGTGTTGGGGCTGATTGTAGTGTGTCTCTGAGGACCAAGGTGAGATTTTTTTTAAGCGCATTGATGTTGATGGAATAGATGGCAGCTGAAGTTGAGATGACAGAAGCAATCTGTCAATGGTGAGAGAGATTCCTCTAAGGAGTTGACAGTGGATAGAGAGTTTACTCCAAACACTTTCAACCTGATGAAGCTCAAAAGTGTCTTCCAAATCCTGAAGGCTCCAGCTTCTAAAATTGGAAAGTGAACAGCTGTGAAGTGGTAGCTTTTATACCACTTTTGCAGCTGTCAACTTACCTGACGTGATCCCAGAGCACCATGAACCTCATCAAAAAGCTGGAGAAATGGTAAGTACATGGTAAAATGCTGTTTAAGTAACTTTTAACAAGTTGTAAATGATATCAATTGCCTTCCCCCCCCCCCCCCCCCCCACCAACCCCTTGGTGTCAGGTCTGTAAAGCGCTGACAGACCCGACACTTGGGAAAATAATGTGGAGGCAGGTTGACAGCAGGCTGTCAACCCGCTGTCAATTTTCTCTATTTTGACAGTGGACCCACTTCCGAACCCGCCCTCTCAGCGCCGGAAAAATTCCAGCCTATGTTTCCAATTCAAACTATATAGTAATATGAGGGCAGATTTTCCATATGATTACAACTGATAAACAGGTGTTAAAGTAAGAGTATCTGCTCAGAAATATATACAAAGATCTCCACTTATTCATTGCCCCACTTTACCTTCCAGTCGGGTTTTTAAGTAGCACTGGAAGTGTTCACGTACTATCCAGTTGCAATGATGATGCTATTTAAACATCAACACAATTTCCTCGAGCTCACACTGGTAATGCATCAAATCATAAACCCATCCAGATAAAATGGGCTTATGGAGTTGCTAGGGCCTGGGCTGCATGCAAAGAGGCCTGTGAGAAAATTTGAGCCTGGTTTTGGTTGATTTTTGTCCATTAGTTTCTGTCAGCTCTAAGTTGTTCAGGAAGCTTTGTGCCAAGTATTTTTGCCACTTCCATGTTTTTGCAATGTTCCATCAGATCTCCAATTTTCCCTTTAACTTTTAAGAGATGGTTGGATGGGCACTTGAAGTGCAGTAACCTGCAGGGTTACGTACCTAGAGCTGGTAATTGGGATTAGACTGGATGACCTTTTGCTGGATGGCACAGCTATAATGGTAAGTACTGCAGGGAATCGAATACGGCCAGGGTGATCTCCTGGACTAGTTTTGATTGCCTGGATGGGTCGGAGCGGGGGTGGGGATAGTTAAAATGGAGCGGGGGACTTACCAATTCCTTTCCCACCCCGATCTGACCAACTGCAATTTTAAGTACATCTACCCCAGGCTGGCAGGTTCCTGTTTCTATATGCGTCGGGCTTCAATGATGTCAATGGCGACCAATCTGCCATTTTAACCCGAGCGTTGAATGTGCGTGCAGTGGTAGCTTCACTGCCATGTGAAACCTGCTGGGAACAGCAGCTAGGGCCAGAAGAGGCCTTTATCAATTTTTGTTCTCTTTCCTTGTGGGCCAGGAAGAGCAGTAGGCGATCCTCTGGGCCCCACAATGAAACCTTGAGCCTCCCTTTCCCCAAGCTTCCTCCCTTGCCCCAATCGGGATCCCCCTCTCTGAGACTTGCCTGACTACCAAGGGACCATTCCCGCAAGTCCCAGCGGCAGTTTCCTGTTGCCAGAATTCTTGCCCCCGCCCGCTGGCCAGGCCGTGATTCCTGCTGAGTTCAGGCGGGAGTCCCGTCCTGAATGTGGATACGAGGCCCGTGAGCTAAAATCTCACCGGACCTCGGCATGCTTGTCCCGACCCCTGCACGCACTGAGGAGGGGAATTTAATGAGTTGGTAAATAAAGAATACTTATCAAAATTTCTTCTTTCTGACTCGCTCTCAAATATTATTATTTTAGCTTTAGTGTTCCTTTTTTTTGCAAATCTACTCCCCTTTTCTTATTAAGACTCTGGGCACTAAGAGGCCAAAGTATTTACATTTTTACATAGATGCAACACAGCTTTAATGACCCATTTGTGCATAGAGTGCAGTATAACTCCAGTTATATCCATAACTCCATACTCTGCAGCAAAAAAGTGTCGTACCTGGAGCACCAGGGAGCAGGGGTGATATGCCAACAGCTCAGTATTCAAGCGGAGCGCTGGGCTGACTGATCGCGGCACGGACCCGTGTTCAAAGTGGCAACGGAGCGCAGAAAAAAAGCTGAGAATTTTTTTTTTAACAGCAGCGTACCTCCCCTTTAACTTTTGACCCCAAAAGTGGCCGGCCGCCCTGTACTCGTTCCCTGAAGCCAGCCACAGCTTTAGGGGGCGATCCCCAATTTAGGCTATTTCATGCTAATGGATTAGTGCGCATGGCAATGACGTCTGCATCGCTGGCGCAGTGGAGCGGGTCGCTGTGGATTACCGTTGCCGCTAAACTCCCACCAAATTTGGCTGGACTTGTTAGCGGCGCTGCGTCCGGTCGCAAAGTCATTTATGTCCTGAACGGGAGGCGCAAATGACCCGAATTTCGAGGCTCAATTGTTGGATGTTTCTTTAAATAGGTAAATACTTGACTTGGTCTCCTTGTTATCTCAGCAACTCTTCTAGGTTATCAAAGATAAGAAAAAATGTCAGAAATAATTGGTTTCCCATGAATTTTTTTCTAAAAGATAGTTCAGTTGCTGTTTTACATGAAATGTAACATCTAGAGCATGATATATGGAGTGTGATGGACGCTCTGAAATGTTTTATATCATTTGAATAGCGAGGGTGGGAGAGCAACATGACCATGGATCTCTACCAATGGCAGTCTTGAACCAAGCATTAAAAGAGCAGCTCAGCATTCTTGGGTTTAGGAATGGAAAATCGTCCAGGATTCTTACTGTACAGTAGCCCCTACTGATGTAGACATTGGTTGAGGTCAGGATTAGGTTTGGCTGTGATGCTCTCCAGAGTTGGATAGCCTATCAGCACTCAATGTCCAGACTCAAACGTGATAAATGGGCACTTGAGTGAGGTGCTAGAGGATGGCTACCTCTTGTGAAACTGGACCACAGTAAAAGAGTTAATGTCTTCAAGAGAGGAAAGGAAAGAGAAAAATTGCTGAGGAGATAAAAGGGCCTCCCATATTGACTTGTCCTCTGATTTAATCCCTTATCACATGTGAAGAAGCATCTCAACCCTGCTCGGCATCTTTTCTGCCACATCACAAATTGTAGATGTGAATTTAGAGCCAGCTACATTGTGAGGAGAGCACTATTGTGCCAAGGCTTTAAGCAAGGAAAGTACATTAGTAACAATTAGAGGACTTCTTTAACAATAAATAATTATTGACCCTTTAGTAAACAGAAAAGTCTGCAAAGTTTTCAACAATGCTACTTGTTTTCAATCATAATGGCATTTGCCATAATAACTTTCTGTAAATTGCAATAGTCTGCAGATTTCTACATTTTTATTCCTGGCACTGTTGGAGGTGCTGTCTTTTGGATGAGGCATTAAACTGAGGTCCTGTCTGCCCTCTCAGGTGGATGTAAAAGATCCCTTGGCACTATTTCGAAGCAGGGGAGTTATCCCCAGTGTCCTGGCCAATATTTATCCCTCAATCAACATAACAAAAACAGATTATCTAGTCATTATCACTTTGTTGTTTGTGGGAGCTTGCTGTGTGCAAATTGGCTGCCACATTTCCCACATTACAACAGTGACTACACGCCAAAAGTACTTCATTGGCTGTAAAGCGCTTTGAGATGTCCCGTGGCTGTGAAAGGCGCTATATAAATGCAAGTCTTTCTTTCTTTCTTCTTCATAAGCAATGGTAGAACTCTCCTGTCATATTGAAAGCTGATTACATGTAACCTTTGTGCCTGCTCCAGCGTGTTGCATGTATCCCATTTAGCCTTGGGAAATGTACATAATTTTAAAATATACTATATTCTTCAGGTTAATCAAAAATGTGGTCTTCTGTATTTTTTATATAAAAGCCCTTTTGTTTTGTAGTTCTGAAAAGGGTTAACAGTCTCTCTCACTCTGCATCTCTCTCACACGCAACCTCACAGTTTTCTGATGACTTGCCATGCAGTCAGGAACTGCGGATAGTGACACGGGACGTGTGGATCCAGTGCTCGAAATTGCCAGAAAACCACTATAAAATTACCATTTTCCTTCTCACGCACAGCAACCAATCCCAATGACTGGGCACATGGTTCTCAACTGTTGACAAAAGGAAATCGTTGTGATTTCTGCTTGTTTCTTACTTCAACTACAAAAAGGTCTATTCATGTCAGCTAATTATGGATCAAGGAAAGCATCACAAGCATGATCTAACCCGAACACACCAGCCCGAGGTTTCCGTGCAGTAAATTTTCAAGATTTTGTCAGAGAATTTAACAATGTAAAAGTAAATGGAATTCTGCAGTCTAGCCCTAGTAAGTAGGTGATAAGACATAATTATAGTGTTGCTATCTTGATGGTACAATATCATTTTTCGAACGGGGGCAGTCAGTTTGGGAGTTTGCGTGCCCACTTGCATCGTTTTCGAACCAGCTCTGTGCTAGTCACCAGTCTCCAATCGCCGGTGAAATTCTTAAAAGTTAGTCAAAATAAAGCTTGCTATCCTATTACCTCTTCAAACTTAACGTTTAGTGTTACTGATGGCTTGGAGGACCACTTGAAAAGTCTCAGGATTCAGTTTTTTCCACTGGCTGCAGCCAGTGAGAGACGACACCCTCTGGGTGGTCTCATTACACAAGAATATTCCTGAACTACAGTGACATGGCACTGTTATACTGCACTTATTCTGCTACCTTGTCTGACTGCAACAAAGAAACAATTTCACACCAATACAAGAAATGCAGCAGAACTGCCCCATGAGTAGCATTCTCAGCCACAATTGCCCTGTGTATAAAATGGATGTTTTATACTGTAAGGAATTTAATCAATAAATTATAATGGAGATATGAATTCAAATTTCCATTTTACCAAGAAATATGCATTATAAAAGTAATAAAGCACCAGTGTGGGAAAAATTGCTCTTAAATGGCAGCACTCCTGTTAACTGATATTTTGTTTTCCACTGTATCAGCAGTGACTCAGTGGGCAGCACACTTGCCTCTAAGTCTGAAGATTGTAGGTTCAAGTCCCAGGGACTTGAGCACAAAAAGAATCTAGGCTGACATTCCAATGCAGTGCTGAGGGAGTGCTGCACTGTTGGAGGTATTGTCTTTCAGATGAGATGATAGTCTAAGGCCCTGTCTGCTGTCTCAGATGGATGAAAAAGATCCCATGGCACTATTTCAAAGAAGAACAGAGGAGTTATCCTCGTGTCCTGGCCAATATTTATCCCTCAATCAAAATAACAAAAACAGATTATCTGGTTATTATCACATTGCTGTTTGTGGGAGCTTGCTTGTGTGCACATTGGCTGCCATTTTTCCCATATTACAACAGTGACTACACTCCAAAAGTACTTCACTGGCTGTAAAGCGCATTGAGATGTCCGGTGGCTGTGAAAGGCGCTAAATAAATCCAAGTCTTTCTTTCCTGTAAAAGCAGAATTTTGTTACATTTCCTCAGATGCGAGTTCCTTCAATGGCTATTTAGTCTCAGCTGGAGAGAACATTGAAAAGGAATCGAGAAAGTGTGACTTGTAATGTTTTTATAAAAGAAGGAGGTTGGACCCAATGTTCCAATGTGCAGTGCAGAGGCGCCTGACTGACTGCTTGAACTGTGAGCAACACTGAAATAAAAGCTTTAATGCAACTAACTTCAGGTATTTTTTGGGGGGCGGTGGAGGAGTTGTTGGTGGGGTAGGACTAAATATTGCCTTTTTCAAAGCGCTAGATATTAATCATGAGAAATAGAATTGTTTCCTGATTTTATCAACCAGGGTCTAGGTTGTGCTGAGCACGGGTTTGCTATACTCTTCCCCAACAATATACTTCAATCCGAACCTCAGAACTTTTCCCTCTCTTCTCCACGCTGAATCGGTGTGGCATTTCCATTTCCCACACCAGCCATTCCTGTGGCGTCTCTCAGTACGACGGACAATGTAGCTCCAATTAGTGCCAAGTTATGGTCAGTCTAGTGCTGTGGAGTCGTGCTCAGAAGGAGCTTGAATGAAAGTGCCAAAACTCATTTCAATTCGTCCCTTTATAACTGGCAGAAAGTGGAGAATTCCATTTCATCAGTCTGGTCTGGATATAAACCTAGATCGCCGAATTAAAAGGACAGTGTATTAGCCCAGTGGATTAACCACTGCACAACCTATTCCCTGAACTCCGGAAAATGGATGAATTCAATAGCAAACTTAACAGGAAATGCTTATCTCTGTGAGCACTATTGATTCCAACAAAAATAACGGGCAGAATTTTCCCTACCTGGGCGGTCGACATGACCCGTTGCTGGTCCATCCCGCTTCACAAAACTATTTTACTTCAATAGGGCCTATTAAGCCCACCCTGCGCATTACCCGGCCCAATGCAATGGTGTGGGTCGGCTGATGTCATCCATGATGTATTTTCAGCTGGGATATTTAAAGGGGACATGACTACATTACATTTGAAGGTTAATCTAAAATAATGCAGTCAGTGCACGACAGCATTGGAGCGCTGCAAACACTGACAATGACTACACAGAGGCAGAGGGCTGCACCCAGGTTCTCCAATGACTCCCTCCATATGCTTGTGGAGGGAGTCATAGCACACATGAAGATCCTCTTCCCTTCTGATAGGTGGAAGAGACCTCCTCAGGAGACGTCCCCAGGAGAACAAAACTGCCTGGTTGGAGATTAGAAACATAGAAAATTGATGCAGGAGTAGGCCATTCGGCCCTTCGAGCCTGCACCATCATTCAATATCATGGCTGATCACTCAGCTCAGTAACCCTTTCCTGCTTTCTCTCCATACCCGTTGATCCCTTTAGCCGTAAAGGCTATATCTAACTCCCTCTTGAATATATCCAATGAATTGGCATCAACAACTCTCTGCGGTAGGGAATTCCACAGGTTAACAACTCTCTGAGTGAAGATGTTTCTCCTCATCTCAGTCCAAAATGGCTTACCCCTTATCCTTAGACTGTGTCCCCTGGTTCTGGACTTCCCCAACATCGGGGACATTCTTCCCGCATCTAACCTGTCCAGTCCCGTCGGAATTTTTTATGCTTCTATGAGATCCCCTCTCATCCTTCTAAACTCCAGTGAATAAAGGCCCAGTCGATCCAGTCTCTCCTCATATGTCAGTCCAGCCATCCCAGGAATCAGTCTGATGAACCTTTGCTGCACTCCCTCAATAGCAAGAACATCCTTCCTCAGATTAGGAGACCAAAACTGAACACAATATTCCAGGTAAGGCCTCACCAAGGCCCTGTACAACTGCAGTAAGACCTCCCTGCTCCTGTACTCAAATCCCCTAGCTATGAAGGCCAACATACCAGTTGCCTTCTTCACCGCCTACTGTACCTGCATGCCAACTTTCAATGACTGATGTACTATGACACCCAGGTCTCATTGCACCTCCCCATTTCCTAATCTGCCGCCATTCAGATAATATTCTGCCTTCGTGTTTTTGCCCCCAAAGTGGATAACCTCACATTTATCCACATTATACTGCATCTGCCATGCATTTGTCCACTCACCGAACCTGTCTAAGTCATCCTGCAGCCTCTTAGCGTCCTCCTCACAGCTCACACCGCCACCCAGTTCAGTTTCATCTGCAAACTTGGAGATATTACACTCAATTCCTTCATCTAAATCATTAATGTATATTGTAAATAGCTGGGGTCCCAACACTGAGCACTACGGCACCCCACTAGTCACTGCCTGCCATTCTGAAAAGGACCCGTTTATCCCGACATTCTGCTTCCTGTCTGCCAACCAGTTCTCTATCCATGTCAGTACATTACCCCCAATAACACGAGCTTTAATTTTGCACAACAATCTCTTGTGTGAGACCTTGTCAAAAGCCTTTTCAAAGTCCAAATACACCACATCCACTGGTGCTCCCTTGTCCACTCTACTAGTTACATTCTCAAAAAATTCCAGAAGATTTGTCAAGCATGATTTCTCTTTCATAAATCCATGCTGACTTGGACCGATCCTGCCGCTGCTTTCCAAATGCGCTGCTATTTCATCTTTAATAATTGATTCCAACATTTTCCTCACTACTGATGTCAGGCTAACCACTCTATAATTACCCATTTTCTCTCTCCCTCCTTTTTTAAAACGTGGTGTTACATTAGCTACCCTCCAATCCATAGGAACTGATCCAGAGTCGATAGATTGTTGGAAAATGATCACCAATGCATCCACTATTTCTAGGGCCACTTTCTTAAGTACTCTGGGATGCAGACTATCAGGCCCCGGGGATTTATCCGCCTTCAATCCCATCTATTTTCTGAACACTATTTCCCGCCTAATAAGGATATCCTTCAATTCCTCCGTCTCACTAGACCCTCGGTCCTCTAGTACTTCCAGAAGGTTATTTGTGTCTTCCTTCGTGAAGACAGAACCAAAGTATTTGTTCAATTGGTCTGCCATTTCTTTGTTCCCCATTATAAATTCACCTGAATCTGACTGCAAGGGACCTACATTTGTCGTCACTAATCTTTTTCTCTTCACATATCTATCGAAGCTTTTGCAGTCAGTTTTTATGTTCCCAACAAGCTTCCTCTCATACTCTATTTTCCCCCTCCTAATTAAACCCTTTGTCCTCCTCTGCTGAATTCTACATTTCTCCCAGTCCTCAGGTTTGCTGATTTTTCTGGCCAATTTATATGCCTCTTCCTTGGATTTAACACTATCCTTAATTTCCCTTATTAGTCACGGTTGAGCCACCTTCCCTGTTTTATTTTTACTCCAGACAGGGATGTACAATTGTTGAAGTTCATCCATGTGATCTTTAAATGTTTGCTGTTGCCTATCCACCGTCAACCCCTTAAGTATCATTCGCCAGTCTATTCTAGCTAATTCACATCTCATACCATCGAAGTTACCTTTCCTTAAGTTCAGGACCCTAGTCTCTAAATTAACTGTGTCACTCTCCATCTTAATAAAGAATTCTACCATATTATGGTCACTCTTCCCCAAGGGGCCTCGCACAACAAGATTGCTAATTAGTCCTTTCTCATTACACATCACCCAGTCTAGGATGACCAGCCCTCTAGTTGGTTCCTCGACATATTGGTCTAGAGAACCATCCCTAATACACTCCAGAAAATCCTCCTCCACCATATTGCTATCAGTTTGGTTAGCACAATCTATATGTAGATTAAAGTTGCCCATGATACCTGCTGTACCTTTATTGCAGAGAAGGTCAACAGCAGGAATGTGGTCAGGAGGAACTGGGTGCAGTGCCACAAACATTTCAATGATCTCATTAGATCAGGAAACATGAGTACAAAGCCACACTCAACCTCATCCTGCTGTGCCTCTCATCACCTCCTCATCACTCTGCCTTCCCAACCCTACCCCTGCTCATCCTTACTCACAACAACATACCTTGCACCTCCACCCATCCCCATCTCTCTATCTACATGATCACATCCCCATCTGACTAACCACATTCACACTCACCCTCATCCTAGTCCAATCACACCACCTAACAACACACAAGGAGGCCACTTGGCTTTGGCACCCCACTCTATTATAGTCACTTTCTAATGATCTAACCCATCCATTCCTTACACTCATTCCTTCACTCTCACACAACCTTCTCTTCTTTCTCTCCTTGCAGGAAAAGAGAGCCCAAAATAAGAGGAAGAGGGGGAGAACCAGCTATGGCCTTCCATCATTTGCAAACCTTACAACAGGAGGTGGGAGATAGAGAGATGGGGACATCTCAGCAACTTGGTGACAAAGTTACCTCTCATACAATTACATGACATACATCAGTCACTCATATGGGGACAGATGTCAGCAGCCATTGAATGGTTATCATGTGCATATTGGTATCTCTACCTATTCTTCATATGACATATCTAACTCATCTCTTTACTCTTCCACAGGTCCATCAAGAGCCCCCCACTCACTCCCACTGTACAGGAGGAAGAGGAAGACAATTCCTCAGAGCAGCCTCCAGCCTCTGAGGGTGCAGTGTCACCAGACATAAGCGCATCCAGCACCAGCGCAGATACGCACACCTAGGTGGGTCCCATGCACGATAGTGCAGTGTTGCCACCTTCTGTCTCACAACTCACAAGTGAGCAAGAGCAGATGATGGAGACAGGGACAGCAACGTAGAGTCCTCGCCAGAGGGTTCAGGATGCTCCTAGCTCTGCTCAGCTGGATGCAGACGCTGAGCCTCAGGGGCCATCCAAGAAAAAGGTGATCCTGGAGGTGTAGGGAGAAGTGCAGGAGGCACTGACAGGTTTTGTGGCTGTGATGTCTACAAATGCCCACCCAACACCCAGAGGATGGAGGAGTCCATCTCCAACATGAGCACCACCGTGTCGCATGCAATGGCAACTGTAGGCTCCTCCATGGATAGGATGGCAACCTGCATTTGGCAGCTAATGCGCCTTTCACAGGAGCACATGCTATCTATGGAGAATAGATGGCTATCTATGGAGAGTAAATGGCAGATGCTCATAGACCTCCTCTCTAGGAGGGATGCCAGCAGAGACATGGGTCCTCATGGCCCCACTGATATGCAGCAAGGTGCTCGCCAGCTCTGTGGTAGAAGGGAAGTGAGCAGGCTGCCTCTACCTCTGTTGAAGCCACAAGACTAGCACCTCTTGGAAGCACACAGAAGAAAAAGATGACACGCAAGTAGATTCACAAGGATAGCCACTTGGGTGCTTTATCCAATGTTTATATAAAGTTTCTGTTAATGTGCTGTCAAACATAAAAATCTTTATTTTCAACACTTTGCGATCTTGGACAGATTTGTGTGCATTTTTGAAGTGGCTTAGTGAGTTGCTATGAATGATGAGACATAACGGCACCCCCCGCAATAGTGAGTGTGAAAGGAATAGCTTGGTAATTGCAGGGATGCTTTATGGTGTTGATGATGGGTAGTGCCAACCTGGTGCATCATGTGGCAGACATAGGGGTGTGCAGCATAAAGTTAAGTAAATCTGGGCATGATGAGGCCATCACTGGCCTGCCGGGCAGCAATATGCTTGGTTGTTGATACCCTCTGTCCTGCGCAGCATCAGGTGATTGTAGAGAAGGTTGGTGTGGTTTTTGGTGCTGCTGGTGTGTCTGATGCTGCTGGTGTTGGGGCTGATCATGGTCAGATTCTGAGGAACAAGGTGAGACAGTATAACCGGCATCCATGCTGATGGAATTGATGATAGGTGAAGTAGAGATGACAAAAGAAATCTGTCAATGGTGGGAGAGGTACTTCCAATGAGGTGACACTGGATGAAGACTTTGCTGGAAAGACTTGCAGCCTTCAGAAAGCTCAATCTGTGCTGGGAATTCAGTCAACAACAACTTCTGTCTGAGCAAAATGATCAGCTGACTGGTGGGAGCTTCTATACTACATTCGATTCTGTCAACGAATCAGCTGAATCAATGGCCACTCAACTCCCACCTCAGGTTGACAAACATAGTTCCCAAGCACCAGAGTCCCATGGGCATCTAGTGAAATTGGAAAGATAAGGTTAAAAAGATCTTAAGGGTCAGACAACAAGCTAATAATCCTTTAACTTGGGCGCTCGCCTCTGCTGTTTGGGTCGCTGCTGCTCCGGCAAACGTGCCTGAGAGAACGGTGGGTGGGGGTGGGATGACAGTAGTGCCCGACCCACTCCAAGATATTTCAACTTTCCCACCATTCATGCCTGCACGGACCCCGGAAAATTTTGGCCAATGTCTTTGGTTAATGAGTGGGATTTACGTAACAGTACACTTGCCTATCGACTTTTTATCGGCTTTTGCACTGAAAATTCCTCTCAGCCAACTATCCAAAAAGTGTAGCCTACGAAGCATCTGGGAACTATGTGAACAGAGCAGGCAACCGTGTATCTCCTTAACAAATCAGATTGAAGAATCGTTAATGAGCGGCGCAGAGTCTGAATTAGGAAGTGTCAGTTAGAATAATGAATTCAATATCAAATTAGGTACAGAAAGCGAAACGAAGAGAGGGAAAGAAGATTAGATTAAGAGAGAGAGATAAAAGTGACAAAATGCAAAAGTAAAAAAAAATGTTTATTTAAGTTTTTAATTTTTAAAAATCTGTAACAATAATTAAAATCTGAAGGAAATAGGCTCCACACTTGTAAAAGTTAACTTTCCGTGCCAGAGAGGTTGTTCAACAGTAATTAAGAAAAGATCCCATTAAAAGGATACTTACAACTGGAGTGGACAAGCCCTAACATTTTCTGGCGTGTTTAATTTGTATATAATTAGGTTAAGTAGAGCAACTTCACGCCATTCCAAGTATTTCAATGGTGAGCCTCTCAGTGAGATACAATTATCAAGCAGCTTTTGGAGGAGCAGGGCATCTTGGACAGTAACTTTCTGATTTCTGAGCTGGAAGTCTGCATTTCCATGCAAATAAATTTTTTTTTTTTATGTGTTCCTTAGAAATGAGCGTCGCTGGCAATGCAATTCCTAACTGCCCTTGAGAAGGTGGTGGTGAGCAGCCTTCTTGAACCACTGCAGTCCGTGTGGTGAAGGTACTCCCACAGTGCTGTTTGGGTGGGAGTTCCAGGATTTTGACCCAGCGGCAATGAAGGAACGGCGATACATTTCCAAGTCAGGATGATGTGTGACTTGGAGGAGAACTTGGAGATGATGGTGTTCCCATGCACCTGCTGCCCTTGTCCTTCTAGGTGGTAGAGGTCACGGGTTTAGGAGGTGCTGTCGAAGAAGCCTTGGTGAGTTGCTACAGTGCATCTTGTAGATGGCACACACTGCAACCAGAGTGAGCTGTTAGCCTCACCGTTATTTCTACCGCCTAATCCTGCACATTAAGCGCAGAGCTTGGCATATTTTGCTTTATTTTCTTAACCAAAATGAATGATGTCACCATTTAGTTGGTGACATCGGATCTATAACAGGAAATGTAATCTCACTGCCATTACAGTCAAGTCCTGTTAACTGAATAATTTGTTTTACAAATGAGTTTTTTATTTATCAAGAGATTAATTTTCTATTGCACAATTTCTTGCATGCTTTTAATTATGATGGAATCTTGCCCAGAATATAAACTCTTTCATAGTTTTATGAATTTTGACTGTCTGTAATTTGGTAGAAATAATGCAAGTCATGCAATAAGTGACTGTGCATTGTGGGGACCACAAACACTATTAAAAGGGTAACAACAGCAAAAAAAAACTATTTACTTAACACGAGTCCACAGCTATAATTAATCAGTTAACATGACTGAGAACTTTCAGTTAGTATAAAAAAGGCATTTAAATTCCTCAAACTTGTTCAGAGACTTCTAAGTTTTCAAATGTCTCTTGGGCCTGGAACTTGGACAAAAAGGCACTCACTTATGTCAAGAAGCAGCTCTTATATGGTCTAACAAGGGCTAACACCATCCACCGGTCAAGATGCCAAATGCAAGCATCAATAACTTTAAATTTCAATAGTCGGTTCAATATATGGAATTTGGTTTTTGTGAAAGGAGGTTCACATCTCCAAGTTAGGATGGGAAAGGATGCCAAACACTCCTAATGCTAATAGAGCTGCTCAGCTGCCATCTGCATTGAATCCTCCAGTAAGTCAATAACAACAACTTGTATTTATATAGCGCCTTTAATGTAGTAAAGGCACTTCATAGGAGTGTTATAAGACAAAACAAATAAACTTGACATCGAGTCACATAAGAAGAAATTACAGCAGATGACCTAAACTTGGTCAAACACATAGGTTTTAAGGAGTGTCTTAAAGGAGGAAAGAGAGTTAGAGAATTTTGAATGACCTCAAGTTTACATAGGGTAGAATGTGGGAGGCCAGCCAGGAGTGCGTTGGAGTAGTCAAGTCTAGAGGTAACAAAGACATCATTGAGGGTTTCAGCAGTAGATGAGCTGAGGCAAGGGTGGAGACGGGCAATGTTACGGAGATGGAAATAGACAGTTTAGTTAAGTCCTAGGAAGAGTGATGATTGGCAGTGTAAATCAGTAAATATCTGTGTCAGCTGAGTCAGGAAGTTGTAGTTTCAGGTCCCGCTCCAGAGATTTGAGCACAAAAATCTCGGCTGACACTCCAGTGCAGTGCTGAGGGAGCACTGCACTGTCGGAGGCGCCATCTTTCGGATAGGACGTTATAGCCGAGGTCCTGTCTACTCTCTCAAGTGGACGTTAAAGATCCCATGGCATTAACTTGAAGAAGAACAGGGGAGCCATCACTGGCGTCCTGCCCAATATTACCTGGTCATTATCACATAGCTGTTTATGGGAGCTTGCTTTGCGCAAATTGCTGCTACAGTTCCTACATTACAACAGTGACTACACTTCAAAAAGTACTTCATTGACTGTAAAGTGCTTTGGGATGTCTGGTGTTTGTGAAAGGCGCTATATAAATGCAAGTTTTTCTTTCTTTCATGGGTACAGTGGCACACAGCAGGCTAGTGGAGAAGATCAAGGGGTGTGAAATTAGGGAAAGGGTAGCAAATTAAATTAAAAACTGGTTCAAAGAGTGGAAACAGAGAGTAGAATAGTTTGTCAGCATGGCTGGAAGTGGATAGCAGTGTTCCACAGGGTTCTGTTCTGGGACCGTTTCTGTTCAATGTGTACATCAGTGATTTAGATATAGGGCTAGAGGTAGTGGTATCCAAATTTTCACACAATGCTAAAATAGGAGGCATAGTAAATAATTCAGAGGAGTCTAGAGGAAGCTGCAAGGGGATATTGATAAGATGGTGGAATTGACAAAAAAAGTGGATGATGGAATTCAAAGTCAGTAAAAGTGTGATGGTACATTTTTCTAAAAAGAAATAAAAGCTAAAATCATATTTTAAATGGGGGGACAGCAGGTGATGTGGAGGAGCAGAAGGATGTGGGGGATTTAGATTCACAAGACATTAAAAGCAGCTCCTCAAGTCGATAAGGCCATAAGAGGAAATGCATGAACAGCAAAATTAAAGCAAAATACTGCGGATGCTGGAAATCTGAAATAAAAACAGAAAATACTAGAAATAGTCAGATCGGTTCTGATGAACGGTCATTGACCTGAAACGCTCTCTCCACAGCTGCTGCCTGGCTGAGTGTTTTATTTTATAATTTTCTGATTTGATTTTAATGGAACACTACGTTTTATGGCAAGAGGTCTGAAAGTCGAGTTGCAGCCTTGCCAGCATTTCTCACATTCCAGGAATTAACAGAAAAACAGATTTTATAAACTCAGCAATGGGTTGTGCTGTGCTGCTTATCAAGGGTTTGGGGAAATCAACTCTTTCCCACTTCATGCACCCAGGACTCACATCGAGGTCAGGAGTAAAGCCCCTTGTGATTTTGCCCAACAATTTCTTCAGCCCAATTTAGGAGGAGCACATCCCACTGTACTATATTGTATTTTATTTCTCACATCAGTCATACTTATGGCCTTTCTGTTAAATCAGCAATTTAGTCTCAATTATTGTCTACCTTTGAGTAGTAGTGTGCTGTTCACTCACACTCTTTATGAACGGGATTAAGACTGCCAAAAAATTGATTCACTTAGGACCCTTGTAATTAGCAGAGAGAGATTTATTTTTTTAAAGAGGCTGACATCTCCAAGTTGAGATCCAGGATGGAAAAGTATGCCAAATACTCCTAATGCTAGGAGAGAGCCTCTCAGTGGACATCAGTAATGAATTCTACAGCAACTCCTCGGGAGAGCGGTGATTGACATCCCTTGTGGTCCTCAATGCAAATCAGTAGATGTTATGGGTATGGTAATGTAGTGGTTTCATCCCATCAGACTTGGCTGGTGTCAAATGCAGGAGAGTGTGCTAATGTAGTACTCCCAACCCCAAGATACTGAGCATAGAAAAATGTAATTGTACATTTAATTGAAAACAAATTTGTTAAAATATAAATCTACAACTACCTTAGAGCATATCAGGGATGGATTAAGAATAAGTATATAGAAACATAGAAACATAGAAAATAGGTGCAGGAGTAGACCATTCGGCCCTTTGAGGTTGCACCAGCATTCAATATGATCATGGCTGATCATGCAACTTCAGTACCCCATTCCTGCCTTCTCTCCATACCCGTTGATCCCTTTAGCTGTAAGGGTCACATCTAACTCCCTTTTGAATATATCTAATGAACTGGCCTCAACAACTTTCTGTGGTAGAGAATTCCACAGGTTCACAACTCTTTGAGTGAAGAAGTTTCTCCTCATCTCGGTCCTAAATGGCTTACCCCTTATTCTTAGACTGTGATCCCTGGTTCTGGACTTCCCTAACACCGGGAACATTCTTCCTGCATCTAACCTGTCCAATCATAGAAACATAGAAACATAGAAAATAGGTGCAGGAGCAGGCCATTCAGCCCTTCTAGCCTGCACCGCCATTCAATGAGTTCATGGCTGAACATGCAACTTCAGTACCCCCTTCCTGCTTTCACGCCATACCCCTTGATCCCCCGAGTTGTAAGGACTTCATCTAACTCCCTTTTGAATATATTTCGTGAATTGGGCTCAACTACTTTCTGTGGTAGAGAATTCCACAGGTTCACCACTCTCTGGGTGAAGAAGTTTCTCCTTATCTCGGTCCTAAATGGCTTACCCCTTATCCTTAAACTGTGACCTCTGGTTCTGGACTTCCCCAACATTGGGAACATTCTTCCTGCATTCAACCTGTCCAAACCCGTCAGAATTTTAAACGTTTCTATGAGGTCCCCTCTCACTCTTCTGAACTCCAGTGAATACAAGCCCAGTTGATCCAGTCTTTCTTGATAGGTCAGTCCCACCATCCCGGGAATCAGTCTGGTGAATCTTCGCTGCACTCCCTCAATAGCAAGAATGTCCTTCCTCAAGTTAGGAGACCAAAACTGTACACAATACTCCAGGTGTGGCCTCACCAAGGCCCTGTACAACTGTAGCAACACCTCCCTGCCCCTGTACTCAAATCCCCTCGCTATGAAGGCCAACATGCCATTTGCTTTCTTAACCGCCTGCTGTACCTGCATGCCAACCTTCAATGACTGATGTACCATGACACCCAGGTCTCGTTGCACCTTCCCTTTTCCTAATCTGTCACCATTCAGATAATAGTCTGTCTCTCTGTTTTTACCACCAAAGTGGATAACCTCACATTTATCCACATTATACTTCATCTGCCACGCATTTGCCCACTCACCTAACCTATCCAAGTCACTCTGCAGCCTCATAGCATCCTCCTCGCAGCTCACACTGCCACCCAACTTAGTGTCATCCGCAAATTTGGAGATATTACATTTAATCCCCTCGTCTAAATCATTAATGTACAATGTAAACAACTGGGGCCCCAGCACAGAACCCTGCGGTACCCCACTAGTCACTGCCTGCCATTCCGAAAAGTACCCATTTACTCCTACTCTTTGCTTCCTGTCTGACAACCAGTTCTCAATCCACGTCAACACACTACCCCCAATCCCATATGCTTTAACTTTGCACATTAATCTCCTGTGTGGGACCTTGTCGAAAGCCTTCTGAAAGTCCAAATATACCACATCAACTGGTACTCCTTTGTCCACTTTATTGGAAACATCCTCAAAAAATTCCAGAAGATTTGTCAAGCATGATCTCCCTTTCACAAATCCATGCTGACTTGGACCTATCATGTCACCATTTTCCAAATGCGCTGCTATGACATCCTTAATAATTGATTCCATTATTTTACCCACTACTGAGGTCAGGCTGACCGGTCTATAATTCCCTGCTTTCTCTCTCCCTCCTTTTTTAAAAAGTGGGGTTACATTGGCTACCCTCCACTCGATAGGAACTGATCCAGAGTCAATGGAATGTTGGAAAATGACTGTCAATGCATCCGCTATTTCCAAGGCCACCTCCTTAAGTACTCTGGGATGCAGTCCATCAAGCCCTGGGGATTTATCGGCCTTCAATCCCATCAATTTCCCCAACACAATTTCCCGACTAATAAAGATTTCCCTCAGTTCCTCCTCCTTACTAGACCCTCTGACCACTTTTATATCCGGAAGATTGTTTGTGTCCTCCTTAGTGAATACTGAACCAAAGTACTTGTTCAATTGGTCTGCCATTTCTTTGTTCCCCGTTATGACTTCCCCTGATTCTGACTGCAGGGGACCTACGTTTATCTTTACTAACCTTTTTCTCTTTACATACCTATAGAAACTTTTGCAATCCGCTTTAATGTTCCCTGCAAGCTTCTTCTCGTACTCCATTTTCCCTGCCCTAATCAAACCCTTTGTCCTCCTCTGCTGAGTTCTAAATTTCTCCCAGTCCCCAGGTTCGCTGCTATTTCTGGCCAATTTGTATGCCATTTCCTTGGCTTTAATACTATCCCTGATTTCCCTTGATAGCCACGGTTGAGCCACCTTCCCTTTTTTATTTTTACGCCAGACAGGAATGTACAATTGTTGTAATTCATCCATGCGGTCTCTAAATGTCTGCCATTGCCCATCCACAGTCAACCCCTTAAGTATCATTAGCCAATCTATCTTAGCCAATTCATGCCTCATACCTTCAAAGTTACCCTTCTTTAAGTTCTGGACCATGGTCTCTGAATTAACTGTTTCATTCTCCATCCTAATGCAGAATTCCACCATATTATGGTCACTCTTCCCCAAGGGGCCTCGCACAATGAGATTGCTAATTAATCCTCTCTCATTACACAACACTCAGTCTAAGATGGCCTCCCCCCTAGTTGGTTCCTCGACATATTGGTCTAGAAAACCATCCCTTATGCACTCCAGGAAATCCTCCTCCATCGTATTGCTTCCAGTTTGGCTGGCCCAATCTATGTGCATATTAAAGTCACCCATTATAACTGCTGCACCTTTATTGCATGCACTCCTAATTTCCTGTTTGATGCCCTCCCTAACCTCACTACTACTGTTTGGAGGTCTGTACACAACTCCCACTAACGATTTTTGCCCTTTAGTGTTCTGCAGCTCTACCCATATAGATTCCACATCATCCAAGCTGATGTCTTTCCTAACTATTGCATTAATCTCCTCTTTAACCAGCAATGCTACCCCACCTCCTTTTCCTTTTATTCTATTCTTCCTGAATGTTGAATACCCCTGGATGTTGAGTTCCCAGCCCTGATCATCCTGGAGCCACGTCACCGTAATCCCAATCACATCATATTTGTTAACATCTATTTGCACAGTTAATTCATCCACTTTATTGCGGATACTCCTTGCATTAAGACACAAAGCCTTCAGGCTTGCTTTTTTAACACCCTTTGTCCTTTTAGAATTTTGCTGTACAGTGGCCCTTTTTGTTCTTTGCCTTGGGTTTCTCTGCCCTCCACTTTTCCTCATCTCCTTTCTGTCTTTTGCTTTTGCCTCATTTTTGTCTCCCTCTGTCTCCCTGCATAGGTTCCCATCCCCCTGCAATATTAGTTTAACTCCTCCCCAACAGCACTAGCAAACACTCCCCCTAGGACATTGGTTCTGGTCCTGCCCAGGTGCAGACCGTCCGGTTTGTACTGGTCCCACCTCCCCCAGAACCGGTTCCAATGCCCCAAGAATTTGAATCCCTCCCTGCTGCACCACTGCTCAAGCCATGTATTCATCTGTGCTATCCTGCGATTCCTACTCTGACTAGCACGTGGCACTGGTAGCAATCCCGAGATTACTACTTTTGAGGTCCTACTTTTTAATTTAGCTCCTAGCTCCTTAAATTCTTTTTGTAGGACCTCATCCCTTTTTTTACCTATGTCGTTGGTACCAATGTGCACCACGACAACTGGCTGTTCTCCCTCCCATTTCAGAATGTCCTGCACCCGCTCCGAGACATCCTTGACCCTTGCACCAGGGAGGCAACATACCATCCTGGAGTCTCGGTTGCGTCCGCAGAAACGCCTATCTTTTCCCCTCACCATCGAATCCCCTATCACTATCGCGCTCCCAATCTTTTTCCTGCCCTCCTTTGCAGCATGAACGGTGCCATGAACTTGGCTGCTGCTGCCCTCCCCTGATGAGTCATCCTCCCCAACAGTACTTAAAGCAGTGTATCTGTTTTGCAGGGGGATGACCACAGGGGACCCCTGCACTATCTTTCTTGCACTGCTCTTCCTGCTGGTCTTCCATTCCCTATCTGGCTGTGGACCCTTCTCCTGCGGTAAGAGCAACTCACTACACGTGATACTCACGTCATTCTCAGCATCGTGGATGCTCCAGAGTGAATCCACCCTCAGCTCCAATTCCGCAACGCGGACTGTCAAGAGCTCGAGGCGGATACACTTTCCACACACGTAGCGCCCAGGGACACCGGAAGTGTCCCCGAGTTCCCACATGGTACAGGAGGAGCATATCACATGGCCGAGCTCTCCTGCCATGCCTTAACCTTAGATACACTTAAATTGGTAATAACAATGTTACAGTTCACTTACTGATATAAAAAATAAAAGAAAAACGTTCTCACCAATCACCAGCCAATCACTTACCTCATTGGCTGTGACGTCACTTTTTGATTACTTTCTACTTCTATTTTGCTTTCTCTCCCGCTGTAGCTGCCTTTTTATAGGCTGCTCCCGCATCTCACCAACTGCCGCTGGCTCTCGATCTCCCGCTGGGCCTTTTATAGGCCGCTCCCGCGTCTCACCAACTGCCGCTGGCTCTCGATCTCCCGCTGGGCCTTTTATAGGCCGCTCCCGCGTCTCACCAACTGCCGCTGGCTCTCGATCTCCCGCTGGGCCTTTTATAGGTCGCTCCCGCGTCTCACCAACTGCCGCTGGCTCTCGATCTCCTGCTGGGCCTTTTATAGGTCGCTCCCGCGTCTCACCAACTGCCGCTGGCTCTCGATCTCCCGCTGGGCCTTTTATAGGTCGCTCCCGTCTCACCAACTGCCGCTGGCTCTCGATCTCCTGCTGGGCCTTTTCTTGGTCGCTCCCGCCTCTCACCAACTGCCGCTGGCTCTCGATCTCCCGCTGGGCCTTTTATAGGTCGCTCCCCTCTCACCAACTGCCGCTGGCTCTTGATCTCCCGCTGGGCCTTTTATAGGTCGCTCCCCTCTCACCAACTGCCGCTGGCTCTCGATCTCCCGTCAGAATTTTATATGTTTCTATGAGATCCCCTCTCATTCTTCAAAATTTCCAGTGAATATAAGCCCAGTCCGTCCAGGGGTAGAGGAGTCTAAAATAGTAAATTGGCAATGGGGGGAGCGGGGAGGGATCTGGGCAAACATACTTTAAGGTGGCTGGGGGGGGAGATTACGTAGAAAAATAGTGATAGGAAGAATTGAGAAAGAAAAAGGAAACAGTAGTGAGGAGTATGAATGTGTAAGGGTTGCAATGTTTAAGCATTACAAGTAAAGTCAGGACACTAGTGACACTAGTAAAAATGGTAGGATGTGATATCATGACAGAAACCAAGCTGTACCTTGGGCAGGCCTGGGAACTAAATATTCCTGGTCACAATATTTTCAGAAGAGATAAAGATAAAAGGTGAGGACAGTGACTTTGTTAATCAAAGAAAGAACTTGCATTTATATAGCACCATTCATATCCTCAGCACTTCACAGCCAATGAAGTACCTTTGAACTGTATTCACTCTGATAATATAAGTAAACACGGTAGTCAATCTGCGCACAGCAAGCTCCCCCATACAGCAATGAGATGAATAACAGGTAATGGGGCTGAATTTGCGCCCCTATAGGCGAATACGAGGTGCGCATGCAGCCGAAGGGGTCCCGCAAATTCCGGGTTTAGGCAAGCACTGCACTTGCGCTGAAACCTGGAAATTGTGATCTGTCAAGATTAAATCTCTGCCTCTCTACCTCTCTTTCCTTCTTTAAGACACTCCTTAAAACCTACCTCTTTGACCAAGATTTTAGTCACCTGCTCTAATTTCCCCTTATGTGGCTCGATGTCAAATGTTTTGTCTCATAATACTCCTGTGAGGCACGTTAGGACGTATTACTACTTCAAAGGCACTATATAAATACAAGTTGTTGTTGTTGTTGTTGTTGTTGATCAAAGAAAGACCCCAAATTTCCTTAAATGATCTGCCAAATCTCTGCCATCAACTCTTGTGTGAATTCAGCAGAACCCTACTCGAAAAAGCCAAGGACCTGGATATACAGGGATCCTGCTGATTGCAGGAAATCTTGGTTGACTTGTAAAGGGTAGAACCTCCCCACACCTTACGAGGCCACTGATTGTGTAGGTACAGAGGGGCGGACAGTTAAAATTGCTCATGGAACTCACGCGCTGATGTCCCACGCCGGTTCCGCAGGCTCCGATTAAAACTTGCTGGAAATCAACGGGGTTCCTCTTTAAATATGCAGATCGGACTCCGATGACATCATTGGGGCCCCGACTGCTATTTTAACTGCAGGCCTGAGCGGGGAAGTGGTTTTGAACTTCCTGCCAGACACACCTAGCGAGAAGAGGAGTGGGGGCCAAAAGAAGGCCAAAATGGAAAGTCTGCTTACTTTTGTTGACTTTCCTTGTGGGGCCAGAGGAAACAAGAAACCTTAGACTATCTCTGCCCCTGGTTTCCATCCCCTGCCTGCAGCCCCCCACACCGCCCTGCCCATGCCATCACCTAAGATTGTGAGACCCTCCAAAAACCCCACCCCAGTGACCTAGCAGCAGGCCAAGGAACATTCCTCCTTGTAAACATTGCAGCAACATGATACTAAATCCAAAGCATGTTCCCCATTATGAGTTCCATTGCATGTGGAACCTTCCCTGCTCCCGTTCAAAAAGTGTTTTTGAGAATAAGAGCAAAAGGTTGAAAGATTGCATCAGATAGGCATTTCTGCGGCCGCAACCGAGACTCCAGGATGGTATGTTGCCTCCCTGGTGCAAGGGTCAAGGATGTCTCGGAGCGGGTGCAGGACATTCTGAAAAGGGAGGGAGAACAGTCAGTTGTCATGGTGCACATTGGTACCAACGACATAGGTAAAAAAAGGGATGAGGTCCTACGAGAGGAATTTAAGGAGCTAGGAGCTAAATTAAAAAGTAGGACCTCAAAAGTAGTAATCTCGGGATTCCTACCAGTGCCACGTGCTAGTCAGAGTAGGAATTGCAGGATAGCGCAGATGAATACGTGGCTTCAGCAGTGATGCAGCAGGGAGGGATTCAAATTTCTAGGGCATTGGAACCGGTTCTGGGGGAAGTGGGACCAGTACAAACCGGATGGTCTGCACCTGGGCAGGACCGGAACCAATGTCCGAGGAGGAGTGTTTGCGACTGCTGTTGGGGAGGAGTTAAACTAATATTGCAGGGGGATGGGAACCAATGCAGGGAGACAGAGGGAAACAAAATGGAGACAGAAGCAAAAGACAGAAAGGAGATGAGTAAAAGTGGAGGGCAGAGAAACCCAAGGCAAAAAAACAAAAAGGACCAATGTACAGCAAAACTCTAAAGGGTCAAAGTGTAATAAAAAGGCAAGCCTGAAAGCTCAGTGCCTCAATGCGAGGAGTGTTCGGAAACCAGGAGAGGGCTCTGAGCTAGTTAGAGTGGGTGAGAGCGCAGATGAACAGGACCCCAAGAAAGAATGCAAAAGGTAGGATGCAACAGAGCAGAGTAGCACTGGGGTAAGTGTAAACCACAAGGTGATTGGAAGGGACAATATGTATGAATATAAAGGGGCTGCAGGAGGGGTCAGAAATAAAAATCATCGTTTAAAAACTAGTATTAAAACACTTTACCTAAATGCACGCAGCATTCGAAATAAAGTAAATGAGTTGACGGCACAAATCATTACATCTTAGACTGGGTATTGTGTAATGAGAGAGGATTAATTAGCAATCTCATTGTGCGAGGCCCCTCGGGAAAGAGTGACCATAATATGGTGGAATTCTACATTAGGATGGAGAATGAAACAGTTAATTCAGAGACCATGGTCAGAACTTAAAGAAGAGTAACTTTGAAGGTATGAGGCGTGAATTGGCTAGGATAGATTGGCGAATGATACTTAAGGGGTTGACTGTGGATGGGCAATGGCAGACATTTAGAGACCGCATGGATGAACTACAACAATTGTACATCCCTGTCTGGCGTAAAAATAAAAAAGGGAAGGTGGCTCAACCGTGGCTATCAAGGGAAATCAGGGATAGCATTAAAGCCAAGGAAGTGGCATACAAATTGCCCAGAAATAGCAGTGAACCCGAGGATTGGGAAAAATTTAGAACTCAGCAGAGGAGGTCAAAGGGATTGATTAGGGCAGGGAAAATAGAATACGAGAGGAAGCTTGCAGGGAACATTAAGATGGACTGCAAAAGTTTCGATAGATATGTAAAGAGAAAAAGGTTAGTAAAGACAAACGTAGGTCCTCTGCAGTCAGAATCAGGGGAAGTCATAACGGGGAACAAAGAAATGGCAGACCAATTGAACAAGTACTTTGGTTCGGTATTCACTAAGAAGGACACAATCAACCTTCCGGATATAAAAGGGGTCAGAGGGTCTAGTAAGAAGGAGGAACTGAGGGAAATCCTTATTAGTCGGGAAATTGTGTTGGGGAAATTGATGGGATTGAAGGCCGATAAATCCTCAGGGCCTGATGGACTGCATCCCAGAATACTTAAGGAGGTGACCTTGGAAATAGCGGATGCATTGACAGTCATTTTCCAACATTCCATAGACTCTGGATCAGTTCCTATGGAGTGGAGGGTAGCCAATGTAACCCCACTTTTAAAAAAGGAGGGAGAGAGAAAACAGGGAATTATAGACCGGTCAGCCTGACATCGGTAGTGGGTAAAATGATGGAATCAATTATTAAGGATGTCATAGCAGTGCATTTGGAAAGAGGTGACATGATAGGTCCAAGTCAGCATGGATTTGTGAAAGGGAAATCATGCTTGACAAATCTTCTGGAATTTTTTGAGGATGTTTCCAGTAGAGTGGACAAGGGAGAACCAGTTGATGTGGTGTATTTGGACTTTCAGAAGGCTTTCGACAAGGTCCCACACAAGAGATTAATGTGCAAAGTTAAAGCACATGGGATTGGGGGTAGTGTGCTGACGTGGATTGAGAACTGGTTGGCAGACAGAAAACAAAGAGTAGGAGTAAATGGGTACTTTTCAGAATGGCAGGCAGTGACTAGTGGGGTACCGCAAGGTTCTGTGCTGGGGCCCCAGCTGTTTACATTGTACATTAATGATTTAGACGAGGGGATTAAATGTAGTATCTCCAAATTTGCGGATGACACTAAGTTGGGTGGCAGTGTGAGCTGCGAGGAGGATGCTATGAGCCTGCAGAGTGACTTGGATAGGTTAGATGAGTGGGCAAATGCATGGCAGATGAAGTATAATGTGGATAAATGTGAGGTTATCCACTTTGGTGGTAAAAACAGAGAGACAGACTATTATCTGAATGGTGACAGATTAGGAAAAAGGGAGGTGCAATGAGACCTGGATGTCATGGTACATCAGTCATTGAAGGTTGGCATGCAGGTACAGCAGGCGGTTAAGAAAGCAAATGGCATGTTGGCCTTCATAGCGAGGGGATTTGAATACAGGGGCAGGGAGGTGTTACTACAGTTGTACAGGGCCTTGGTGAGGCCACACTTGGAGTATTGTGTTCAGTTTTTGTCTCCTAACTTGAGGAAGGACATTCTTGCTATTGAGGGAGTGCAGAGAAGGTTCACCAGACTGAGTCCCGGGATGGCGGGACTGACATATCAAGAAAGACTGGATCAACTGGGCTTGTATTCACTGGAGTTCAGAAGAATGAGAGGGGATCTCATAGAAACATTTAAAATATTGATGGGTTTAGACAGGTTAAATGCAGGAAGAATGTTCACAATGTTGGGGAAGTCCAGAGCCAGGGGTCACAGTCTAAGAATAAGGGGTAAGCCATTTAGGACCGAGATGAGGAGAAACTTCTTCACTCAGAGAATGGTGAAACTGTGGAATTCTCTACCACAGAAAGTTGTTGAGGCCAATTCACTAAATATATTCAAAAAGGAGTTAGATGTAGTCCTTACTACTAAGGGGAACAAGGGGTATGGTGAGAAAGCAGGAATGGGGTACTGAAGTTTCATGTTCAGCCATGAACTCATTGAATGGTGGTGCAGGCTCGAAGGGCCGAATGGCCTACTCCTGCACCTATTTTCCATGTTTCTATGTTTCTAAATGGGAATGATTTGGTGGCCATTACAGAAACGTGGTTGCAGGGTGGCCAAGACTGGGAATTAAACATACAGGGGTATCTGACAATTCGGAAGGATAGACAAGAAGGGAAAGGAGGTGGGGTAGCTCTGTTAATAAAGGATGATATCAGGGCAGTTGTGAGATACGATATTGGCTCCAATGAACAAAATGTTGAATCATTGTGGGTGGAGATTAGAGATAGTAAGGGGAAAAAGTCACTGGTGGGCATACTTTATAGGCCCCCAAATAATAACTTCACGGTGGGGCGGACAATAATCAAGGGAATAATAGAGGCATGTGAAAAAGGAATGACAGTAATCATGGGGGTTTTTAACCTACATATCGATTGGTCAAATCAAATCGCACGGGGTAGCTTGGAGGAGGAATTCATAGAATGCACATGGGATTGTTTCTTAGAACAGTATGTTACAGAACCTACAAGGGAGCAAGCTATCTTAGATCTGGTCCTGTGTAATGAGACAGGAATAATAAACGATCTCCTAGTAAAAGATCCTCTCGGAATGAGTGATCACAGTATGGTTGAATTTGTAATACAGATTGAGGGTGAGGAAGTAGTGTCTCAAACGAGCGTACGATGCTTAAACAAAGGGGACTACAGTGGGATGAGGGCAGAGTTAGCTAAAGTAGACTGGGAACACAGACTAAACGGTGGCACAACTGAGGAACAGTGGAGGTCTTTTAAGGAGCTCTTTCATAGTGCTCAACAAAAATATATTCCAGTGAAAAAGAAGGGCGGTAAGAGAAGGGGTAACCAGCCGTGGATAACCAAGGAAATAAAGGAGAGTATCAAATTAAAAACCAATGCGTATAAGGTGGCCGAGGTTCGTGGGAAACTAGAAGATTGGGAAAATTTTAAACGACAGCAAAGAATGACTAAGAAAGCAATAAAGAAAGGAAAGATAGATTACGAAAGTAAACTTGCGCAAAACATAAAAACAGATAGTAAAAGCTTTTACCGATATATAAAATGGAAGAGAGTGACTAAAGTAAATGTTGGTTCCTTAGAAGATGAGAAGGGGGATTTAATAATGGGAAATGTGGAAATGGCTGAGACTTTAAACAATTATTTTGCTTCGGTCTTCACAGTGGAAGACACAAAAACCATGCCAAAAATTGCTGGTCACAGGAATGTGGGAAGGGAGGACCTTGAGACAATCACTATCACTAGGGGTTAGTGCTGGACAGGCTAATGGGACTCAAGGTAGACAAGTCCCCTGGTTCTGATGAAATACATCCCAGGGTATTAAAAGAGATGGCGGAAGTTATAGCAGATGCATTCGTTATAATCTACCAAAATTCTCTGGACTCTGGGAAGGTACCAGCGGATTGGAAAGCAGCTAATGTAATACCTCTGTTTAAAAAAGGGGGCAGACAAAAGGCAGGTAACTATAGGCCGGTTAGTTTAACATCTGTAGTGGGGAAAATGGTTGAAGCTATCATTAAGGAAGAAATAGCGGGACATCTAGATAGGAATAGTGCAATCAAGCAGACGCAACATGGATTCATGAAGGGGAAATCATGTTTAACTAATTTACTGGAATTCTTTGAGGATATAACGAGCATGGTGGATAGAGGTGTACTGATGGATGTGGTGTATTTAGATTTCCAAAAGGCATTCGATAAGGTGCCACACAAAAGGTTACTGCAGAAGATAAAGGTACGCGGAGTCAGAGGAAATGTATTAGCCTGGATCGCGAATTGGCTGACTAACAGAAAGCAGAGAGTCGGGATAAATGGGTCCTTTTCTGGTTGGAAATCGGTGGTTAGTGGTGTGCCACAGGGATCGGTGCTGGGACCACAACTGTTTACAATATACATAGATGACCTGGAAGAGGGGACAGAGTGCAGTGTAACAAAATTTGCAGATGAGAAAGCGGGTTGTGCAGAGGACACAGAGAGGCTGCAAAGAGATTTAGATAGGTTAAACGAATGGGCTAATGTTTGGCAGATGGAAGACAATGTCGGAAAGTGTGAGGTCATCCACCTTGGAAAAAAAAACAGTACAAGGGAATATTATTTGAATTGGGGAGAAATTACAACATGCTGCGGTGCAGAGGGACCTGGGGGTCCTTGTGCATGAATCAAAAAAAGTTAGTTTGCAGGTGCAGCAGTTAATCAGGAAGGTGAATGGAATGTTGGCCTTCATTGTGAGAGGGATGGAGTACAAAAGCAGGGAGGTCCTGCTGCAACTGTACAGGGTATTGGTAAGGCCACACCTAGAGTACTGCATGCAGTTTTGGTCACCTTACTTATGGAAGGATATACTAGCTTTGGAGGGGGTACAGAGACGATTCATTAGGCTGATTCTGGAGATGAGGGGGTTACCTTATGATGATAGATTGAGTAGACTGGGTCTTTACTCGTTGGAGTTCAGAAGGATGAAGGGTGATCTTATAGAAACATTTAAAATAATGAAAGGGATAGACAAGATAGAGGCAGAGAGGTTGTTTCCACTGGTCGGGGAGACTAGAACTAGGGGGCACAGCCTTAAAATACGGGGGAGCCAATTTAAAACCGAGTTGAGAAGGAATTTCTTCTCCTAGTGGGTTGTGAATCTGTGGAATTCTCTGCCCAAGGAAGCAGCTGAGGCTAGCTCATTGAATGTATTCAAATCACAGATAGATAGATTTTTAACCAATAAGGGAATTAAGGGTTATGGGGAGCGGGCGAGTAAGTGGAGCTGAGTCCACGGCCAGATCAGCCATGATCTTGTTGAGTGGCGGAGCAGGCTTGAGGGGCTAGATGACCTACTCCTGTTTCAAATTCTTATGTTCTTATGTTCTTATGTATGTGCCCTTCGCTTGTCGGCCACTGCATCCCCCAGCCATTCTTTCGTAACGAAGATTTGCTGAAGCCTCTCGACAAAATCGTCCCTGTCTTCCCCAACATAGTACCTTTCCTCTGCACTACCGCTGACCATTCTTGTGGGTCGTGAGTTCCCGTTTCTCGTCGCCAATGTAAAGTCCTTACTCTACAGCATGAAACCACACGAGGCACATTCTGGGGACAAGTTCACTGTGTGACTTCAAATCTCTATTCACAGCACTCCACAAGTGATGACCCTGCATGGGACCTCCCTTTATATACCTGGGAGATCAGGTAAGGAGCGTCTCCCACAAGTTCACCCCTTGTGGTCAAGGTGTGCATCTAGGTTGTGTGTACACAGTAATACAGTGGTGTGACATTGTGGTTACGTACATGACAGCCCCTTTGCTTCAATTAAAGGGGAGGGCCGCTGCGCACTCTGCATCACTGGGCCACCAGGGCATAAACTGGGCCACCAGGGCAGCATGCAACTGGGACAGCAGTCCAGCACCCAAGACGGAGTGCCGAGCGACCCGGACCACGCTAGGGCCACCATCGTAGAGCCGACCAGAGAGTAGGCTGACAAAAAAAAGATGACGGCCCAAGGTGTTGGCGGCCTCCCCATTAATCAACGCCTCAAGACCGTATGTTTGCCAGCTTCACGTCATGCCCGCCTCACTCTCGCGGCCCGCAGGGCAATTTCCTTTAAGGGGTTGGTGCGGATGGTGAGGGGTCGCCATGCACGGCGATGATGTCATCGGCAGTTGAGCGGTGACACAGAGCGCTAACTGCGGGGTACGCTGCTACCAAGGCAGCACCTTCGTAACCACCCAGGCAATTTCCCAGGAGGCGGTAGTACCCACCTCCCCAGGGTAAAACTGCCTTGCTCCCCATCAGCGGAGATGCTAACCGTGCAAAAAAAGGGGCAATTTTGCCCCTTATTTTTTACATCTAAACAATCATATTCTGAAGCATTGTTTTACTTTATTGGAAAAGCAAATACAAAAATGAGGCAAATGAGTAATTGTAAATAGGGAAATATAATCTGCCACCAATGATTGAGCAGAATAACACAACCCCTATTATACCAGTACTGTAGCATATTTATGTCATGTTCTTGATCAATACGAGTAAATTCGAGTAAATCTCATCCAGGGCAATGCATGATTATAACAAAAACCAAATGGCTTACATCTGTTAAGGTTCTGAGTTCAGTGTTATCACTTGGTTATAGTCGACACTGAACAGGCAGTGACCCTGTCTGTTACACCGGGATCGTTTCTGCTGGTATTGAACCCGCTAGAGTTTATGGCATGGATAGGAGGGCATCTATGTCAATATGGATGTATCTTGGATGCAAGCTTGCCCAGTGCTGCCAGAAACCCTGGTACCTGGCCACCATTGGTTGGAAGTTGCCTGGGACATTCCCCCAGATGGCCCATATAGTTGCCTCTCCTTAGCCCACTGTGTAAGTGAAGCACTTAAAATTATTTTTTTAAATGTCGCCATCTTTAGGGTCTAGACCCTATCCCTTGCCTGCAACCCCTCTGGTGGGGCCCACTTCTGCCCTTCTGGAGGCTGGTACAACTCATCTCACCTGCCTCCAGACTTACATTGAATGCCGTAGTGTCCAGGGAAGTAGAAACTTCCTGTGCAGCCAGCCCTCAACCCCTGCCTGATCTCCTCTGACTTGGGTAGCCTTGTAAATGGTGAGCGAAGGCACTGCCCCTTACGAAGCTGACAGGGATTTCTCAATTAACATTGGAACCAGATGTATCCGGAGTCACAGACTTTTTGTGAGTCACTTTGCTGGATTCCCGCTGGAGTTATCGCAGGTGTCCATCAAAATAACCAAAGTGATTCGGTCCCTCATTGAAGGTGGTAAGTAGAGTTATACGCGGAGCAGGCTCGAGGGGCTGTATGGCCTACTCCTGTTCCTATTTCTTATGTATGTTCTATCTTAAAATATTCTCTGGAACACAATTCCTCCTGTGAAAATGTAATCTATGAAATGCAAATGGTCATGCTTACATAGCTCAGATTATAATGATATAACAACAACAACAACTTGTATTTATATAGCACTTTTAACGTAGTGAAACATCCCAAGGTACTTCAAAGGAATATTATGCAAAAAAATTATGACACCAAGCCGCATAAGTAGAAATTACGCAGGTGACCAAAAGCTTGGTCAAAGAGGTATAGATTTTTTCAGGAGCATCTTGATGGAGCCCTAAGTGGAGGAAGAGCATCCGGGAGGGCGTTGAGCACCTCGAGTCTTGTCACCGAGAGCATGCAGAAACCAAACGCAGATAGCGGAAGGAGCGGACGGCAAACCAGACTCCCCACCCACCCTTTCCTTCAACCACTCTCTGCCCCACCTTTGACAGAGACTGTAATTTCCCATATTGGACTGTACAGTACTTGAGAATTCACTTTTAGTGTAGAAGCAAGTCTTCCTCGATTTCGAGGGACTGCCTATGATGATGTTGATGAAGGAGGAAAGAGAAATACAGAGGTGGAGAGGTTTAGGCAGGAAGTTCCAGAGCTTGGGGCCTAGGCAACAGAAGGCACGGCCACCGATGGTTGAGGGATTATAATCAGGGATGCTCAAGATGGCAGAATTGGAGGAGCGCAAACATCTCGGGGGTGGGGGGGGGGTTGTGGGGCTGGAGGTGATTATGGAGCTAGGGAAGGGCGAGGCCATGGAGGGATTTAAAAATAAAGATGAGAATTTTGAAGTCGAGGCGTTGCTCAATGTAGGTCAGCAAGCACCAGGTGTGGTGCGAGTTAGGACATGGGCAGCTGAGTTTTGGATCACCTCTAGTTTACGTAGGGTAGAATGTGGGAGGCCAGCCAGGAGTGCATTGGAATAGCCAAGACTCAAGGTAACAAAGACATGGATGAGGGCTTCAGCAGCAGATGAGCTGAGGCAAGGGTGGAGCTGAGTGATGTTACGGAGGTGGAAATAGGCAGTCTTAGTTATGCTGAGGATATGTGGTCAAAAGTTCATTTCAGGGTCAAATATGAGACCAAGGTTGCAAATACTAATATGCTAGAGGTTTCCAACATTAACTCAGAGGCTAGAGAGAAATTCATGGAGTTTTAACAATAAGGGGCAAGCCATTTAGTACCGAGATGAGGAGAAACTTCTTCACCCAGAGAGTGGTGAACCTGTGGAATTCTCTACCACAGAAAGTTGTTGAGGCCAATTCACTAAATATATTCAAAAAGGAGTTAGATGTAGTCCTTACTACTAGGGGGATCAAGGGGTATGGTGAGAAAGCAGGAATGGAGGACTGAAGTTGCATGTTCAGCCATGAACTCATTGAATGGCGGTGCAGGCTCGAAGGGCCGAATGGCCTACTCCTGCACCTATTTTCTATGTTTCTATGTTTATTATTTACCAAGATCCCGTAATTGATCTCTTTTAGGAGATTAATGGGCCGAAATTCAGTAACGTCCCATTTGGGGGCGATAAATGAGGCGAGACAGGATTTCCTGCGCTCGGAGCGAAAGTCCCGACCCGGCCGCGTTATTGGGATTACCGCCCACGAGAGGAAGTGGAGCGTATTGTCGGGCACTCCACTTACTCTCTGTGGCGAGACCGGGGAGTAAGTGCGTGAATTTTTCAGCACTACGCGGATTGCCGTGCAGTGCTAGTACAAGCACAGGGCCCTCCCCTTCCATTAAAGGGGAGGGCACGTTGCAAGCTTTGCATTGGGGTGAGGTGCCACTACTACACCACCGGGGAGGGAGTTGACGTGGCCGCAGACCATCGCAGCACCGACCCCATGAAATCGTAATCGAAAGGCCGGATTGGTAAGTCGTCAATTTAAATAAAATGGCAGCACGTAACCTCCCCTTTAATTTTCGCCCCGCGAGCGGAGTGCGGCCCAGTTCACGACCCGCGAGGCTGGCGCGAACATTGCCTACAGCTACCTCACGAGGTGCTACCAAATTTCCGCTCCGGGTTGAAAATAGGTTGCCGCACACGCCGATGACATCATCATCGCCGGCGCAGTGGCCCAGAGTGCTACAGGCGCAGGCACAATTTCGTGGGATGCGGTAGCAGCCCTGCGCCCCAGGCGAGAAATCGTTTATGCCCCGTTAGCACCCCTTGGGGGCGTTAACAAGAAATGCAAACTAGGCGACTTTCTCTTCCTAAATACGTTGGATAAAGTCCGTGATTTTTTTTTATTCGTTCATTGGGTGTAGGCATCACTGGCAAGGCCAGCATTTATTGCCTATATCTACTTGCTCTTGAGAAGATGGTGATGAGCCGCCTTCTTGAATTGCTACAGTCTGTGTGGTGAAGGTACACCCATACAGTGCTGTTAGGGAGGGAGTTCCAAGATTTTGACCCAGCAATGATGAAGGATGTGAACTTGGAGGTGATGGTGTTCCCAGGCACATGCTGCCATGGTCCTTCTAGGCGGTAGAGGTCGTGCGTTTGGGAGATGCTGTCGAATAAGCCTTGGCGAGATGCTGCAAAGCATCTTGTAGATTGCGATAAGGCAAATTGTACATAATTTGTAGGAATTTCTATACCAGGATTTTAGAAGGTATCGTAATAAAGTTCTATGTAAGAGATTGTTAGCTGAAATTTTCACATCAAGCTAATTTGTGAAAATAAGTTCAAAAATACTATTTAAATACAACAACTTTCATTTCTATAATATAAGAAATAGGAGCATGAGTGGGCCATTTGGCCCTTCAAGCCTGTTCCACCATTCAATAAGATCTTGGCTGATCTGATCCTGGCCTCAACTCCACTTCCCCGCCTGCTCCCCATAATCCTTGACTCCCTTATCATACAAAAATCTGTCTATTTCCACCTTAAATATATTCAATGACCCAGCCTCCACAGCTCTCTAATGTAGAGAATTCCAAACATACACGACCCTCTGAGAGAAGAAATTCCTCCTCATTTCTGTTTAAAATGGGCGACCCCTTATTTTGAAACTATGCCCCTTAGTTCTAGATTCCCCACGAGAGGAAAATCCTCTCTGCATATACCCTGTCAAGCCCCCTCAGAGTCTTTTATGTTTCAATAAGATCACCTCTCATTCTTCTCAACTCCTAAGGAGTATAGGCCTAAACTGCTCAACTTTTTTTCATATGACAACCCCTTCATCTCAAGAATCAACTTCGTGAACCTTCTCTGAACTGCCTCCAATGCAAGTATATCTTTCCTTAAATAAGGAGACCAAAACTGTACGCAGTACTCTAGGTGTGGTCTTACCAATGCCCTGTACAGTTGGAGCAGGACTTCCCTACTTTTACACTTCATTCCCCTTGCAATAAAACAAACATTCCATTTGCCTTCCTGATTACTTGCTGTACCTGCATGCTAACGTTGTGGGTTTCATGTACAAGAACCCCCAGATCCCTCTGTACTACAGTATTTTATAATTGCTCCCCATTTAAATAATAATTTGCTTTTTTGTTTCTCCTACCAAAGTATATTTGGACTTTCAGAAGGCTTTCGACAAGGTCCCACACAAGAGATTAATGTGCAAAGTTAAAGCACATGGGATTGGGGGTAGTGTGCTGACATGGATTGAGAACTGGTTGTCAGACAGGAAGCAAAGAGTAGGAGTAAATGGGGACTTTTCAGAATGGCAGGCAGTGACTAGTGGGGTACCGCAAGGTTCTGTGCTGGGGCCCCAGCTGTTTACACTGTACATTAATGATTTAGACGAGGGGATTAAATGTAGTATCTCCAAATTTGCGGATGACACTAAGTTGGGTGGCAGTGTGAGCTGTGAGGAGGATGCTATGAGGCTGCAGAGCGACTTGGATAGGTTAGGTGAGTGGGCAAATGCATGGCAGATGAAGTATAATGTGGATAAATGTGAGGTTATCCACTTTGATGGTAAAAACAGAGAGACAGACTATTATCTGAATGGTGACAGATTAGGAAAAGGGGAGGTGCAAAGAGACCTGGGTGTCATGGTACATCAGTCATTAAAGGTTGGCATGCAGGTACAGCAGGCGGTTAAGAAAGCAAATGGCATGTCGGCCTTCATAGCGAGGGGATTTGAGTACAGGGGCAGGGAGGTGTTGCTACAATTGTACAGGGCCTTGGTGAGGCCACACCTGGAGTATTGTGTACAGTTTTGGTCTCCTAACCTGAGGAAGGACATTCTTGCTATTGAGGGAGTGCAGCGAAGGTTCACCAGACTGATTCCTGGGATGGCGGGACTGACCTATCAAGAAAGACTGGATCAACTGGGCTTGTATTCACTGGAGTTCAGAAGAATGAGAGGGGACCTCATAGAAACGTTTAAAATTCTGACGGGGTTAGACAGGTTAGATGCAGGAAGAATGTTCCCAATGTTGGGGAAGTCCAGAACCAGGGGACACAGTCTAAGGATAAGGGGGAAGCCATTTAGGACCGAGATGAGGAGGAATTTCTTCACCCAGAGAGTGGTGAACCTGTGGAATTCTCTACCACAGAAAGTTGTTGAGGCCAATTCACTAAATATATTCAAAAAGGAGTTAGATGAAGTCCTTACTACTAGGGGAATCAAGGGGTATGGTGAGAAAGCAGGAATGGGGTACTGAAGTTACATGTTCAGCCATGAACTCATTGAATGGCGGTGCAGGCTAGAAGGGCCGAATGGCCTACTCCTGCACCTATTTTCTATGTTTCTATGTTTCTATGTTTCCCACCTATCTTTGTATCATCAGCAAACTTGGCTACATTACACTCAGTCCATTCATCCAAGTCATTAATATAAATTGTAAATAGTTGAGGCCCCAGCACTGATCCATGTGGCATCCCACTAGTTACAATTTGCCAACTTGAAAATTACCCATGTATCCCTACTCACTGTTTTCTGTTAGTTAGCCAATCCTCTATCTTTAACATAGGAAAACTGCACTTTTTAAAAGTCCAAAAGAAGAGACAATTTCTGGGTCCCCGTGGGATCCTTAGTTAATGAAGCGGTCCATGCCCACAAGCAGTAACACCTGGACAACATCCAGGCTTGGGCTGATAAGTAGCAAGTAACATGCATGCCACAGAAGTGCCACGCAATGACCAGCTCTAATGAGAGAGAGTCTAACAGGCTCCCCTTGACATTCAATGGCATTACCATTGCTCAATTACAGTGGGTTTTGATGGTGGTTAGGGGAGCAGATGATGGTCGGGGGGAAGATGGTGGTTGTTGTGGGGGTGACGATGATGGGGGAGAGGGAGCGGGCACATCGAATAGGGGACGGTTTTACTGTTTAGCTTGTTGGGCCTGGACGAAACACTCCTGCTCCTCCTGGCCCGCAAGCAGTGGTTTAAAGGCATGTACCTCATGGATTCAGCCCTTCTTGCCTTCTGTTACCTGCCTACTTTCCCAAGTCCTGGGAAACCCGGCCAGCATGAATTAAAAATAGAACGACTGTTAAAATGAAGGCAGGCAGGCTCATTGTAATATTTAAATGACCAACCCTTGCGCAGGAAGATTGGTCGTCCACCCCTCGTCCCGCTTACATTAAAACTGGAAGTGGGCGGGTTCGACGTGGGTTGGGTTCCTCATTCAGATCTTTTTAACTTTAACCTCTGACCCGACCCCAAACCACCTGTTTTTGAGAGATAAGATTCAGTCATTAGAGCCTTAGGAGGAAAGGAGTGGACACATCTTTTATTGTTCCATTGCTTCTCACATTCTTACATTTAACCTCATTAACCATGTGGAATGAGGAAGGAGAGAGGCCTGACTCGGAACTTTGTATACAGCTCACTGTACAAAGTACTGGGTAATGGAGCCTTTCCTATTTTTCTTAATGAGTGGCTCCTTCACCTGCCAAAGAAGAGGACCCCTGAGTTTTACTGATGAAGTACCTCAGGGGAATGATGCCCTCCAGGAGATAACTAACTGTTGACTGCATTTCCTAAAAGAACAATTGCACTGCTCGGTATGGCAACTGGCCTAATAGCCTGTAGGAAATCACATTTTCCAAATGTCTAGAGCATTTATGGTGTACTTGTCTCATTTAGCAAGTACAAGTTGGCCCAAGAACAGAAGAAATATTGTTGGGTAATTGAATAAGAGACTAAAATTTATGCTAAGAACTATCAACTAAATCAACCGGGAGCAAGCAGGGTTTAAAAAAAAAGATACTTCACTTATCACTAAAAGAGGCAAAAATCTGCATTTTTGAGATCGCTGGCTACCCGCTGAACAAGTACAACTACTGTCGCTGATTGAAACAATCCAGAGTTGATGCTGTAAAAAGTGTTAAGAAAGAAATTTCAATAATAGCACTAGGGAAAACAGTGCAAAAAGCAGAACCGTTTTTCTAATTAAATCGCAATTAGAGAATTGGCCAATTTGTTATGAATTTGAACTTTCTTACTGACTGGAAATGTCACAGGATACCGATATGTGTACAGTTGATTTCTGATAAACACAAGTTTGCTAAGAAATGTTATGCTTGAATCAGGATTTTGCTTAAACCTGGATTTCTATAAACCGTGGATAAATAGGGCATTTTGGTAAATCCTTGTGCCACAGCCCATTAAAACATTCACTCTGCAATTCAATCAAAAATGAAAACATAAAACACTGAATGGAGGCATATATTTTACACAACTGTGATTGGATTTCTGAAGCGTGCTGCTGTCTTTGGGTGAAATTTGGCAGTGGATTGACTGTATTTAGTGTCCACTACTTCAAAAAATTGGATAAGTAGGGAACATTTTATGCCTGGTTCGTGACATTTTATGCAAGTGTTGTGCTTGGATAAGGAACCTTACATAACAGGACTGAATTGGAAGTAATTTGGTAGGCTGGAATTCTCTACTTGGAGTAGGATAAGTATAATGTATTTGCTGCATGGATTCTTTGCTTAAGAATTCATAGCAACACATTGATATTAAGAACTATTTGGTTTATTAGCAAAGGTTTAACAATCACACTATACATTACCAGTTTATCCACCAGGTTCACAACCACCTGCCTCATCGTGGATCCCCTAAACCCAATTGGCTGGGGTTTTATTGAGTCTTGTGAACATCACATGACTGGTTAAGCCACTCCCAACTCAACAGCTCTACAACTATTTTAAGTTGAAACAATAATCAAATGCCCCCTTAAAAGGGGCACTAAAACCAACACATTAAACAAATTAAACTTTGGACGTTAAACAAAATAAATTAAAATTTGGTTGCCGTTGGGTGATGATGCACTCCAGTTCCTCCGGCGCCCACCTCTCGTGGAAGGCCACAAGCGTACCGATGGATGCCGTGTGCTCCATCTCCAGGGCCACCCTGGCTCGAATGTAACTGCGGAAGAGAGGCAGGCAGTCGGGTTGAACGACCCTCTCGATCGCCTGTTGCCTGAACTGGTTAATAGCCACTTTGGCCAAGTCCAGGAGCAGGCCCACGAGAAGGCCTTCTGACCTGCCCGCTCCCTTCTGCACAGGTTGCCCAAAGATCAGGAGCATGGGACTGAAGAGCAACCAGAATTTGAGGAGCAGCCTCACACATTGAATATACATATGGAACACGGACTCCTCCAGACCGCAGAAATGGCAGGCAGCCTGGGGATCCATGAACTGACTTAAAAAACGATTGCACGGAACTGCTCCATGCAACACCCTCGAGGCCAAGTCCGCAATAAATAAAGGGAGGACTCCCGCATAGAGTGCACTCCATTGGGGACCCCCGCTTCCTCCGGATGGCAAGATGGTGCACCATGGCGTGTCCGGACGACAGACGAGGATGGCAAAGTGGAGAGTGTGCAAGAGCAGCCGGTAAAGGAATCCCCTCCGCGCAGAACTGAAAGGCTCAGAGGGGATTTCCCTGAGGAGGCTCAAGTTGTGAGGCGCCGGCACCCGAGGGAGTTTTCGGGGCTTGGCGCCGATGAAGAATTCCTTCCGAATGGGGGTCAGTTTGGACGGGATCACCCCATGTGCTTGAGCATCCTCGACACACCTAACGGAGTCAGAGCCCAGTGTTGTTTTTAGCGAATCGATGACATTGGCCATGCACCGGACATCGGCCCAGCCGTGCCAACTCTTCAGGCACCATCCAGCCCGCTCCTGTGCCATTGAGTAGGTCCCTGACCCTGGTCACCTTGCCAAACGCAGTCCTTTCGTCTGCCTGCCATCTAAAACCACGCTCGTGCAGATATGGATTCTTGAGCAGTGGCTCCCAAAGGACAGCCGCCACTCCAGACGGGGGAGAACTGTGCTTGGTGGCGACTTTGTTCCAGACCCCGATGAGTTCCTGGTAAAAGACAGGCATCCCCCGCACAGCCGTTCGGATGCCTCCCAGGTTTACAAACAGGAGCTCCATGTCATAATTGAGGCAGTACTGCTGGCGTAAGAAATATGTCACCAGCGCACACGATCTAAGAGGATGCTCGATGAACAGGTATCTCTGCAGGGTCTGAAGACGGAAAGTCACAGCCTGGGTGCTCACGCACACCAACGCCTGACCGCCCTCCATAAGCGGGAAACTCAGAGCCGCAGCAGAGACCCAGTGCTTCCTGTTGTTCCAGAAGAAGTCGACCAGCTTCTTCTGTATCTTGGTGACAAACGCAGGGGGAGGGGTCAAAGTGACCAACAGGTCCACAGCATAGCGGCCACCAGCTGGTTTATGACTAGCGCTCGACCCCTCAACAGCTCTACAACTATTTTTGTTGATTAAAGGTGGGAGAGGCACACTCCACAAACTTTTCAAGTGCCCCATTGTTTTTTTTGTTTTTTTGGGGGTCACAAATTAAGATCACAAATTTTACAAGTGCCCCCTGGGTAAAAGTGGTGGGAGGCACTAAAACCGCCAAACTTAAACAAATTAAACTTTAGACGCTAAAGGTTCAAATTAAAATTTAGTTGCCGGGGGTGATGATGCACTCCAGTCCCTCCGGCGCCCACCTCTCGCGGAAGGCCGCAAGCATACCGGTGGGCACCGCGTGCTCCATCTCCAGGGACACCCTGGCTCGGATGTAACTGCAGAAGAGAGGCAGGCAGTCGGGCTGAACAACCCTCTTGACCACCCGCTGCCTGGACCGGCTGATGGCCCTCTTGGCCATGCCCAGGAGCAGTCCTACAAGAAGGCCTTCCGATCTGCTTGCTCCACTCTGCACAGGGTGCCCAAAGATCAGGAATGTGGAACTGAGGTGCAACCAGAATTTGAGGAGCAGCCCCTTCAACTATTGGAAGAGGGGCTGCAACAGCTCCACAAACCTGTGAGCATACTCACAGGTGCATATATTGCAGTTAGTATATGCAGAAACAGAAAGTGGATGAAATGATCCTCTCTTTACCAACTTTACTACATGATCAAGGTATTAATATGTGCGTACTTCCTTTGTCTCAATAGATAAATGCGCTGGGACCCCTAAAGACAAAAATGTATCTCTCTCCACATGTTCTAGCCTCACGAAAGATGCAGAAAGCAGGCAGACATAATTATGAGGAACAGTTGAATAGTAATCTTCATGTACGAGTCAGCTCCTAGAATAAGAACATAAAAACATAAGAAATAGCAGCAGGAGTAGGCCATACATGAGCCTGCTCCGTCATTCAATAAGATCATGGCTGATCTGATCATGGACTCAGCATCACTTCCCAGTCCGCTCCTCATAACCCCTTATCCCTTATCGTTTAAGAAAATATTCTATTTCTGTCTTAAATTTATTCAATGTCCCAGCTTCCACAGCTCTCTGAGGCAGCGAATTCCACAGATTTACAACCCTCTGAGAGAAGAAATTTCTCCTCATCTCAGTTTTAAATGGGTGGCCCCTTATTCTAAGATCATGCCTTCTAATTCTAGTCTCCCCCATCAGTGGAAACATTCTCTCTGAATCCACCTTGTCAAGCCCCCTCATAATCTTAAACGTTTCGATAAGATCACCTCTCATTCTTCTGAATTCCAATGAGTAGATGCCCAAACTACTCAACCTTTCATCATAAGTCAGCCCCCTCATCCCCGGAATCAACCTAGTGAACCTTCGCTGAACTGCCTCCAAAGCAAGTATATCCTTTCGTAAATATGGAAATCGAAACTGCACGCAGTATTCCAGGTGTGGCCTTACTAATACCTTCTATAGCTGCAGCAAGACTTCCCTGCTTTTATACTCTATTCCCTTTCCAATAAAGGCCAAAATACCATTGGCCTTCCTGATCACTTGCTGTGCCTGCATACTATCCTTTTGTGTTTCATGCACAAGTACCCCCAGGTCCCGCTGCACTACGGCACTTTGCAATGAAGGATGTATGAATGCATATGAAGGATTCAGTCAGCTACTTGAGGCTTTGGAATTCTATAATCCATGATTAAAGTATCAACAACTTCTCTTTTGATTACAGTCACAAAATCTTGAGGGTGTAAAGGAAAAGCAATAATTGTATCAAAAGCAGATCTGCTACTTCTACTATCAGATGATAGCTATCTGAATAGAAAAACATTCTCAAATTCTGACTCTCAAAGCTGTGGTTTTTAGAAAGAATGTAAAGATTCTTCAGGCTGAGATCCACCTGAAGAACTAGCACTTCTATTCGAAACGAAATGCCATCACGTTTTGAAATGATTAATGCTGAGGATAAAACAGGGCTTGTTTGATCTACTGTCCACAGATAATAGCGAGGCATATACTTTGATACAAACTGTAAAAATAACAGTGAATCACAAGTAAGAAAGTTATGGGGTAGAAATTGCCCTCTGCCCGAAACGGGGTGCACCCTCCGTTTTTTAAAGTTTTTCTCCATGGCAACCCATGCTTTTGGATCGGGGCAGAAGTTGTGGAGGCTGTGAGGCGGAAGTGTCCTTACAGCGGGCCCACCGCCCCGACTAGTCATCAGCACCACACTGATGACACCAGCGTGTCACAAACGTACCGTGTTGTGCTAGCGCGTCAACAACATCTCTCCCCTTCAGTTAAAGGGGAGGGCCGCTGCGAAATCTGCAGCCACTTCAGTGGGCCCTCGTGTCTAAACGTTTTGACTTTCTGAACTGCTTAGCTACTTATAACCGAGCCTGAGGAAGAGAGTGTTCGAAGATCAGGCCCTGAAATCTGGTATCAAGCTTATGGTCTACAGGGCTGTAGTGATACTTGCCCTCCTGTGTGGCTCAGAGACGTGGACCATATACAGTAGACACCTCCAATCGCTGGAGAAATACCACCAGCGATGCCTCCGCAAGATCCTGCAAATCCACAAGGAGGACAGACGCATCAACGTCAGTGTTCTCGATCAGGCCAACATCCCCAGCTTTGAAGCACTGACCACACTCGACCAGCCCCGTTGAGCGGGCCACATTGTTTGCATGCCCGACACGAGATTCCCAACGCAAGCGCTCTACTCGGAACTCTTACATGGCAAGCGAGCCTCAGGTGGGCAGAGGAAACATTTCAAGGACACCCTCAAAGCCTCCTTGATAAAGTGCAACATCCCCACTGACGCCTGGGAGTCCCTGGTCAAAGACCGTCCTAGGTGGAGGAAGTGCATCCAGGAGGACAGTGAGCTCCTCGAGTCTTGTCGCCGAGAGCATGCAGAAATCAAGCGCAGGAAGCGGAAGGACCGTGCGGTAAACCAGACTCCCCACCCACCCTTTCCTCCAATCACAGTTTGTCCCACCTGTGACAGAGACTGTAATTCCCGTATTGGACCTGAGAACTCACTTTTGGAGTGGAAGCAAGTCTTCCTCGATTTCAAGGGACTGCCTATGATGATGATCACAGGCCACACATCAATGTTCCCATTAATTTGCATATATCTTAGGTAATTGATAGTAACAGAGGCAATGGAAAGTGGTGCAGTAGAATAGATTAGCGACAGCAATTGAAAAATATATTAAATATATGCTCCACACCCAAGAGTTGCATTTAATTCCAGAAAGAGCACAAGAATGCGAAGGGTTCTGTTTGAAAAATGTATGGTCTATGGATTAAAAAGCCATTTGTTTTCTGGATTTATTCTGGAAGCTATGTCTGATCGCAGAAAAACATCTTCAATATGTCAACACGGAAATTACGGGATGCATTTCCTCAGGGCTTCCCCCGCTCCGCTGCCTTAACCGTGGTGGAAATTCAGTGGAAGCCAGGTTTTCTGCTGAAGTTATGGCAAAGGAGCAGGAGAAACTCCATAAGTCACCAAATGGGGGAGAAGAAAGAGGTTAAACTCATTGTTTATCAATAATCTATGGGACAATTCAGCAGGATTTTCATTTCAAACTCCATACCTGTCGCTAGATAAATAAAACTACTGCTGCAACTAGTTTTCTTGAAGATTCTCATTGAAGTATCTATCAGAATAATTTCTTTTACCTCAACCACTGGGAAATACCTTTCTGTTACCCCAAGATTTCAAGGGCTTCCCCTGAGAAGCAGAACATGGATGCCACCACCACCACCACCACCAATAGATGCAGGCCCAGTGTACAATTGTTAATGCGACCAGAGTGCTGAGATCCAGTGCATCCCATGGACTGGCAGTGGGCCTTACTACGGGACCCGCCTTCATCTTTTGTTGGCCAGTGCAGATATAATGGTAAGTCGTGCAGGGAATCGAATATGGCCAGGGTGATCTCCTGGACTAGTTTTGATCGCCTGGATGGGTTGGAGAGGAATTTTCCCAGATTTATTTCTCCCTAAATTGGCCTGGGTTTTTATCTGGTCTTTGCCTTTCCCAGGAGATGACATGGCTCCAGTTGGGGTGGAGTGTAGAATGTTTCAGTATAAGGGGTGTCGCAGTTGTGTGAGGTGCACTGGTTGGGCTGGGTGCTCTTTGCCTTTCCATCATTGTTCATTGTTCATAGGTTTATATGTAACCTTCAGGGCTGCTGACCGAGGGTCGTGCGGCTCTTTGTCAGCCGGCACGGACACGATGGGCCGAAATGGCCTCCTTCTGTACTGTAAATTTCTATGCTTCTATGTTTCTAAGTTTCACAGGGTATGTTGTGGTCCAGGAGCAAGCCAAAGAAGATACTAAAGGTTGGTTAAAACCCTTTTATCTACTGACCCACCACATCTTCTGGCCTTGAAGCCTTCTGGATGTTATACTCCTATAGCATCCTGAATCGAGTAGCTAAGACTGTAACTGCAGGCCCTTTCAGACTGCAGTTGTACTCCAGATTCTGATCCTTTATCCCCGCACAGGGCTCTGCCAGGGGATGGCCATGTTAATGGCTTGGCCCACCAAATTCTGAAGCAGCACACTGCAACTATTCAGCTCCGAGTTGGAGGAGAGCCAGTAATAATGGTCCCTAAAGCTAAGTAATATAATCGGCTTCTAAATGTTCCTCTACAGGACCAAAGAAATTCTAATTACCATGTCGGAAAAATATATCTGTCTGATATAACAATAATGTCAAAATAAATTGTTAAGAGCAGGCCTGTAGGTGATCAAACACTATTTGAGGAATTGGCATTTGAACTTAATCCATATCTGACCTGCTTTCCATCTGGATAATAGGAGGGCTAACAATCAGCTCTGGGTACTAGTATATAGCGCTCACATTTAGCAGAAAGAAAGCACAGTTTGTCTTGGGCTGGAGCTTCACCATAGTCTGACATAATGGGGTAGATTTTCAATTTAGCGCCGGGCGTTGAGCTGACATTGCGCATCGGCCACCCATTATGGAAACTGCTCGATGTTTGTTTACAACAGAAATGACAATTGGGCAGTTTCAATAATGAACAGATGATCTGCAAAGCCTGTTTTACGCCTGAACGGCAAGTTGACAATCTACCCCAATGTCACCATTGCTGAGGTCTAGCTGCATCAAGAGTCTCTGCCATTAAGGGCTCAATTTTCCCCAAGGATTTGCGCCGTTTTTTTTGAACAGGCTGCTTTTTCTGGCCTAACTTCAAAATCCACAGTTTCCTCAATCAATTTGCACCAACATAACTCAATTAGTTACGTTTTTTTTAGGTAAGTTTTTTTTTATCCAAAGATGGCGTAACCAGCCACCTACGCCAATTCTGGCCTTTTAGTGAACTTTGGCCAGCTGATAGTTACTCCATTTCTGCTTAGGCCAATGTATGTGGCCTCTCAAGAAAACCCTTGTGGAGAGTTAAAGAAATCGGCGCAGGTAAGTAAATCGGAGACCAGTCGGCCTGGGCTAGGGGTGGAAAGCGGAGCGGACCGGGAAGGCACTTATTCAGGGACCGGAGAGGGTCAGCGGGGAGGGAGCGCACTGACCGGCACTCACTTGGGCCACAGGTGTCTGGGACCGGTACTCACTCAGGACACAGCGGACCGGGACCAGCACTCACTCAAGGCCACAGCGGACCAGGACCGGCACTGACTCGGGGCCACAGCGGATCAGGACCGGCACTGACTCGGGGCACAGCGGATCAGGACTGGCACTCACTTGAGGACACAGCGGACCGGGACCGGCACTGACTCGGGGCCACAGCAGACCGGGACCGGCACTGACTCGGGGCCACAGCGGATCAGGACCGGCACTGACTCGGGGCACAGCGGATCAGGACCGGCACTCACTTGAGGACACAGCGGACCGGGACCGGCACTGACTCGGGGCCACAGCGGACCGGGACTGGCACTGACTCGGGGCACAGCAGACCGGGACCGGCACTGACTCGGGGCCACAGCGGATCAGGACCGGCACTAACTCGGGGCCACAGCAGACCGGGACCGGCACTGACTCGGGACACAGCAGACCGGGACCGGCACTGACTCGGGGCCACAGCGGATCAGGACCGGCACTGACTCGGGGCCACAGCAGACCGGGACCGGCACTCACTTGGGGCCACAGCGGACCGGGAAGGCACACACTCAGGGACCGGAAAGGGTTGCAAACAGGCTTGGTGCCCAGGGAGGAGGAGGGGGAGGGAGAGAGAGGTCACAAGACTCAAGGGGTGGGTGGGGGGAGAGAGGAGAGGACACATACAGACCTTGGGGGGGGGGGGGAAGAGAGAACTATGAACCTGCGCTGCCTGCTTTCCTGTCATTTTGAGCTTCTTTGAAAGTTTAACTTTAAGTATGGAGGCAATACTGACAATGCCATACCTTGTGCGATCGTTCTGCATGATGGTGCTATGTAGGAGACAATTGATTAGAGCTCATCGCATCAGGAACATCAGAGCCCGGAGGGTGCTGGGCAGGAGGCCTTACCCACCTCGGGTATATCGAGACAGGCATTTGTACCTGCACCTGAGTGATGCAGACTGTGTCAGAAGGCTGTGTTTCCACAAAGAAGTTGTCCGTGAGATCTGTGAGTTGGTGAGACCAGACCTGCAGCCAAGAAGTGTCAGGAGGATTGCTTTGTCAGTTGAAGTGAAGGTTATTGCTACACTTTCATTCTATGCCTCCGGATCATTTCAAGCTACAACTGGGGATCTGTGTGCCATCTCTCAGCATGCAACACATGTCTCCATTCGTTAGCTCATGGCTGCGTTGTATATGTGGAGGAATGACTTCATCAAGTTCCCCATGACCGCCCAAGCAATCCATGACAGAGCTTTGGGCTTCTTAAGGATTGCTGGCTTCCCAAAGGTATAGGGCTGCATTGATTATACCCACATTGCTTTGCGAGCACCTTTGGAGGGTTCCAAGATGTACAGGAATAGAAGAGACTTCCACTCCATTAAGGTACAGCTCATGTGTGACAACATGCATCGCATCATGTCAGTCGATGCAAGATACCCTGGCATCACCCATGATGCGTTCATCCTACGCAACAGCATTATATCTGCCATGTTTGAGCAACAGCCAGAAGGGCAGAGCTGGGAGACAAAGGGTACGGCCTCGCCACCTGGCTCATGATGCTCCTACGCGTAACCCGGACAGAAGCTGACCGTCAATACAACATGTCGCACATTGCAACGCACAGCATCATAGAGAGGACCATTGGCATCTTGAAACAGCGTTTCCAATGCCTGGACCATTCCGGAGGCTACTTGCAATACTCCCCTGAGACTGTCGGTCAGTTCATTGTTGTGTGCAGCATGCTGCATAACTTAGCCATCATGAGGCAGCAGCACCTGGTAGTGGAAGACCCACCAGCGAGGAGAGTGGGTGATGATAATGATGTGGAAGATGCAGGTGACGAGCAGGAGGAGGAGGAGGAGGAGGAGGAGGAGGATAATGATGAGGATGAGGAAACCATCCAAGTGCCTGAGGCCGGAGCATGACGGCGGAGGAGGCAGGCCATCGTGCGCCTTTAACAATTGCTCCAGCCTTGCACCAGCAGCTCATCTGTGAACACTTTACTGATGCCTGAGGACTCAGCGACAACTATTCCACATGGACATGTTTATTGTTTGGAGCTGTTCTGTAATGTTGTGTTGTTTTAATGGAACATTATTCAGTTTAATGTAAAATATATTTTATTCAAAAGTTTACAATGTACTTAACTTAACTTTAATAAAATGATTCTTGTATCAAACTTTACTTTAATATGAATCTTTAAGATCATGTAAAAACTTTAAGATCACTTATAAACTTGCAAATTTACATAACTTACAAAAAACTTTTAATTTGAGAACATTTACACTCTAAGATCACTTAAAAACTTTAAGATCACTTATAAACTTGTAAATTTACATAACTTACAAAAAACTTTAAATTTGAGTACAGTTATAACAATAACAATAACAACAACAACAACAACAGCAGCACAGAAAGGCTGCACCATCTCTCATCCTCCTTATTCTAAGACCGCCCGCTGCACTTGGTCTTGGACTGTCTACCACCTCTGCCCGCAGGAGGTGGCGCAGTGTTTCTGGGTTTGGTACCAAGCTTATTCCTTCTAACATCTCGGGTATTGCGCACCTCTTGAGGGCGGTGGGCATCAGCATCAGGTGGCAAGTTGGAGGGCCCGGCTTTGGGCTCTTCAGAGGCTGGTGTGGGGATTGCAGTGGGAGTGGTAGTTGATTCTGTCCATGGGCGCGGGGTCTGGGCGTGTTCCCTTTTTGCAGCAGCTAACTCCAACATGCCGTCCCTCATGCACCCTGACAGTGACTCAGCAGCCTGCAATGTTCCCTCTCTAATGGCCAGTGACGTGGTTTGCACTACTTCTGACATTCCTTCCCTCATGAGCGGTGATGTGGTTTGCAGTACCTCTGAAATTCCCTCCCTCATGGCCATTATTCCCTCACTGATGGTCCCGGATATCATTCCCATTTCTCATGAGAGTGTCGTTACTTCTCCCGACAGTCCCGCTACCTCATTACTTACCCCACTGATGGTGTCCAGGAGTGATTGGGTAAGGTCAATGCTCTCCGCACTCAATGACACCATCTGAACCACATCTGTTACAGCCTGCCTCTCAGGAGAGCAAGGTCGAGCTCTCCTTCCCCTCACCCTGGGTCTGCCTCGCTGCACGCCAACAATGGAACCCGTAGCCTGGGACGGTGAGGCCCTGGGTGTGCATTGCTGCACCCCATTACTGGGACCCACAGCCTCAGAAAGTCCCAACAGCACTCAAACCACTTGTCACGGAAGGGGCTGACAATTCCATGAGCGGCACCTCCTCCATATTCAGTACAACAGTGGAAGCTTCATCCAGCTCCATCCCCTCTCCCTTCTCCCCATGTTCTTGCTCTGGAAGGTGGAATTGGAAGATGTTCTCCTCTTCAGGCTCATCCGCTTCCGAATCTTCTTCTGCATCTTTAGGATTGGCGTCAAGTTCAGCAAAATATAACAGCACACTTAAATGGTTAGCAGCAGAGGAGGGGGCAGAATGGGTGGCATGAGTAGGCTCACGCATAGCAGGCCAGGTAGCAGGTTGATATGAAGGGCCACGATGAATTTGCAGGACTTACTCTCTCCCTCGAGTGTGGGCCCAGCTTGTGCAGTACTGATTGTTTTACTCCAGGCAAGACCCATCAAAGCAGCGACCCTCTCTTCCAAGGGTGTCAGTGGATGCAGATTTGCCAGGCCTCCTCCTGTTCGAGTTCTTTTCCTTTTGTTGTGGGCCACTTTCCTCTGCAAAGATGAAAATGCAACTTTTTAGAGAGGGTGACTTTCTGCTGGGTGGGAAATATACAGCCGGTCACATTTACAATTGCATTGAATAAATGAAAATATTACTTACACTAACTACTTGACCAAGGTCCTTCCATTTCTTTTTACATTGGCTTCCAGATCTCTTGGTGTTCACCACTAAGCAGTAATCTTCTGCAACTTGGTTCCAGCGTTTCTTCATTTCTTTTGGTGGAACTTTTATGTGACCTCTGCTGGTATCCCAGCTCCTGCCATCTGTTCTCAATCACGGTAACTAGTGTCTCCCAGCAAGAAATTCTTGGTCCTTGGTCCGCGTTGCATCTTGTACTGCTGCAGCTGCTCTCAGACACACACAGCACTGCTTCTGCATGCAGCTGCAATTTTTCAATGCCCTGACATGCACACAGCACTTCTTCTGGCACACACGCAATTGGCTCTTTAAAAATGGCCGATTGCCAACTCGGAGCTGTACTGCGCATGCGCGACCATTTCAGCGACATCAAGAACGTAAGTTTTTTTTCCCGCGCATGTGCCAAAGGCCCGGCTGTTTTTTTGGCGCAGACAGCAGGCGCCACCCCCGAGGCGACTGGCCGTGCTGCGCAGCTCCGGATTACAGTATAAACATCGGGGAATGTTTGGACATGTTTTTCTGGCGCATTTATGAACCTAAATAAACGGCGCAACTCTGGAAATACTCCAGAAAACGGGCTTGGGCAAATTGAGCCCTCAGAAACTAGCCGATGCTACTGCAGGCACCAGCTAGTTACCTAATGACAGAGACTCTTGAGACATGCAGACCAGCTCTCCAGCTTTTTCACATAATGATGTGTAGCATATTGCTGTCCTACATGGAGTAGGAATCACTTCTTCCAAACATTCACCCATCTGTATTGAGGAGGAGTGAAAAGACACTTCTGGAGATCTGATAGTCCCACATTGATGTATTCATAGAATTACATTGCATAGGATTACATAGAAATCTAAACATGGAAACTGGTTGTTTGGCCCACCAATCTGCGTTGGTGTTTACCCTATACACAAGCACCAGTCCAAAGGAGAGCTGCACTGTTGGAAATGCTATGTTTAAGATGAGGCATTAAACCGAGGCCCTGTCTTCCCTCTCAGGTGGATGTAAAAGATCCCATGGCGCTATCCCTCAATCAACACCTAAAAACAGATTATCTGGTCATTATCACATTGCTGTTTGTGGGAGCTTGTTGTGCGCAAATTGGCTGCCGTGTTTCCTATATTACAACAGTGACTACACTTCAAAATTGGCTGTAAAGCGCTTTGAGACATCCTGAGGTTGTGAAAGATGCTATATAAATGCAAGTCTTATTTCTTTCTTTCCTATGCTCCCATATCCTTTTACTCTGCGGCCTTCAACTACCTATTTCACCCATTCTTAAATATTGACATGGTCTCTGTTTCATCTCGAACACATTCCACAGCTTCACAACCTTCTCTGTAAAAGAGCTTCACCTGCTCTGTTTAAAATCTTTTACATTGTGTCTCATATTAATGTCATCTTGTCCGAGACCCCATCCTCAACCAATTGAAACAGTCGATTCTGTCTCATCCCTTCATAAATCTATCAAATCACCCCATAATCTCCTCTATCCCAATTTTCCAAGTCTTTCTCAATACAGAACATTTTACAGGAAGGTAGGTGCACAAGAGTAAAGGCCAGACATGCCCTTTATCTTGCAATTGATTGGCACAGCTGCACTGAAAAATGCTGCCTTTCCATCAAAAGGTTCTGATCATAACAAAATCTGAAATGGTCATCAACATAGGCAGTCGCTCGAAATCGAGGAAGACTTCTTCTACTCCAAAAGTGAGTTCGCGGGTGACTGTACAGTCCAATACGGGAATTACAGTTTCTGTCACAGGTGAGACAGACAGTGGTTGGAGAAAAGGGTGGGTGGGGAGTCTGGTTTGCCGCATGCTCCTACTGCTGCATGTGCTTGTTTTCTGCATGCTCTTGGCGACGAGACTCGAGGTGCCCAGCGCCCTCCCGGATGCTCTTCCTCCACTTAGGGCAGTCTTTGGCCAGGCACTCCAAGGTGTCGGTGGAGATGTTGCACTTTATCAAGGAGGCTTTGAGGGTATCTTTGAAACGTTTCCTCTGCCCACCCGTGGCTCGCTTGCCATGTAGGAGTTCCGAGTAGAGAGCTTTCTTTGGGAGTCTTGTGTCGGGCATGCGAACAATGTGGCTCGCCCAACGGAGCTGGTCGAGTGTGGTCAGTGCTTCAATGCTGGGGATGTTGGCCTGATCGAGAACACTGACGTTGGTGCGCCTGTCCTCCCAGCCTTCGGCTGCCTGAGGAAGAGAGTGTTCGAAGATCAAACCCTCAAATCTGGCACCAAGCTTTTTGGTCTACAGGGCTGTAGTGATACCCACCCTTCTGTATAGCTCAGAGCCGTGGACCATATATAGTAGACACCTCAAATCGCTGGAGAAATACCACCAATGATGTCTCCACAAGATCCTGAAATGGTACCAAGGTTTTGACTGTTGCACAGCTTATCATCTAATGTTGCTTTTGTCTGTCAATAGTGTTTATGCTCTCTGCCTAAAATATTAAGTGAATTGCATCCGTTTCCTTCACAAAATGCAACACAATTTTGAAATGCCATCACTTAAACAAAAAAGGAAAGTTGATAACGACAACGTAAATATGGTTTAATGTCATCTGGAATTCATCTATTGAAACCGAACTACAAGTCTGTGTCAGCAATCTGTACTTACCATGGATTTTTTTTCTCCTGCCAAGTTTGCAGTTAAAATTTCCCACGGGTCTTTCCAGAATTTGGAAATAAAAATACATGGGATCCAGTGCCCTGGTAATGTAGTGGTTAAGAAGCATTTCTGTGGTTGCAAAGCTGAGTTTTAGGGCTCACTGCTAGTTGAATCCATCGCCCACACATGTAATAAATGTTGGTCCTCATTCACGTTGCACCCTATGCCAATTAGAATGGAGTAGCTGATATTATTTGCTGGGCCCACCAGCATGTAACTTACTTCACAAAAGCGATTGCTGCCCTGGAGATGTTTCAGTCCTGTGCCTCCCACTTTCCCTGATGAAAATAATTAGGAAAGGTTCAAAATTCTTAAAGGGATGAATATTGGGAAATATAAAATAGATTGGATCCACTTCCAGTCCTTTGCTAAGCCATTGTTTTTGCTAAAACTGATGAACCAAAGATGTCATAATAGCTTATTCTCTTTTGCTAAGTTACTGATCCATCACTTCATTAAGAGTCGCCGTTATATCTAGTTATACCAGTTATGTCAGCCATTGCTCAGTGGGTAGCACACTATCACTGAGTCAGAGGGTTGTGGGTTCAAGGCCCATTCCAGGAACTTGAAACTGACACTCCTATGTAGTGCTGACGGATCGCTGCACTGTCGGAGATGCCATCTTTCGGATGAGACTTTAAACCGATGCCCCGTCTGTCTTCTCAGGTGGACATAAAAGATCCCATGGAACTAGATTGAAAAGAAGCTGGGGAGTTATCCCCAGTGTCCTGGCCATTATTTATCCCTCAATCAACATAACAAAAAAACAGATCATCTGGTCATTATCACATTGCTATTTGTGGGGGCTTGCTGTGCACAAATTGGCCGTCGCGTTTCCAACATTACAACAGTGACTACACTTCAAAACTACTTCATTGGCTGTAAAGCACTTTGAGACGTCTGGTGATCATGAAAGGTGCTACATAATTGCAAGTCTTTGATTCTTTACATAAATAATAATGGATAGCTGGGAATGATTAAAAAAACAATGATTTTAGTGAGGATTCAGATGCTATTTTAAGCATGGAGAATGTTGTATAATCATAATGATCTGAATATCAATATCAGTTTACAGTCTTCAAATCACTTCCTTGTATCTTTGTTTTTTTAAATATATAATTCCAGGCACTGGGTTATATTTTTATTTCGTTTGCAGTCATTTTCATGCCAACACTGACTTTCAATATCCACTTGATTATTACAAGTCTCATGTATATCTGAATAACTGATTTAATTATTTTTCCACCAATTTCTTTTCCTTCCTCTCCTGAAGCCATTCACCCTTTGTTGGGACACAGTTTAATAGAGTAGTCTTTTGTCAGCTTGCCCAATCGACCACTATTCAAGTGTGAACCTAGAGAGTGAGTGTAAGCACGCTATTCAGCTGTAGGAGATATCATAAAAGACCTTCACTCTGTCCTAAGAAAATAAGAGCATAAGAATTAGGAGCAGGAGTAGGCCATACGGCCCCTCGAGCCTGCTCTGCCATTCAACAAGATCATGGCTGATCTTCTACCTCAACTCCATTTCCCTGCATTATCCCCATATCCCTTGATTCCCTTAATATTCAAAAATCTATCGATCTCTGTCTTGAATACACTCAATGACTGAGCCTTCACAGCCCTCTGGCGTAGAGAATTCCAAAGATTCACAACCCTCTGAATGAAGAAATTTCTCCTCGTCTCAGTCCTAAATGGCCAGCCCCTTATTCTGAGATTGTGACCCCTGGTTCTTGACTCCCCCAGCCAGGGGAAACATCCTCCCTGCATCTACCCTGTCAAGCCCGATAAGAATTTTGTTTGTTTCAATGAGATCACCTCCCATTCTTCTAAACTCGAGAGAAAGTAGGTCTAGTCTACTCAATCTCACCTCATGGGATAATTCCGATATCTCAGAAATCAGTCTGGTGAACCTTCGTTATACTCCCTCTATGGAAAGTATATCCTTCCTTAGGCAAGGAGACCAAAACTGTACACAATACTCCAGGTGTGGTCTCACCAGAGCCCTATATAATTGCAGTAAGACAATTGTACTCAAATCCTCTTGTAATAAAGGCCAATATACTATTGCTTTCTTAATTGCTTGCTGTACTTGCATGTTAACTTTCAGTGATTCGTGTACAAGGATACCCAGGTCCCCCTGAACACCAACATTTTTCAATTTCTCTCCTTTTAAAAAATACTCTGTTTTTCAATTTTTCCTACCAAAGTGTATAACTTCATATTTCTCCACATTATATTCCATTTGCCATGTTCTTTCCCATTTACTTAGCCTGTCTATATCCCCTTGAAGCCGCTTTGCATCCTCCTCACAACTTACATTCCCACCTAGCCTTGTATCACCAGCAAACTTGGATATATTACATTTGGACCCCTCATCCAAATCATTAATATAGATTGTGAATAGCTGGGGCCCAAGCACTGATCCTTGCGGTATCCCATTAATTATAGCCTGCCAACCGGAAAATAACCCGTTTATTCCTACTCTCTGTTTTCTGTCCGTTAACCAATCCTCAATCCATGCTAGTATCTCACCCCCAATCACATGAGCCCTAATTTTGTTCAATAAACTCTTGTGTCGCACCTTATTAAAAGCTTTCTGAAAATCCAAATACACCAAATACAATGGTACCCACTTTTTTATTCTTCTAGTTACAACCATAAAAAACACTTAACAGATTTGTCAAACATAGAAACATAGAAACATAGAAAATAGGTGCAGGAGTAGGCCCTTCGAGCCTGAACCGCCATTCAATGAGTTCATGGCTGAACATGCAACTTCAGTACCCCATTCCTGCTTTCTCGCCATACCCCTTGATCATCTAGTAGTAAGGACTATATCTAACTCCTTTTTGAATATATTTAGTAAATTGGCCTCAACAACTTTCTGTGGTAGAGAATTCCACAGGTTCACCAGTCTCTGGGTGAAGAAGTTTCTCCTCATCTCGGTCCTAAATGGCTTACCCCTTATCCTTAGACTGTGTCCCCTGGTTCTGGACTTCCCCAACATTGGGAACATTCTTCCTGCATCTAACCTGTCTAAACACGTCAGAATTTTAAACGTTTCTATGAGATCCCCTCTCATTCTTCTGAACGCCAGTGAATACAAGCCCAGTTGATCCAGTCTTTCTTGATATGTCAGTCCCGCCATCCCGGGAATCAGTCTGGTGATCCTTCGTTGCACTCCCTCAATAGCAAGAATGTCCTTCCTCAAGTTAGGAGACCAAAACTGTACACAATACTCCAGGTGTGGCCTCACCAAGGCTCTGTACAACTGTAGTAACACCTCCCTGCCCCTGTACTCAAATCCCCTCGCTATGAAGGCCAACATGGCATTTGCTTTCTTAACCGCCTGCTGTACCTGCATGCCAACCTTCAATGACTGATGTACCATGATACCCAGGTCTCGTTGCACCGCCCCTTTTCCTAATCTGTCACCATTCAGATAATAGTCTGTCTCTCTGTTTTTACCACCAAAGTGGATAACCTCACATTATCCACATTATACTTCATCTGCCATGCATTTGCCCACTCACCTAACCTATCCAAGTCACTCTGCAGCCTCATAGCATCCTCCTCACAGCTCACACTGCCACCCAACTTAGTGTCATCCGCAAATTTGGAGATACTACATTTAATCCCCTCGTCTAAATCATTAATGTACAATGTAAACAGCTGGGGCCCCAGCACAGAATCTTGCGGTACCCCACTAGTTACTGCCTGCCATTCTGAAAAGTACCCATTTACTCTTACTCTTTGCTTCCTGTCTGCCAACCAGTTCTCAATCCACATCAGCACACTACCCCCAATCCCATGTGCTTTAACTTTGCACATTAATCTCTTGTGTGGGACCTTGTCGAAGGCCTTTTGAAAGTCCAAATACACCACATCAATTGGTTCTCCCTTGTCCACTCTACTGGAAACATCCTCAAAAAATTCCAGAAGACTTGTCAAGCATGATTTCCCTTTCACAAATCCATGCTGACTTGGACCTATCATGTCACCTCTTTCCAAATGCGCTGCTATGACATCCTTAATAATTGATTCCATCATTTTACCCATTACCGATGTCAGGCTGACCGGTCTATAATTCCCTGTTTTCTCTCTCCGTCCTTTTGTAAAAAGGGGGGTTACATTGGCTACCCTCCACTCCATAGGAACTGATCCAATATTGGAAAATGACAGTCAATGCATCCACTATTTCCTAGGCCACCTCCTTAAGTACTCTGGGATGCAGTGCATCAGGCCCTGGGGATTTATCGACCTTCAATCCCATCAATTTCCCCAACACAATTTCCCGACTAATAAGGATTTCCCTTAGTTCCTTCTTCTTACTAGACCCTCTGACCCCTTTTATATCCGGAAGGTTGTTTGTGGCCTCCTTAGTGAATACCGAACCAAAGTATTTGTTCAATTGGTCTGCCATTTCTTTGTTCCCAGTTATGACTTCCCCTGATTCTGACTGCAGGGGACCTACATTTGTCTTTACTAACCTTTTTCTCTTTACATATCTATAGAAGTTTTTGCAGTCCATCTTAATGTTCCCTGCAAGCACCCTCTCGTACTCTATTTTCCCTGCCCTAATCAAACCCTTTTTCCTCCTTTGCTGAGTTCTAAATTTCTCCCAGTCCCCGGATTTGCTGCTATTTCTGGCCAATTTGTATGCCACTTCCTTGGCTTTAATACTATCCCTGATTTCCCTTGATAGCCACGGTTGAGCCACCTTCCCTTTTTTATTTTTACGCCAGACAGGGATGTACAATTGTTGTAGTTTATCCATGCGGTCTCTAAATGTCTGCCATTGCCCATCCACTGTCAACCCCTTAAGTATCATTCGCCAATCTATCCTAGCCAATTCATGCCTCATACCTTCAAAGTTACCCCTCTTTAAGTCCTGGACAATGGTCTCTGAATTAACTGTTTCATTCTCCATCCAAATGTAGAATTCCATCATATTATGGTCACTCTTCCCCAAGGGGCCTCGCACAATGAGATTGCTAATTAATCCTCTCTCATTACACAACACCCAGTCTAAGATGGCCTCCCCCCTAGTTGGTTCCTCGACATATTGGTCTAAAAAACCATCCCTTATGCACTCCAGGAAATCCTCCTCCACCATATTGCTTCCAGTTTGGTTAGCCCAATCTATATGCATATTAAAGTCACCCATGATAACTGCTGCATCTTTATTGCATGCACCCTTAATTTCCTGTTTGATGCCATCCCCAACATCACTACTACTGTTTGGAGGTCTGTACACAACTCCCACTAACGTTTTTTGCCCTTTGGTGTTCTGCAGCTCTACCCATATAGATTTCACATCATCCAAGCTAATGTCCTTCCTAACTATTGCATTAATCTCCTCTTTTACCAGGAATGCTACCCCACCTCCTTTTTTTTTTATTCTATCCTTCCTGAATGTTGAATACCCTTGGATGTTGAGTTCCCAGCCCTGATTATCCTGGAGCCACATCTCTGTAATCCCATTCGCATCATATCTGTTAACATCTATTTGCACAATTAATTCATCCACCTTATTACGGATACTCCTTGCATTAAGACACAAAGCCTCCGGGCTTGTTTTTTTAACACCCTTTGTCCTTTTGGAATTATGATGTAGTATGGCCCTTTTTTTTATTTGCCATTGTTTACTCAGCCTCCCACTATTGCTTTTTACCTTTCTACAATCTGTTTCTGACACCATATTACTTCGCCCTGTCTCACTGCATAGGTTCCCATCCCCCTGCCATATTAGTTGAAACACTCCTGAACTGCATTAGCAAATGTTACCCCAGGACATCAGTTCCAGTCCTGCCCAAGTGCAAACCGTCCCTTTTGTACAGATCCCACTTCCCCCAGAACTGGTTCTAATGTCCCAGGAATTTGAATCCCTCACTCTTGCACCACTGCTCAAGCCACGTATTTATTCTAACTATCCTGCTCCCTCTACCCTGATTAGCATGTGGCACTGGTAGCAATCCAGAGATTACTATCTTTGATGTCCTACTTTTTAATTTAACTCCTAGCTCCCTAAATTCACCTTGTCGGACCTCTTCCCGCTTCTCACCTATATCGTTGGTACCTACACGTACCATGACAACTGGCTGTTCACCCTCCCTCTCCAGAATGCTCTGCAGCCACTCCGAGACATCCTTGACCCTTGCACCAGGGAGGCAACAAACCATCCTGGTGTCTCGGTTGCGCCCGCAGAAACTCCTATCTATTCCCCTTACAATAGAGTCCCCTATCATTATAGCTCTCCCACTTTTTTTCCTGACCTTCTGTGCAGCAGAGCCACCCATGGTGCCATGAACATGGCTGCTGGTGCCTTCCCCTGGTAAGTCATCTCCCCCAACAGTATCCAAAACGGCATATCTGTTTTGGAGGGAGATGACCGCAGGGGACTCCTGCACTACCTTCCTGCTCTTGCCTTGTCTCTTGGTCACCCATTCACTATCTGTCCTAACCTTTACCTGCGGTGTGACCAACTCACTAAATGTGCTATCCATAACATTCTCAGCATCGCGCATGCTCCAGAGTGAGTCCATCCGCAGCTCCAGTGCTGTCATGCGGTCTGTTAGGAGCTGCAGCTGGACACACTTCCTGCACATCATCGTCAGGGACACTTCCCCACATAGCACAGGAGGAGCATGACACGGGTCCGAGCTCTCCTGCCATGCCTTAACCCTTAAATTAATTTACTTACTAAAATTTACTTAAACACCAAACAGCTACTTAGTAGTTCGCTGCCAATTAAACCAATCTAAAAGTCAGTCTAAAAGAGAGTTGTACTTACCAGTCGAATAGCCAACCACTTACCAGCTTGGCTGTGAATTCACCTCTCGATTTCGCACCCCTCTATCTTTGTCTGCAGCTGGTTGGGCTGGTCTCTGGGTCTCCGTCTCCTACTCTCACACTCCTTATCAGCTGCTCTAGTGTCAGCACTGGTAAGAAAAACAAGACAAAACAGCACCTGCCACCCCCACTTGCCCTTAAAACTCACCCACTTACCAAACTCATGAATGCCACTATGTGCTCTGCACGAGCTGCCTCTTTTTAAACTGTATCTAGGTCAGATGACTCGCTACTGGTCAGTCGTTTACAGAACTGGTTTTAACTCGCTGCTAATTGCCTCCTACTGGAGCGTTGCCTTGTTTTTCGCTGCCTAAACCTGAAAGATTCCCAACTATTGAAATTTTCCCCTTTAAATTAAACTGCTACTTACTTAGAAGCTACTGGCAATTGCCACTAACAATTTACTCCAGCCTCCAAATGGTTTAAAGAGAATAACCCCAGAAACTAACCCACTTACCAAACTCACGAATGCCACTCTATGCTGCTGCACATGATTTCCCTTTCATAAATCCATGTTGACACCGCCCAATCCTATTATTATTTTCTAAATGCCCTGTTATCACATCTTTAATAATAGATTCTAGCATTTTTCCTACTACTGATGTCTGGCTAACTGGTCTGCAGTTCTCCGTTTCCTCTCTCCCTCCATTCTTAAATAGCGGGGTTACATTTGCTACCTTCCAATCCGCGGGAACCTTTCTGGAATCTATGGAATTTTGCAAGATGACAACCAATGCATCCACTATCTCTATAGCCACCTCAAAACCCTAGGATGTAGGCCATCAGGCCCAGGAGATTTATCAGCTGTCAGTTCCATTAATTTCTCCAGTACTATTTATATATATGTCTATATATATATATATATATATATATACTATTTATATTATATATCCTCACAAATATCAAATGTAACACACTCCCAGCAGTGGTTGTTGGATATCAATTTTTTCCTCCTTAACCCAGAGACCCTACCACCACAAGCTGAAATGAACCAACTCAGCACAGATCAGGTACTGAACCTGGTGTCTTCTTGATCTGCTTGGTTCACAGACCAGCTGGGCCATTGGGCGAATGAGGAGAGTTGATTTAAATTAAAATATATCCTTTTTTTTTTACAGGATCTACGATAATGGTATTTTGACATTTCTTCTTAAATTTACTAAATGATCGTCTCAACATCCACAAGCCAATGGCTGCCTCAAAGGAAAGTTCAGAATGATGAAATGTGAATCCGATGACTAAATGAGACATCAAAATTCCTCAGCTGACTGTGGTCTGCTCATTCTATTAAAGACACCACCAAATGGGTATGGTATACAAAATATGCTCCAAAAACGTAAAAGCAAAGATCTGGAGAATGTCCATAGTTGCGACATAATTACATAAATCTTTCAAATCTCTGGTTGCATCCCTTTTATGAATTTAACTTTTTAATATTCTTCATTAATGCAGAGTTCCATAATCCTTTATGTAGAGGCTGAATATAGGCAGTCTAATGTGCCATGGAAGATTAATAAGGATAGTTCATCACTGCTGTTTATGCTCCCTATGGCATGCACTTAATTTGCGGCATGATGGATGGCAGTTTGATAACTCTCCTACCTTTGCAAAAAGCATCTGTATTAAAGATCACACCCATTTTAGTCTTGAGCCTGAGCTGATCACAAAGTTACTGACCCGACAGATGTTTCATGTTGGCCGAACACAGGAGCACAAATCCTTTCCAAATTTTTTTTATAGCTCTCAGAGTATTTATCATTTCAACATCATTTATTTTCACGTTCAAATGTCCAGTATTGCTCATCATTTGAAAATGCATTACAAGTGCTTTTTTTCACAAATTTTGCAAGTCGTCTTTTTTTTGGGGACATTGTTTAATGAATGAATGTGGATAAATTGGTTGCATTTTCCCTAACTTTATTGCAGTATTCCATGCTTGAAGCTCATGGTTCCAACATAAACAGTACCTGAACAGTAAAAATGTTTTCAGTTAGTTTCCCCCACATCTGCTTTGAATTTGTCTTTCTTGGCATCGAGGACCACAGCTATACTGAATCACAGAGTAAATTGACTGGATACAGAAATTTGAAGAACTTTATATTTACTAAGCCCAGTGGAAAGATTAAATGTCATGTTTCCATGATATGGAACATGAGGAGTGCACACTAGATCGTAAAGTACAACATTTTAATTCTTCCACTTCTTTCATTGCAGTCACGGCAACAGACTGAAACATTCATTTTATGTAACACTCGAAGTCGACTTGGTGTGCTTTAAAACCACTTGGGTTTGCATATTGTTGAAATAGTTTTCCATAAAGGAGGCTATCTGAAAAAAATTGCATTATAATGAATTTATTCATAAATCATAGAATCATAAAAGTTTGCAGCAAGGAAGGAGGCCATTCAGCCCATCGTGTCCATGCCAGCCAACAAGAGGCTATCCAGCCGAATCCCACTTTCCAGCTCTCGGTCTGTAACCCTGCAGGTTACAGCACTTCAGGTGCACATCCAAGTATTTTTTAAATGTGGAGAGGGTTTCTGCCTCTACCACCCTTTCAGGCAGTGAGTTCCAGACCCCCACAACCCTATGTGAAAAGAAATTTCCTCTCAAATCCCCTCTAAATCTTCTACTAATTACTTTAAATTTATGACTCCTGGTTGTTGACCCATCTGCTAAGGGAAATAGGCCCTTTCTATCCACTATATCTAGGCCCCTCATAATTGTATACACCTCAATGAGGTCTTTCCTTAGCCTCCTCTGTTCCAATGAAAATAAATCCAGCCTATCTAATCTGTCCTCATAGCTAAGATTCTCCACTCCTGGCAACATCCTCATAAATCTCCTCTGTACCCTCTCCAGTGCAATCATGTTCTTCCTGTAATGCGGTGACCAGAACTGCACGCAGTATTCCAGCTTTGGCCTAACAAATGTTTTATACAGTTCAAGCATAAGCTCCTTGCTCTTGTATTCTATGCCTTGGCTAATAAAGGCAAGCATTCCGTATGCCTTCTTAACCATCTTATCTACCTTGCCAATCGAGAAGGTCATCGGGGAGCTCATCCACCTTACACTTCCACTGAAATCTGTGTTTCCCCATTAAGCTATCCAACACAAATGCAATATACTACAGATGTGGGAAATCTGAAATAAAAACAGCAATTGCTGGAAATACTCAGCAGGTCAGACAGCATCTGTGGAGAGAGACAATGGGTTGAATTTTCCGGGATGGCAGGTCGGGTCGGGTAGAAAATTGTTATTTTTGAACATCAGGCCGGGAACCCGCTGGCATCTCGCTCCCACGTGTGTGTGAGGAGGACAGAAAAACCCTGCAAAGGGATATAGACAGGCTAAGTGAGTGGGCAAAAATTTGGCAGATGGAGTATAATGTTGGAAAGTATGAAGTTATGCACATTGGCAGAAAAAAAATTGAAGAGCAAGTTATTATTTAAATGGAGATAAATTGCAAAGTGTTGCAGTACAGTGGGACCTAAAAAGGATGGGTTATAAAAGCAGGAAAGTCTTGCTACAGTTATACAGGGAATTGGTGAGGCCACACCTGGAATACTGTGTGCAGTTTTGGTTTCCATATTTACGAAAGGATACACTTGCTTTGGAGGCAGTTCAGAGAAGGTTCACTAGCTTGATCCCAGGGATGAGAGCATTGACTTATGAGGAAAGGTTGAGTAGGTTGGGCCTCTACTCATTGGAATTCAGAAGAATGAGAGGTGATCTTATCTAAACATATAAGATTATGAAGGGCTTGACAAGGTGGATGCAGAGAGGATGTTTCCGCTGATGCGGGAGACAAGAACTATCTTAGAATAAGGGGCCACCCATTTAAAACTGAGATGAGGAGGAATTTCTTCTCTCAGAGGGTTATAAATCTGTGGAATTCGCTGCCTCAGAGAGCTGTGGAAGCTGGGTCATTGAATAAATTTAAGACAGAGATAGACAGTTTCTTAACCGATAAGGGAATAAGGGGTTATGGGGAGCGAGCAGGGAAGTGGACCTGAGTCCATGATCGGATCAGCCATGATCGCATTAAATGGCGGAGCGGGCTTGAGGAGCTGTATGTCTTACTCCTGCTGCTACCCCAGGCACGTCTTTCATCGTGAAGCCGATCCGATCCCAATCGAGATCATTATCATGTGGTTGACAGGCACTTAAGAGCCTATTTCCTACTACTTTTTAAATTTCCCTGCATGGTCACGGGATTCACGCAGCTCGGAAACCATGTCTGTCAACCTGAGGCATGAGTTCCGTGGCCATTAATTCAGTTGGTTACTTGACAGCATGAAAAACAAACCAAAATAAAAACACGTTGATTACATCAGCTAACAGATTGATGGAGATCCTGTTCTATTTGAAAAGCTACTAGTAAATATTAAATCCAAAATTCATGAAGGGATGTAAGTGCTACCTGGATGGTGAGGGAAATTTCTTTTTCATTGGCCATCCTCGGCTGCTGCCTTCCAACTCAACAGTAACTGCAGTGAATTGATCTGCACAATAAAAATGACATGTACCATTTCAATAAATTTTTGTTTTGTTTCTGGTCAGGTTTTTCTCACAATTACAAATTAAATCAAGTCATCAACCATAACAATTTCATTCTCATCACTCACTCCACTGGTTCAATTTGCTTTCAGTCCCTGAATATAACTAATGTAATTTTTCAGTCTGAGATTTTGGGGTAAATTTCTGCATGGGTTCTCTCACTTGTCCATTGTTAACTTCAACGGAAGAGCTGCAGAATGCCCAGAAACACATAAGCACCACATACACTGTTTGTCAGGGATTCTGCAGCTCTTCCGCTGAACTTGCATAAGATTGTAAATTCACCCCTTTACAATTACTTTTAAAATCTGCTAATTTTATGCATTACCTATACACACACACATCTTTTATTTGTACCAGTTACTAATACAAAATTCTATAGATTTGTGACTAAAGCACCAATAACTGCCCAATTAAAGTACTTTTAAAATTATGTTCTTGATTATATTTGTAAATAGCATCTTATTATTAATGATAATGTTGGACTAGACTTTCAGCTTCATTGTCGGCGATTTTTTCGGCAGTACAGCTGTTTTTCCGCACGGTGAAAGTTTCCACTTAAGTTTTTCAATGTTATCGCCCAAATCTGAAGACGCCCACCGGAAGCAAACTACCCACGTGCAACACCGAGAACAACCGCCACGGCATAACTTTGGCCTCAACCGCCAACATCCAGATCGCCGAGAGAAGCACCCTGTAAAAGCTGCTTAAACAGGGCGGCAAGGGGGGACCCTGCAAATTTAAAGGTTATTTATTTATTTATTTATTCATTTTAAAATGGTGATTAGATATAAAACTGTCCTGGGAATATTTTGTACGTTTTTATTGAAAATGTTGTTTTTTGTTTTCCCCCCCCACCCTCGGCCCAACCGCAGCCTCGGACTAAAGTTTAGTACTTACCATCCATTCCGGTATCGGACGCCCATGTCGCTAACTTTCCACTTACCTGCCGAGAAAACTGCCGACAATGAGTGTGTAACACCCATTTTTTCGCCGGGCGATTAATTTTAATTACTTTAAACTGGAAATTCTCGCCAGCGTTACTCACTGAACATTAGTGGTTCTTCTCAGCGGGCAGCCAGGCGTTGAGGCCCTTTAGGGAAAGTCTAGCCCAATATTATTTAAATATTTCTTTGTCACTCATAAGAACATGATTGGGTCATACGGCCCCTCAAGCCTGCTCTGCCATTCAATTAGATCATGGCTGATCTTCGACCTCACTTTCTTGCACTGTCCCCATATCCCTTGATTCCCCTAATATCCAAAAATCTATTGATCCCTGCCTTGAACATACTCAACAACTGAGCCTCCACAGCCATCTGGGGTAGACAATTCCAAAGATACAACACCCTCTGAGTGAAGAAATTTCTCCACATCTCAGTCCAAAATGGCTGACCCCTTATTCTTAGACTATGACCCCTGGTTCTAGACTCCCCAGCCAGTGGAAACATCCTCCCTGCAGCTAACCTGTCAAGCCCTATATGAATGTTGTATGTTCCAATGATATCACCGCTCATTCTTCTAAATTCTAGAGGATATAGGCCTAGTCTATTCTATCTCTCCTCATAGGACAATCCCCCCATCCCAAGAATAGTCTGGTGAATCTTTGTTGCACTCCCTCTATGGCAAGTATCTCCTTCCTTAGGCGAGGAGACTGAAAATGTACACAATACTATATATAACTTTTATTGTATTATTGCAGAGTAAAGATTCAATACCCACTATTTTAGATTAAACTTAAAATCTAACGTGGCCATGGTCCCTTTAAGAATCCCGTCATGAATAATGTCACCAGACCGCTCCATCTAATTGGGTCAGGTAATGTGCTGGGCGGGCTTAATAGGCCCTATTAAGGTAAGTTCATTTTCTGCAGCACGATGGAACCAGCAATGGGGTCGCGACCCGCAACTGACACTGCCCCCGCCTAGGTAGGCACTATTCCGGCCAACATTAATGTATCAGGTCGATGACCTTTCGTCAGAATTGGATAAAGTTAGAGATGTAGCAGGTTTTCAGCAAGTACAACAACAACAACTTGTATTTAAATAAAGCCTTTAACATAGTGAAATGTCCCAAGGCGCTTCACAGAAGTATTATGCGATAAAAATTTGATACCGAGCCACATAAGTAGAAATTAGCACAGGTGACCAATAACTTGGTCAAAGACATATGTTTTAAGGAGCATCTTGAAGGAGGAAAAAGAGGTAGAGAAGTGGAGAGGTTTAGGCAGGGAGTTCCAGCGCTTGAGGCCTATGCAACAGAAGGAATGACCACCAATGGTTGAGCGATTATAATCAGGGATGCTCAGGAAAGCAGAATTAGAGAAGTGCAGACATCTGTGAGGGTTGTGGGGCTGGAGGAGATTACAGAGATTTGGGGGGTGAGGCCATGGAGGGATTTGAAATAAGGATGAGAATTTTGAAATCGAAGCGTTGCTTAACTGGAAGCCAATGTAGGTCAGCGAGCACAGGGGTGATGGGTGAACGGGACTTGGTGCGAGTTAGGACACGGGCAGCCAAGTTTTGGATCACCTCTAGTTTACCTATGGTAGAATGTGGGAGGCCAGCGAGGAGTGCATTGGAATAGTCCAGTCGAGAGGTAACAAAGGCATGGATGATGGTTTCAGCAGCGGATGAGCTGAGGCAAGGGTGGAGATGGGCGATGTTACGGAGGTGGAAATAGGCAGTCTTAGTTATGCTGCAGATATGTGGCCGAAAGCTCGTTTCAGGGTCAAATATGATACCAAGGTTGCGAACAGTGTGCTTCAGCCTCAGACAGAAGTTGGGAGAGAGATGGAGTCGGTGGCTAGATAACAGAGTTTGTGGCAAGGACTGAAAACAATGGCTTCGGTCTTCCCAATATTCAATTGAAGAAAGTTTCTGCTCATCCAGAACTGGATGTCAAACAAGCAGTCTGATAATTTGGAGACCGTGGAGGGGTCGAGAATAGTAGTAGTGAGGTAGAGCTGGGTGTCATCAATGTACATGTGGAAACTGACGCTGTGTTTCTGGATGATGTCACCAAGGGGCAACATGTAGATGAGTAATAGGAGGGGGCCAAGGATAGATCCTTGGGGGACATCAGAGGTAACGATGGGGGAGCAGGAAGAGCAGACATTGCAGGTGATTCTCTCGCTTCGTTTAGATAGATAAGAATGGAACCAGGCAAGTACAGTCCCACCCAGCTCGACAACGGTGGAGAGGCTTTGGAGAAGCATGGAGTGGTCAACCTTGTCAAAAGCTGCAGACAGGCCAAGAAGGACGAGGAGGGATAGTTTGCCTTTGTCACAGTCACAAAGTACAGAGCTAGGGAAAAGGGGGAGGGGAGGACAGAATAAAATGGACAGTCTGTGATAGGCTGGAAGGCAGGAGTGATTAAATAACAAAAGATATGATAGTACAAAGCAAAAGGAAATGGTAATGGGACAAGTAGAGAAACAAGGATGAGTGTAGAAGAAGTGTAAATGGGAATGGTAGAATCATCAACAGCTGCCATGTGAAGCAATAGGGGCAGAGGTTGTAGTCTGAAATTGTTGAACTCAATATTGAGTCCAGAAGGCTGTAAAGTGCCTAATCGAAAGATGAGCAGTGAATACAGTATACTAAATTGAAAGAAGTATAAGTAAATCGTTGTTTCACCTGGAAGGATTGTTTGGGGCCCTAGACAGTGGGAAGGGAGGTGGTAAAAGGGCAGGTGTTGCATCTCCTGCGTTTGCACGGGAAGGTGCCGTGGGAAGGGGAGGGGTTGTTGGGGGTGATTGAGGAATGGATCAGGGTTCAGCCAGATGGAGGAGGGTCGTGGTGGATGGGGACTGGTTGGACCTTTGTTAAAAGGAAGAAGCAGAGCGCTCTCAGTCCATCCTGGTGGGAGATGGAGGTGTAAAGGGATTGGACGTCCATAGTGAAAAGGGGATGGTTGGGGCGAGGAAACTGGACACTGCTAAAGTGTTGGAGGGCGTCGGAAGAGTCGTGGATGTCGGTGGGAAGAGACTGGACGTGGGGAGAAAAAATAGATTCGAGATAGGAAGAAAGCAGTTCTGCGGGGCAAGACCAGGCTGAAACGATTAATTAAATAAATCTGGAATGCAAAGCTAGTATTGGTAATGCCCTCTGAAATAGCCTAGCAAGCCACTCAGATGTACACAACCACTACAAAAAACAATAATAAGAATAAAACTGGACGGACTACCCAATATCGACCTCGGCACCAGCTTTGGACATGACAACAACATAACCAGCCCAGTTGACCCTGCAAAGACCTCCTCACTAACATCTGGAGACTTGTGTCAAAATTGAGAAAGCTGTTCCACAGACTCGTCAAGCAACTCGCCAAGGCTTCTTCGGCAGCACCTCCCAAACCCACGACCTCTATCACCTAGGAGGACAAGAGCAGCAGGCGCATGGGAACACCATCACCTCCAAGTCACACTCCTTCCTTTATCATTGCTGGGTCAGTACACTGGAACTCGTCCCTAACAGCACTGTGGGAGCACCTTCACCGCATGGACTGCAGCGGTTCAAGAAGGTGTCTCACCATTGTCTTCCCAAGGGCAAGTAGGGATGGGCAATAAATAAATGATGGCCTTGCCAGCGATGCCCACATCCCAGGAATGAATACATTTAAAAAACCCTCAAATTCTTTATTATGGTGATTTCACTTACAACGAGCTGCAAATTGTGTATTATACAAAGTAACATCCAGCCTCAGCACAGATAATGTACTCTGTAGCCTTACATTACAGTAATTTCATTTACAGAATCATAGGAGTTTACAGCAAAGGGACCATTCAGGCCATTATGTCTATGTTGACTCTTTGCTAGTGCAATTCAAAACTAATCCTACTCCCAGTTTTAAATTGATGACCATCATCACTGACCTCCCAACTAGAAGAAATAGTCCTGCCTTATTCACTCGATCAAAACCAATCGTAACTTTAAAAAGCTCTATTAAATCTCCTCTAATCCTTTTCTGCTGCAGTGAAAATATTCCAGTTATCCCAAGTATCTCCTCATAACCAAAGTTAAATCTCTGGCATCATCCTGATGAAATTATGCTGCAAAGCCTGGGCAAGATCAGTCTAAAGCTTTATTTCATGAATTAGGGACTTTGCAGAATAGTTTATTTTTTTATTAGATCAAATGAGAGCATTCAATGTGTCACACCTTAAAATGCATCTATCCTAAAATGATATATTTGCAAACTATTAAATCCAAAGGTTCTTTTGCTTGTAGGTATAATATATAAAGAGAATTGTTGACAGTAGCTTAGACCCTCTCACATGACCTCTGGAATCTGGGTTCAAAATCTAGCCCAGACCACTAAAATGAACGTCTTCAACCCACGGCAGAAAAACTGCCCAATTCAGTTCTAATTGGCACCATCATTCAGAGAGGAGATGGAACGGCTGGTGTGAGAAATGGAAAGACGTCACACACAGAGGGAGTTTTCTTCGATGGTTGGGCCAAGAGCGTAATACTGATACTGGCAGCAAAGCATTCTGTTCAGCAGTAGAGTCCTGACATCCCTCATTTTGATGAGAGCAAAATGCTTTTGGGATGATGCATAGCTGAAATCATCTCCCAAAGTGAAAGAGGCACTATAACTGCAATTCAAAGCAACTTTCCAACCCGAGCTTTTCAGAAAGTTAAGATTAATGATTTTATTGGCAAATCACTGATGAGAAATAACATAAATAGAGTTGGGGTACAATGCACCTTTTAACATTGGCTCTAAATTGGAGATCTTATGGTGATTTTTTTTTTACATGCATATATTTTAAGTTATTGTACACTTTGTCACATGGTACTGACAGATGAATACACGAGCACATTGGAGTTGACAGTAGGATTGGGTAGATGCTAGGAACAACATGCTGTGTTGGGGTGTCAAAATAGTTTGAAGCTGATCCCTGGGGTATGCCTGGGCCTGAATGATCTTTAATGAACTCATATATTTTTCAATTATCCAGACTGAAAGTTCTTCTGAAGGGTACAGCCTTTCAGCATAGCTTCGGTGAGTTATAAACTAACTGCCAATCCACGTTTGGAGTACTGAAACCAGCATCTTGCTTTGCTGTAATATTATCACTCCCAAGGAGGCAAGGTCTGATCAACTTGGAATATAGCAATTTGTCATTGCGCAGTCCATTTTGGTGCAGGATTGCATCTAAATAATAGTAGAAAACCTGACATACATATGAACATTCTTGAGTAATCCTTGTTTGGAGGCATACCAGTAACTTGAGCTGTTACCTCAAACATGGATGAATAATGTGTGACCTTTTTTTCATTAAGTCAAGCCAAAGAGTGGCTGGAGAATTGAACTTTATTTCTATTATATACACAGAGACAGATCATAAGCCCTGCTAAGTGAGGTATACTGCAGATCAGTAGTCATGCCAGAAAACATTGCCATCTTTCTGCCAACAGCCTAAAACCCGCTGTGAGAAGTGCAACCCTCCTGCAGTGAACTTGATAATGATGCCAAGTTTTAATGCTGCTTTCATGGAGATGAAACTGATGAATCAGGTTCATTTCTCTTAGTTTGGAATGCGCAGTAGAATTATATGTGTGAGGCTAAATTGCGCAACGCGTCCAAGCATTCGCACACATACTTTGTTGAAAAATTTGGTTTATATTCATTTCCTAAGAACCAGCAAAGGTTAGATTTTAATTTCTATGGTATGTCCCTCACAGTACATTGTTTATTTTTAAGCTAATTTTAAAATGCCATTAGTGTATAGGTGAAATGGAGTGCTAATTTAAGGAAGCCAATTTTCCTGCTGCGTAATATTTCTCTTGGCATTCAGCAATGCTCAATTGGTTCTCCGTCTAATTTTCTTCTGATTTACATTCTTCACTGTGATATATTCACAGAGCACAGCACACACAGCTCCTAACATGGCAGGCAGCTCTCTCGGAAGCCTCCGGAATCTGCCTGGTTCTGTTTATTATTAACTCTGCAGTTGCAGTACACAATACGTCCACATCCACAGTGTGGCGCTATAAACATTACAATCTTACAGACATTACACTTCTCCCTCCTGAATGAAGAAGTTATTATAACAAACATCATACATAACTTTCGTGTTTATACATAACACAGGATATAGACTTATTTTTTTTTCCATATTTACAAATTTAACTTTGCCACTTGTTTTCTGTTTCGAAGAGGATACCTTCGCTCTCGAACAGAATCTTCCAACCATGGTGTTGAATCTAAACTAATTCGAGGCTCATCCTGAGGAATGTTTTCCTCCACGGAATTTCCTTGATTTTCATTTGAATTCACTCTAACTTCAGGCTCTTTGTTTTCCTGACTCGGACTCAGACTTTCATTCTGATTCTCTCCTGTATTTGCTTCCAGTACATTGGATTTAGGATTTGCTACTGGTGTATCAAAACCATCTGATGAGTCAGAAATAATTGCATCATTCCCACCTTCAACTCCTTCCATGCTGTAGGTAAAATATGATCAATATGAACAAACCAAACATCTTTACCAAATATGTGCGAGGACCACATATCTTCACCACTCTTCCTGGTAACCACTTGAACCATTTATGGTGATGGTTCTTCACTCTCACCTTCTGATTTAATTTCACACTTCTCTCTTTTACTCTACCTCTATTATGATTCTCTTTCTGTCTTAATTGTGTCTCTTCTACGAACTGTGCCAAATTTGGTTTTAACAATGAGTATCTGGTTCATGGCTGTCATTTGAGAAACAACTCTGCTGGAGTCCTACCAGTAGTTGTATGAGGAGTATTTCGATATGTACTCAAAAAATTAGCCAATTTGTGATCCAATGACAACTGTCGTTTCCTTGGATTTGGATCTAACATTTGTTTTATGAGGGCACGTTTTACAATTTGTACATTGCGTTCTGCTGCACCATTCGAAGCAGGATGGTATGGTGCAACCTTGGTATGTTTCACCCCATTTTTGCACGTGAATTATGCAAATTCTTCTGAACGAAATTGTGGTCCATTATCCGAAACAATTTCTTCAGGGAGGCCAAATGAAGAAAATGATTTTCGTAAAATGTCCAATGTTTTACTTGTTGTTATTTTCCACATTGAAAACACCTCAACCCACTTCGAATGGCTATCAATCACAATGAACAATTGTTGTCCTTCTAGCTCAGAAAAATCAATATGTCGCCTTTGCCACACCCTGGGAGGCCATTTCCATGGCTGTAATGATACTGGTGGTGGTTGCTTGCTTATCGATTGACATGTCGTACACTGACTCACGATGTACTCTATATCTTTATCAAGACCTGGCCACCATAAATAACTGCATGCAAAACTCTTGGTCAAGCACATTCCCAGGTGCTGGTCATGGAGGTCTCCTAATAATTTGGACCTGAATTTATTTGGTATAACCACTCTTACACCCAACATGATACAATCTTTATTGACTGATAATTCATTCTTACAAATGAAGAATGGATGTGTGTCTTTGTCTGTTACCTGGTTTGGGCATCCATTTGCAATATACTCATACACCTTTAACATCACTGGGTCACGTTTGGTTGCTTTACCAATCTCTTCAACTGTGACTGGCAGTTCATCAATGTATGAAAATTAAAACACTTCTTCCCTATTGGGTGTACTTGTGATGGGGAAGGAAATCTAGACATTGCATCAGCATTACTGTGATCAACTGATCATTTGTGTTCAATATCATATGTATATGCTGACAAAATCAAAGCCCATCTCTGCATTTGGGCTGCAGCTAATGTTGGAACTGGGGACTTTATATGGAGGATTGCTGTTAGAGGCTTATGGTCCGTAACGATGGTAAACTTACGATCATACATGTATTTGTGAAACTTCTTGACCCCAAAAATTAATGCCAAAGCTTCTCTTTCAATTTGCGCATAATTACTCTCACTGGCACTGAGAGTGTTTGAAGCAAAAGCAATTGTTCTCTCCTCCCCACTACTTGATACATAAGAGATTACTGCCCCAACTCCATACGGAGATGCATCACATGCTAGCTTACAAATAATGTTCTCAGTCTCTAGTCTTTTGAGTTCTTGCTCTACTTTCTCCTTGAGTGCATATGGTACAGAACGTGGCTTGGAGTAAACCGATCTAGCATCCTTCTGTACCCTGACACTCGCCTTGAAGCCTTGGATCGGACTGCCCGTTTCGCAGAACACCTTTGGATACTTCTTGATAACCTCATCTGTTGATGATAATCTTGCTTCCACACAGAAAATCTTACTCCAATCCAGCTTCAGTGAGCTCAACCAATTTCTTCCGAGTAAGGCAGACTTGTCTCCTTTCACTACTATTAGAGGCAAGTTCTGAAATTAATTTTCATATTTCACTGATACGGTGATATGACCTACCACAGGAATTTTCCCTCCCGAACAGCCTCGCAGCTCAATCTTGGATTTCTCCAGTTGGAAATCATGCAATTTGTCGAGGTACAGGGACTCCGGTACTACACTCACAGATGCACCCATGCTGATTTCCATTGGTATCTTGAATTCCGCAACATCTATGTGGATTTTGATGCTTTCCGAATCGCTGTCCGTTAACCTCGTGCTCCTGATGACGTCTAACTCTAACATCTCCTCGTCCTGTTGTTGTTCTTCCATGCTATGTAGTCTCTTTGGATTTCTACTCATAGCTTTGAATGCTGGACTCATAGCTTTAAAAGCTGGTTTACCCACCAGTTGGCATGCCTTCACAAGATGCCCAGTCTTTCTGCAGAAGAACACTCTGCCTTCACGTATGGACAACTTTGATCAATTTGTTGTCCCAGGCACCTATAGCATGACTTCGATGCTCTGTTAGAATTTCCAGTTTCTGAGACTTTGGGCGCCCACCATCTTTTACCTTGAACCTGCAGGTGATTTACCTCAGTTGACTGAGGACCATAATTATTATTTAATTCTCGGGAATATTGTTTGGCCATGCCCATCGACCTCGCTGTCTGACAAGCAATCTCAAAAGTCAAGTCATCCGTTGTCAATAACTTCCTTCTGATCGCATCATTTTTCACCTCACAAACAAAACGTTCCCGAAATGCTCGGTTTTGAAAGTTTCCAAAATTACAGTGCAGCGATAGCTTTTTTAATGCTACGATTTAATCACTGATACATTCATCAGCTTTTTGATTCCGAATCCCGAAACGATAGCTTTCAGCAATTTCTAACAGTTTGGGGTTATGGTGCTGCTCCAGCTTCATTAAAATCTCTTTAAACGTTGTATCCTTTGGCTCGTCAGGCACAAGCAGATTTACAAGAGTTTCGTACAATGCCGGATTCGCCTCCGATAAGAAGATCGCTTTCTTACGTTCCAACACAGCCCGGTTCTAGACTGCATTGTCTGAAACTTCGATTATGTTATTTTCAGTGAAATACATTTCTAGCCAATCCACATACACACACATATTTATCTGCGGGCTCATCCAGAACAAAGGACCCTTCAACCTGTGAGCTCTTGGGTATCAAACTTTCCATCGGATTGAACTGGTTGTGAGCCTGAGGCTCGAATCTCCTGAAAGCAGTCAATGTGGCTTAAATCAGACTGTTGCCAAAGTAGTGAGGAAAACAAAATGAGTGTTGTTCAGGAATTGTTTCAAGAATTTAGAAAAAAACAAATTGAAACATTCTTATAGATCAAAATATATTTGTGAGCTAGACTTTCCATTGGGATCGCCCAGTTACCACCCATTTAACCGCTGGGATTGAGTTTAACACCCATATTTAATTATAAATAGAAACTAATGCCCATTTATCGCTGGCGTAACTTTCGGCATACAATTAATGCCAGGAATTAGCTGAACCGCATGCCCATATTTTTAAAAATAAAATCTGATGTCATCACTCGTGTACCACCGAGAAGACTGTTTATAATGGAAACTAACACCCAAATACCGCCCAGATTATCGCCGAGCGCTACTTTCGGCAAATCGCCCATATACCGCCCAAATGATCGCTCACCCAAAAAGATGCTCAAGAAAAGCTGCACTCACCTGACTTTAACCCAGTGGTATGGACGCCATTTTGTAATTCGGAGGACTTTTCATAAAAGGCTGCTTCCAGTTCATGGGAGCATTGAAATAATTTGTGTGCTTTTAAGGTCGTTTTAAATTTCTTAACAACTATCTAATTACATTGTGGTGAATTTTGAGTTTCTATTGCATTTTTTGAGGACAATTTAATAATTTTGAAGACATAATAGGGCATTTATAGTAATGGGGCCTGTAATTTCTCAGCCAGTATTGATGACTACTCACATGCTGCAACCTAGAGATGGGAGAAGGTTTATTGAAGAGCATTATGTGCACAATCAAAGAGGTGCCAGACTGCTGAGGAGGAGGAGACCTTACACCCAACGCATTTACAGGGATAAGCAATCATACCTGTACTTGTCCGATAACATGTGCCTTAGGAGGTTGCGCTTCCGAAAGGAGGTCATCAGTGAGATATGCCAGCTAATTAAGGGAAATCTGCAGCCTACTAGCACCATCAGGATCGCACTGCCCATTGAGGTCAAGGTTACTGTGGCACTTTCCTTCTATGCATCGGGCTCCTTGCGACATTTGCGGTATCTCTCAGCACGCCACACATTGCTGCATTCAACAGGTGACTGAAGCCCTTTATGCTCACAGGAAGGACTTTATAAACTTCCCTATGACCAGGAAGGCACAGACTGAGAGGGATTTGGGTTTCTTGAGAATAACAAACTTCCCCAAGGTGCGGAGAGGAATAGACTGTATGCACATCGCCATGTGAGCATCTTTTCAGGATGCAGACGTGTTTCAGAACTGAAAGGGATTCCACTCTCTGAATGTGCAACTCATTGTCGATGACAAGCAAATAATCATGGCAGTAAATGCAAAATTTCCAGGGAACATCCATGATGCGCATATTTTGCGTGAGAGCACTGTCTCTGACCTTTTTAAGAGTCAGCCACAAGGTCACGATTGGATGCTGGGAGATAAAGGATATGGTCTTGCCAGCTGGCTCATGACCCCCTTGCATAAGCCCAGATGGAAGCCGAGAAGGGCTACAATGAAAACTATATAGCCACACGCAATATCGTCAAAAAGACAATTGGAGTGCTTAATCAGCGCTTCAGATGCCTGGACCACTCAGGAGATGACTTACAATACCACCCTGAGCAGGTTGCTGGATTCATGTTGCATGTTGCTGCATGTTACATGTTGCATAAATTAGCTATCAGAAGGGGACAAGGATTACCAGATGGGATTGCCGGTCCACCTCAGGAGAGAGGGGAGGTAGAATAGGAGGACAAGGAGGTGGATGAGGACCTTGGGGGGACAATCAGGCTGGCATTGAAGCCATGCCCCACCCCACCCTAGACCACAGGAAAAGCCTCGTGGTAGTTATGTAGCTGCAAGGCTGTTGTGTAAGTAGCTCATAAATGAACGCTTTGCGTGATGTTACGTTGGTGACAGTTATAGTTGCGTTACGCTACATTTCATCCTTGCCTGGCCTGGCCTCGCCATTGTTTGCAAACCATGTATTAATGTTTAACCTTTCTGTTATTAGAAGACACTACACAATATTAAGTTAAATAAAAATATTTAATGATTACAATAATTTTTAAAGACATTATTTTTAAGAAATATATAAACACCCATCTCCATCCCACCTCTATCCCAACAGTGAAAATGTTTTAAATAACAGTAACAACAGCATAATATATAACAATATAACAACAACAAACTTTTAAAAAACAATCATAAATATAACAGCCACCCACCCACCCACTCAACAGGTCAACAGATTTATTAATAACAATAATACAAAATACAAAAAAATACAGTTGTTTCCCCCCCCCGCACACTCTCCCCCCCCCCCCCCCCCCACTTACAGCCACACCTCGCCTTGCCTTTACCCAACCTGGTCTGAACCCCCTCTTCTCCCACTTACACCCTCTCCTTCTACCCACATTAACACCAAGCAGCCTTGTAGTAGGGCACCTCAAGCACTACTATTGTGTGGGGGCTGACAGTGGCAGAGTCACAGTTGAGGCTGGAGAATCTGGAGAGGACTTTTCCAAAGAAATGTCCTCGGAGTCAGAAGTAACTGCTTCCTCCTGACTTGCATCCGTCGATAAGGGCGGTACGGCACCTTGAGGTGCAGTGCCGTATCCCGAGACCACAGCCTGCCGTCTGGCATCCATGGAATCGGCTATTCTCTGCATTGCCATAACCATCCGCGGCATCTCCTCCGAGACTAACACAGTCAGACCAGCAACGTGATCAGTTAACCTGCCCATTGCCTGGAGGAGCTCTTGACCAATGTCGACGCTCATCCGAGACAGTTGTATCATGTCCAGGTTGCATCTGCCGGTCTGGGAGCAATCTGACCTTGCCGAACACTCGCGGTGCCCTGCTGCAAGGAGCTTAGCCCTGCTGCTTCCTCAGTGGAGGAGGACGTGGCCTCAGGAACATTAGAAGAGCCTGCTACAGGCTCATCTTCCATCTCCTCACTGTGCTCGGTAGACACCAGCAAATGAGATGTTCTTGCCTCATCGCCTCCAGATACAGCCTGGGGAGACGGGAGAGCCTGCGAAGCCTGGAGAGCCTGGGGAGCCTTGGGAGCCTTGGGAGCCTGGGGAACCTGGGGACCTAGAAAACATAACTGAGGTTAGTAGAAGAGAAGGGGATGCCAGGGTGACATGAGAATGCTTACGCTACACAGGCATATGTACGAGGAGCAACACTACTGCTATAAATATCACTGACAGACGTCACATATAATTAACATCATGATTGTAATGCAATGCAGATTCTGTACTATGATATTTCATGATCCCATCATTAATTATATAACATTAAATCAATCATATGTTATACTGAAAAGGCATTAAATTACTTTAAATCACCAATGGTTTATACATTACTCATGTGGCCCAAGAACGGGTTCAGCACCACCACGGGTGGTCGAACGATTGTGGACCCCCACTAACGCCAACGTCCGCTCTTCCAGATCGGTCAACTGGCACAGATCTGCCGGTCCTCCTCCGATCCGTCTCTGCTTGGTCCAGGTTTTTGAGAGCTTCCTCTGCAAAGGTGACAAGAGCATGGCATAAGTTCATTGTCTAGGCACTATTACAGATATTACTAGATATTACTACTATTACACAACACACACAACACACAGATAATCCACAATCAGTCATCGCCCTTGTTATTCATCGTTAACGTTATATGCTTATACGCATTGTATGCAATTGAATGCATGGTTATAACTACGGTCTGAGAATAAATTTAACAAGATCGTGGTTTGGCACTAATGCATTACACCAAGATTACCAGCTTAATTACAATCCAGCAGATCTACATTTGAATTAATGAGTCATTGAATCATTACAATTATAATTATAAATGTAATAAATGTAATACTTACTCTTCTCGAACCAACAAGGTCATTCCAGCGCTTGTGGCACTGGTTCGGCTCACGGACATCATGTGCCGTCGATGAGACGACTTTGGCGATCTCTGCCCAAATTCTCTGATACACCCAGGGGGTGGTTTCCCACAACCACTCCAGATCAATTGGGCCCAATGAGTTTCCCACCTCATGGACTAGGTCAGCATTTGCCTCATCTGAAAATCTCTTGGTATGCCTTCTGCCACCCATCTCTGCCACCTCACCAAGATCACTCCCTTCATCCACCTCCTCCACCTCTCCAACATGACTTAACACAGCCTCCTCGACATATTCCATTAATTTAAAAAAAATTATTCCCCTCAAAATACAACAGCGGGTCCTCAATCACCAACAACTTTCAACGCTCAACTCTCTCTCTCTCTCTCTCTCTCACTCTCTATTTCAATTGTTCTGCGCATGACCTCTTGAATTGTGGGAAAGTTAATCACCTAAATAGAAACATGCATGCGCAGAACATCCATTGTTATGGACGCCGGCCTTGCACGACGGAATAAATTGTAAACGCCATTTCACATCGCTTCGGCTAACAGCCAAAATAATAAAGTGAAACTAGCGGTTTTTAAAACGGATGATATTCCAGCGATCCCGAAAAATAATACCACGAACGCCAGAAATGTCGCCCATTTTTGGGCGATATAGATGTCAATGGAAAGTCTAGCCCAATTAATTTAAAGTGGACCATTCTATTTCTCAGCAATAATCCACTGACAATTATCAATCACTCTCTTTCAAGTCTTACACCTCATTTAGATCAGTCACATTTTGCCCGTCACATGTTACTATAGATGCCGAACAAGTTTTTGAAAAATATATAAAAAGAAAGCCGGCGATTTCCTGCTAATTTTCTGATCTTGTCGAGGTGCCAGGGATTTCAATTTACAGAAACAGTCACTAAGCGATCTGAGGATGTACTGAAGATAAATTAGCATCTAACTGACCTCAGTGGGAGTTACGTTGCAGCAATTAGATCTTGTGACCTTAAAGAGATAGGCATGATTGCACCTCTTCATCTTAGCAGCAAACAGGGCGGGGGTGGGGTGTGGTTGGGAGGGAGGGTTATTTTGGTGAAAGGGTGAAAACAGGCGCTAAATGCGTGCTGTGATAATAAGACACGCCTGTTTGAAAGTTTGGCTTTGGTACACAATTTTGATCCTAATTGCTGATTACCATAAAACAGACACCTGCAGGTTTAGCACTCAAGTGCTGATTAGACACAATTTTTGTGGCACAGTATATATGGGCTTCACTCACCCACTTCCACTGAAGTTGTGGAGTGCATCATCATCATCATAGGCAGTCCCTCGAAAAGTGAGTTCTCAGGTAACTGTGCAATCCAATATGGGAACTACAGTCTCTGTCACAGGTGGGACAGACAGTAGTTGAAGGAAAGGGTGGGTGGGAAGTCTGGTTTGCCGCACACTCCTTCCGCTGGCTGCGCTTGTTTTCTGCATGCTCTTGGCGACGAGACTCGAGGTGCTCAGTGCCCTCCCGGATGCTCTTCCTCCACTTCGGGCAGTCTTGGGCCAGGGATTCCCAGGTGCCGGTGGAGATGCTGCACTCTCTCAACGAGGCTTTGAGGGTGTCCTTGAAATGTTTCCTCTGCCCACCTGGGGATCGCTTGCCATGTAGGAGTTCCGAGTAGAGCGCTTGCTTTGAGAATCTTGTGTTGGGCATACGGACAATGTGGCCCGCCCAACGAAGCTGGTCGCGTGTGGTCAGTGCTTCGAAGCTGGAGATGTTGGCCTCATCGAGCACACTGATGTGGTGCATCTATCCTCCCAGGGGATTTGCAGGATATTGCGGAGACATCGTTAATGGTATTTCTCCAGTGGTTTGAGGTGTCTAGTCTATATGGTCCATGTCTCTGAGTCATAAGCTAGGTGCCAGATTTGAGGTCCTGGTCTTCGAACACTCTCTTCCTCAGTTGATTAAAGGCTGCACTAGCACATTGGAGACAGTGTTGGACCTTGTCATCGATGTCTGCCGTTGCTGATAGTAGGCTCCCGAGGTATGGAAAGTGGTCCACGTTGTCCAAGGCCGCGCGCGTGGATTTTCAAGACCAGGGTTGCTGTGTGGCGGGGTCAGGTTGTTGGAGGACCTTTATCTTACGGATGTTTAGTGTTAGGTCAATGCTTTTGTAAGCCTTGCTGAAGATGTTGATGATGGCTTGGAGTTCAGCCTCTGAATATGCGCAGACATGTACCGCCTACTGCAAGTGTCGTTTGACGACAGAGGATGAGACAGTCTTGGATCTAGGCTGCAAGTGATAAAGGTTGAACAGGTTCGCAGTGGTTCTGTTTAGTTCCACTCCAGCGGGGAGCTTGTTGAACATGAAATGGAGCATTGCTGCGAGAAAGAGCAAGAAGAGGGTTGGCGCGATGTTGCAGCCCTGCTCGAACCCGGTCCAGACGTGGATTGGGTCTGTGGTGGATCCATTGGCCAGGATCATGGCTTGCATGTCATCATGGAGCAGGCAGAGGATGCCGTCAAACTTTTGGGACAGCCAAAATGGAGGAGGACGCTCCATTTTAACTGTGTCAAAGGCCTTTGTGAGGTCAAAGAAGGCCATGTACAAGGGTTGGTGCTGTTCCCTGCATTTCTCTTGCAGTTGTCGCGACATGAAGATCTTGTCCGTTGTACCGCGTAGTGGACGGAAATTGCACTGTGACTCCGGGAGGAGCTCCTCAGCCACAGGGAGAAGATAATTGAAGAGGATTCTAGCGATGACTTTTCCAGTGGCCGACAACAGGGAGATTCCTTTGTAGTTGCCGCAGTGAGACTTGACCCCTTTTTTAAAGATGGTCACGATTACGGCATCTCTGAGCTCTCCAGGCATGCACTCCTCCTTCCAGATGACAGAGAGGAGGTCTTGCATTCTTGCCAATAGTGCCTCTCTACCATACTGTAGTGCCTCAGCGGGAATTCTATCTGCTGCTAATACCTTGTTGTTCTTGAGCTGATGGATGGCCTTTTCTACCTCGTGCAGGGCTGGGGTTTTGCTGAGATGGTGGCGGATAACATGCTGCAGGATGGAGTCGAGAACACTCGCACCAAAGGCAGTCTGTGGAGTGCGCCGGCTGACACACAACGGCATGTTTCATGATGGCTCAGGGATCAAGGGAGAGGGCGCACAGGTTCTTGGACGCAGCACCGGAGGTCCCGGTGGAAGTGGTCCAGGGGAAGAGGGGTGTTCTGAACCAGCAGGGGGAAGGAGTCCACCTCGCCCTACTGTCCCTCCTGTCCCTCTCTCCTGCAGCAACTGGTGCTGCTTTGCCTGGCCTCATGTCCTCAGTCACCTGTATGTGTTAGTCTTGAATAGATGTTAATCACAGGGAATAGGGGAGCTGAGTCAACACTTGTAAATTGGGTGTAGCTCTTAAGAGTATAGAGGTTTTCAGAGCACAGAGTGGTTGGCACAGAGCTGTCATAAAGGGAGTGGACTTAAACAGAGTAGTTTATTTGGGAATTTGGAAAGAGTGGGAATTAGGAGAAGAGAGGGAATGAGTTGCAGCTTTTGCCCAAACTATTTGTAGTGCTTTGTGTTACAACAGAGGTAAAAAAACGAAAGTGTGATGTCAGAGTGGCTTTGGGTCAAGGGAAACAACTGATTGGTGAGAGGTCAGTGAGTGTTTTTGTCTTCTAGTTTTAAGTTTATTTCATAGTCAAATAGTTCATAGTTCATAGTTTAGTTCATAGTCAAATAACTAGAGGCATGGAAGGGCAGCTCAGTTCCGTGGAGTGCACATTCTGTGCCATGTGGACGTTCTGGATGCTTCGCATTGCCTGGAAGTATTACCAGCTACACCAACTTGAGCTCTGGGCTTCGGTGCTTGAGCAGTGGCTGGACTCACTGCGGTGTATCCGCGAGGCTGAGAACTTCATGGATAGCACGCTTCTAGAGGTGGCCACCCTGCAGCTTAAGAGTGTGCAGGCAGAAAGGGAATGGGTGACTGCCAGACAGAAGAGGTGGACCAGGCAGGTAGTGCATGAGTCCACTGAGTGTATCTCGCTCTCCAACCAGTATTCTGTTCTGAATACTGGTGAGGGGATGAGTCCATGGCACCACAGTGGCTCAGCTGCAAAAAGGGGGGAGGAAGAAGATTGGAAGAGCTATACTGGTAGGGGATTCGATAGTTAGGGGAGCAGACCAGCGTTTCTGTAGCTGCAGACATGACTCCAGGATGATATGTTACCCTTGTGCCAGGGTCAAAGATGTCACCGAGCAGCTGCAGGGCATTCTGGGGGGAGAGGGTGAACAGCCAGAGGTTGTGGTCCATATCGGTACCAATGACATAGGTAGAAAGAGGGATGAGGTCCTGCAAGCAGATTCTAGGGAGCTAGGAGATAGATTAAAAAGCAGGACCTCAAAGGTAGTAATCTCCGGATTACTCCCGCTGCCATGTGCTAGTGAGTACAAAAATAGGAGGATAGGACAAATGAATGCATGGCTGTAAGGATGGTGCAGGAGGGAGGGCTTTAGATTCCGGAGGCATTGGGACCGTTTCTGGGGGAGGTGGGATCTGTACAAGCTGAACGGGTTGCACCTCCACAGAGCCAGGACCAATATCCTCATGGGAGGGGTTGCTAGTGCAGTTGGGGAGGGTTTAAACCGGCTTGGCAGGGGGATGGGAACTTGAAAATAGATTCAGTAGAGAGAGAAGCAAAGCTGGAATTGGAAAGCAATAAAGTAGAAAGTGAATTTGGAAGACGAGGAAACAAGGGCTAGAAAATAGACAACAAGGAAGTTTGGCAGTGCGAAATGGTATATACAATGCAAGGAGTATGGGGAATAAAACAGATGAGCTGAGAGCACAGATAGACATTTGGGAGTATGATATTATAACTATTACTGAGACATGGCTGAAAGAAGGGCAGGTATGGCAGCTCAACATTCCTGCTTACAGGGTTTTCAGATGGGATAGAGAGGGGTTAAAAAAGGAGGAGGGAGGTAGCATTATTGATTAAAGAAACAATTACAGCTGTGAGGAGGGATGATCATCAAATGAGACCATATGGGTCGAATGGAAGAACAAAAAACAGGTGATCACACTGCTGGGAGTGTACTATAGACCCCCAAACAGTCAGAGGGAGGGAGATAGAAGAGCAAAGATGTAGGTAAATTTCTGAGAAGTGGAAAAACTATAGGGCAGTAATAGTAAGGGATTTCAACTACCCCTAATATTAACTGGTATAAAATTAGCGTGGAAGGTATAGAGGGTGCGGAATTCCTAAAATGCATTCAGGAGAACTTTTTAACCAGCATGTAGCAAGCCCAACAAGGGAAGGGGCTTTTCTGGACTTAGTTTTAGGGAATGAAGCTGGGCAGGTGGAAGGGGTATCAGTGGGAGAGCATTTTGGTGCTAGTGATCATAATTCTGTTAGATTTCGGGTAGTTATGCAAAAGGACAAAGATAGACCAGGAATAAAAGTTTTCAATTGGGGAAAAGCCAATTTTGATAAGCTGAGAAGTGATTTAGCCATGGACTGCAAACAGCTACTTGAAGGTAAATCAGTGTCAGAGCAGTGGGAGGCATTCAAGGAGGAGATCCGGAGGGTTAAGAGCAAGCATGTTCCCTTAACGAAAAAGGGTGGGACTAACAAATCTCGAGCTCCCTGGATATCAAGAGACATAAAGGGGAGGATAAAAAAAAGGAAGGCTTATGACGGATACCGAGGGCTCAATACTGCAGAAACTCTAAAGAAGTATAGAAAGTGCAGGGATGAAATTAAAAAGGAAATTAGGAAAGCAAAGAGAGAACAAATAAAATCAAAGAAAACCCTAAGATGTTTTATAAATACATTAAGAGCAAGAGGATAACTAAAGAAAGAGTAGGGCCTATTAGAGACCATAAAGGTAATCTGTGTGTGGAGGCGGAAGACGTGGGTATGTTTCTTAATGAATACTTTGCATCTGTTTTCACAAAAGAGAGGGGCGATGTAGGCATTGCAATCAGGGAGGAGGAATGTGAAATATTAGATGAAATAAAGACAGTGAGAAAGGACATATTCAGCTTTCAAAGTGGATAAATCCCCAGGCGCAGATGAAATGTATCCCAGGCTGTTAAGAGAAGCAAAATAGAAAAAAGCAGAGGCTCTGACCATCATTTCCAGTTCTTTCTGGCTACAGGTGTGGTGCCGGAGGACTGGAGGACTGCTAACATGGTAACTTTGTGTAAAAAGGTAAAAAGGGATAGATCGAGTAATTGCAGGCCTGTCAACCTAACCTCATAACCTCAGTGGTGGGAAAAATATTGGATAACATAACTAATTTGATTGAATTTTTTGAGGCGGTAACCAGGACGGTCGATGAGGGTAGTGTATTTGATGTAGTGTATGTGGATCTTAGCAAAGCTTTTGATAAGGTCCCACATGGCATACTGATCATGAAAGTAAAAGCTCATGGGATCCAGGGCAAAGTGGCAAGTTGGATCCAAAATTGGCTCAGAGACAGGAAGCAAAGTGTAATGGTTGATGGGTGTTTCCAGAGGGGTTCCGCAGGGCTCAGTACGAGATGCCTTTCTTTTTGTGGTATATATTAATGATTTAGACTTGACTGTAGGCGGTATGATTAAGAAGTTTGCAGATGATACTAAAATTGGCTGGCTGGTTGATAAAAAGCTATAGACTACAGGAAAATATCAATTAACTGGTCAGGTGGGCAGAACAGTGACAAAAGGAATTCAATCTGGAAAAGTGTGAGGTAATGCCTTTGGGGAGGGCTAACAAGGCAAGGGAATAAACACTAAGTGGTAGAACACTAAGACGTGTAGAGGAACAAAGTGACCTTGGAGTGTAGGTCCACAGATCTCTGAAGGTAGCAGGCCAGGTAGATAAGATGGTTAAGAAGGCATACGGAATACTTGCTTTTATTATGCATGCATTAGCATGGATAGAGAATTGGCTAGCTAACAGAAAGCAGAGAGTCTGGAGAAATGGGTGCTTTTCGGGTTGGAAATCGGTGGTTAGTGGTGTGCCACAGGGATCGGTGCTGGGACCACAACTGTTTACAATATACATAGATGACCTGGAAGAGGGGACAGAGTGTAGTGCAACAAAATTTGCAGATGACACAAAGATTAGTGGGAAAGCGGGTTGTGTAGAGGCCACAGAGAGGCTGCAAAGAGATTTAGATAGGTTAAGCGAATGGGCTAAGGTTTGGCAGATGGAATACAATGTCAGAAAATGTGAGGTCATCCACCTTGGAAAAAAAGGGAATATTATATGAATGGGGAGAAATTACAACATGCTGCGGTGCAGAGGGACCTGGGGGTCCTTTTGCATGAATCCCAAAAAGTTAGTTTGCAGGTGCAGCAGGTAATCAGGAAGGCGAATGGAATGTTAGCCTTTATTGCGAGAGGGATGGAGTACAAAAGCAGGGAGGTCCTGCTGCAACTGCAATTGATGAGGCCACACCTGGAGTACTGCGTGCAGTTTTGGTCACCTTTCTTAAGGAAGGATATATTAGCTTTGGAGGGGGTACAGAGACGATTCACTAGGCTGATTCCGGAGATGAGGGGGTTACCTTTTGATGATAGATTGAGTAGACTGGGTCTTGACTCATTGGAGTTCAGAAGGATGAGGGTTGATCTTATAGAAACATTTAAAATAATGAAAGGGATAGGCAAAATAGAGGTAGAGAGGTTGTTTCCATTGGTCGGGGAGACTAGAACTAGGGGGCACAGCCTCAAAATACTGGGGAGCCAATTTAAAACCGAGTTGAGAAGGAATTTCTTCTCCCAGAGGGTTGTGAATCTGTGGAATTCTCTGCTCAAGGATGCAGTTGAGGTTAGCTCATTGAATGTATTCAAATCACAGATAGATAGATGTTTAACCAATAAGGGAATTAAGGGTTACGGGGAGCGGGCGGGTAAGTGGAGCTGAGTCCACGGCCAGATCAGCCACGATCATGTTGAATGGCGGAGCAGGTTCGAGGGGCTAGATGGCCTACTCCTGTTCCTAATTCTTATGTTCTTATGTTCTTATTAGTCAAGGCATAGAATACAAGAGCAGGGAGGTTATGCTTGAACTGTATAAAACACTGGTTAGGCCACTGCTTGAGTACTGCTTGCAGTTCTGGTCACCACATTAAAGGAAAGATGTGATTGCACTAGAGAGGGTACAGAGGAGATTTAGAAACATAGAAACATAGAAAATAGGTGCAGGAGTAGGCCATTCGGCCCTTCGAGCCTGCACCGCCATTCAATGAGTTCATGGCTGAACATGCAACTTCAGTGCCCCATTCCTGCTTTCTCACCATACCCCTTGATCCCCTTAGTAGTAAGGACTACATATAACTCCTTTTTGAATATATTTAGTGAATTGGCCTCAACAACTTTCTGTGGGAAAGAATTCCACAGGTTCACCACTCTCTGGGTGAAGAAGTTCCTCCTCATCTCAGTCCTAAATGGCTTACCCCTTATCCTTAGACTGTGACCCCTGATTCTGGACTTCCCCAACATTGGGAACATTCTTCCTGCATCTAACCTGTCTAAACCCATCAGAATTTTAAACGTTTCTATAAGGTCCCCTCTCATTTTTCTGAACTCCAGTGGATACAAGCCCAGTTGATTCAATCTTTCTTGATATGTCAGTCCCACCATCCCGGGAATCAGTCTGGTGAACCTTCGCTGCTCTCCCTCAATAACAAGAATGTCCTTCCTCAGGTTAGGAGACCAAAACTGTACACAATACTCCAGGTGTGGCCTCACCAAGGCCCTGTACAACTGTAGCAACACCTCCCTGCCCCTGTACTCAAATCCCCTCGCTATGAAGGCCAATATGCCATTTGCTTTCTTAACCGCCTGCTGTACCTGCATGCCAACCTTCAATGACTGATGTACCATGACACCCAGGTCTCGTTGCACCTCCCCTTTTCCTAATCTGTCACCATTCAGATAATAGTCTGTCTCTCTGTTTTTACCACCGAAGTGGATAACCTCACATTTATCCACATTATACTTCATCTGCCATGCATTTGCCCACTCACCTAACCTATCCAAGTCGCTCTGCAGCCTCATAGTATCCTCCTCGCAGCTCACACTGCCACCCAACTTAGTGTCATCCGCAAATTTGGAGATACTACATTTAATCCCTTCGTCTAAATCATTAATATACAGTGTAAACAGCTGGGGCCCCAGCACAGAAGCTTGCGGTACCCCACTAATCAACGCCTGCCATTCTGAAAAGTACCCATTTACTCCTACTCTTTGCTTCCTGTCTGTCAACCAGTTCTCAATCCATGTCAGCACACTACCCCCAATCCCATGTGCTTTAACTTTGCACATTAATCTCTTGTGTGGAACCTTGTCGAAAGCCTTCTGAAAGTCCAAATATACCACTTCAAATGGTTCTCCCTTGTCCACTCTACTGGAAACATCCTCAAAAAATTCCAGAAGATTTGTCAAGCATGATTTCCCTTTCACAAATCCATGCTGACTTGGACCTATCATGTCACCTCTTTCTAAATGCGCTGCTATGACATCCTTAATAATTGATTCCATCATCTTACCCACTACCGATGTCAGGCTGACCGGTCTATAATTCCCTGTTTTCTCTCTCCCTCCTTTTTTAAAAAGTGGGGTTACATTGGCTACCCTCCACTCAATAGGAACTGATCCAGAGTCAATGGAATGTTGGGAAATGACTGTCAATGCATCCGCTATTTCCAAGGCCACCTCCTTAAGTACTCTGGGATGCAGTCCATCAGGCCCTGGAGATTTATCGGCCTTCAATCCCATCAATTTCCCCAACACAATTTCCCGACTAATAAGGATTTCCTTCAGTTCCTCCTCCTTACTAGACCCTCTGACCCTTCTTATATCCGGAATGTTGTTAGTGTCCTCCTTAGTGAATACCGAACCAAAGTACTTGTTCAATTGGTCCGCCATTTCTTTGTTCCCCGTTATGACTTCCCCTGATTCTGACTGCAGGGGACCTACATTTGTCTTTACTAACCATTTCTCTTTACATATCTATAGAAACTTTTGCAATCCGTCTTAATGTTCCCTGCAAGCTCCTTCTCGTAATCCATTTTCCCTGCCCTAATCAAACCCTTTTTCCTCCTCTGCTGAGTTCTAAATTTCTCCCAGTCTCCGGGTTCGCTGCTATTTCTGGCCAATTTGTATGCCACTTCCTTGGCTTTAATACTATCCCTGATTTCCCTTGATAGCCACGGTTGAGCCACCTTCGCTTTTTTATTTTTATGCCAGACAAGAATGTACAATTGTTGTAGTTCATCCATGTGGTCTCTAAATGTCTGCCATTGCCCATCCACAGTCAACCCCTCAAGTATCATTCGCCAATCAATCCTAGCCAATTCATGCCTCATACCTTCAAAGTTACCCTTCTTTAAGTTCTGGACCATGGTCTCTGAATGAACTGTTTCATTCTCCATCCTAATGCAGAATTCCACCATATTATGGTCACTCTTCCCTAAGGGGCCTCGCACTACGAGATTGCTAATTAATCCTCTCTCATTACACAACACCCAGTCTAAGATGGCCTCTCCCCTAGTTGGTTCCTCAACATATTGGTCTAGAATTTTGCCTGGAATGGAGAATTTTATCTCTGAGGAAAGACTGGATAGACTGGTTTTGTTTTCTTTGGAACAAAAAGGCTGAGGAGAGACCTTATTGAGGTGTCTAAAATTATGAGGGGCCTGGATAGAGTGGATAGGACCGACCTAGTTCCCTTAGCAGAGGGGTCAAGAACCAGGGGGCATGGATTTAAAGTAATTGGTAGAATGTTTAGAGGAGATTTGAGGGGAAATTTCTTCACTCAGAGGGTGGGTGGGGGGGTCTGAAACTCAGTGCCCGAAAGGATGTGGAGGCATAAACCCTCACCATATTTAAAAGTTATTTGTATGTGCACTTGAAGTGCCGTAACCAACAGGGCTATGGACCAAAAGCTCAAAAGTGGGATTGGCTGGATAGCTCTTTGTTGGCTGGCATGGACACAATGGGCCAAAATGTCCTCCTTCCATGCTGTAAATTTCTATGGTTCTATGATTCTATGATTCCTCCTCCCATTCCTCCTGCAGACCAAGGGGGACTCCTAGCAAGATGCCGATGACCAAGCACAACCTTTCTCCTGGTGACTCCTATAAAGTGTCCAATAAGGTAGAGTTGAACTGCACTCACTCTTTTTAGGTGATGTCCCCAGAGAATTTCCAGACTGAGGGGTCGAAATTCGGTCCCGCCGTTTTTGAGGCGGTGTCATCACCTGAGTGCTGATTTTAGCGGCGGGCGTTAGGCGCAGTCTCAAAGTGCTAACTTCAGTTTTTACGCTCAAAGATGAGAGAGCAGCACTAGAAAGTGGCGTTGCACACTCATCCTCAGGCGGGAGCTCAGGCGGCCGACTGAATTTCCTAACGGGAGGCTGCCGCCATGCTCGAAAAAAATGGGAAGAAAAAAAAATAACTAAAACTTCTCTGATCCACACTTCCCCACTCATAAAACTAATGAAAAGGTGCAGAAATAAATAAAGAAAAAAACTTGCCTTCCTTTTTTGTGTGATTCCACCCGAGATCCACTCTGTTACGCCAACTTTTTCCTGGCTATACGGCCGCCTGTTTGTACGGCAGCTTTAAAAAGCAAATGCCATGACAAAGGTGAATGACATCACCTCACGGGTGACGTTAGCTGGTGCAGCGTTGCTTCTTGGCGCCTTTGCCAAAGAGCCGACTCAATTTAGGTCACTGCGTCAATGCGCTTACCGAAGACGGTAGGCATTTGCCACCTGTTAACCGCCTCCTGCGCGTGGTAACGGGCGCTGAACAATACCCAATTTCTACCCCTAAATGTTGAATGAATGTTCATGATATCTTTAGAAATATGTTCCAGAAACTCTCCCAATGTGTTTCAAAGATCCTCTTCAAACCTCCAGCAGCAAGTAAAAGGCGTTTAAGTAGCTCTCGAAATCCTCAGCAATGACTTGTTTATTCCCAATCAGCTGGTCACTGTTAGGAGAGTGCATTAGATCAAGTGCTAGCCAGCAAAATGGTGTGCAGCCTCCTTAATAAGGGCTAGCAGGCAATTTAAGTGGCAATCAGCTGCTTGTAAGAAAGGTACAGCAACAATCGTGGGCGATTTTAATCTTCATATTGATTACACAAAACAAATTGGCCAGGGTAGCCTTGAGGAAGAGTTCATAAAGTGTATCCGAGATGGTTTCCTTAAACACTACATTTTGGAACCAACCACGGAGCAGGCTATCTTGGATCTGGTACTGTGAAATGAGACAGGATTAATAAATGATCAAATAGTAAAGGATCCTCTGGGAAAGAGTGACCATAGCATGGTTGAATTTCAAATTCAGTTGGAGTGTGAGAAAGTTGGATCTAAAACCAGTATCCTGATTGTAAATAAAGGTGATTACAAAGATATGAAGGCAGAGTTGGCTAAAATGGACTGGGAAAATAGATTAAAGTGTAAGACGGTTAATAAACTGTGGCCGATATTTAAGGAGTTATTTCATAACTTCTCAACAAAAATATATTCCAGTGAGAAGAAAAGACTTTAAGAGAAGGGAGAACCATCTGTGGTTAACTAAGGAAGTAAAGGATGGTATGAAATTGAAAACAATAGCATGCAAAGTTGCCAAGATTAGTGGGAGGCCAGAGGATTGGGAATTGTTTTAAAATCAGCAAAGGACGACTAAAACAATTATAAAGAGAGGGAGGATAGAGTATGAGAGTAAACTAGCAAGAAATATAAAAAAGCAGATACTAAAAGCTTCTACAGGTATATAAAAAGGAAGGGAGTAGCTAAAGTAAACATTATTCCTTTAGCAGATGAGACTGGGGAATTAATAATGGGGAACAGGGAAATGGCGGAGACTTTGAACAAATATTTTGTAGCGGTCTTCACATCCCAATAATAGATAATCAGGAGGCTATAGGGAGGGAGGAACTTAAAACAATCACTATCACTAAAGAATAAGTACTCGGTAAAATAATGTGATTAAAGGTGGATAAGCCCCCTGGACCTGATGGCCTGCATCCGAGGGTCTTAAAAGAAGTGGCTGCAGAGATAGTGGATGCATTGGCTGTAATCTACCAACATTCGCTGGATTCTGGAGAGGTCCCAGTGGATTGGAAAACCACAAATGTAATGCCCCTATTTAAAAAAAGAGGCAGTCAAAAAAGCAGGGAAACTATAGACCTATTAGACTAACATCTGTAATTGGTAAAATGTTGGAATCCATTATTAAGGAAGCAGTGGCAGGACATATGGAAAAGCATAATACACTCATGCTTTGTCAGCTTGGTTTTATAAAAGGGAAAGCATATTTGACAAATTTGTTGCATTTCTTTGAGGATGTAACGAGCAGGATGGATAAGGGGGAACCAGTGCATGTGGTGTATCTAGATTTCCAGAAGGCATTCGATAAGGTGCCACATAAAAGGTTACTGCACAAGATAAAAGTTCACGGGGTTGGGGGTAATGTATTAGCATGGATAGCAAATTGGCTAAGTAACAGAAAAAGAGAGTAGGGATGAATGGGTCATTTTCCGGTTGGCAAACGGTAACTCATGGGGTACCACAGGGATCGGTGCTGGGGTCTCAACTATTTACAATCTGTATTAATGACTTGGATGAAGGGACCGAATGTAATGTAGCCAAGTTTGCTGATGATACAAAGATGGATGGGAAAGCAAGTTGTGAGGAGGACACAAAAAATCTGCAAAGGGATATAGACAGGCTAAGTGAGTGGGCAAACATTTGGCAGATGGAGTATAATGTGGGAAAGTGTGAGGTTATCCATTTTGGCAGGAAAAATAAAAAATAAAAAATAAAATTATTAATTTAAATGGAGAGAAACTAAAAAAATGCTGCAGTACAGAAGGACCTGGGGGTACATGTGCATGAAACAGAAAAAGTTAGTATGCAGGTACAGCAAGTGATCAAGAAGACAAATGGAATGTTGGCCTTTATTGCAAGGTGGGTGGAGTATAAAAGCAGGGAAATCCTGCTGCAACTGTACAGGGTATTGGTAAGACCACACCTGGTGAGTACTACGTACAGTTTTGGTCTTATTTAAGGAAGAATATACTTGCATTGGAGATAGTTCAGAGAAGGTTCACTAGGTTGATTCCTGAGATGCAGGGGTTGACTTATGAAGAAAGGATGAGCAGGTTGGGCCTATACTCATTGGAGTTTAGAAGAATAAGAGGTGATCTTATTGAAACATAGAAGCTACTAAGGTGACTGCACAAGGTAGATGCAGAGAGGATGTTTCCCCTCGACGGGAAATCTAGATCTGGGGGGCATAGTTTAAGAATAAGAGGTCGCCCATTTAGAACTGAGATAAGGTGGAATTTCTTCTCTCAGAGGGTTGTAAATCTGTGGAATTCTCTGCCCCAGATAACTGTGGAAGCTGATTCAATTTGAATATATTTAAGGTGGGGACACAGATTTTAGAGCGATAAGGGAGTGAAGGGTTATGGGGAGCAGGCAGGGAAGTGGAGCTGAGCCCAAGATCAGATCAGCAATGATCTTATTAAATGGCGGAGAAGGCTTGAGGGGCCAAATAGCCTACTCCTGCTCCAAATTCTTATGTTCTTATGCTCTTAACGATCCTCTGGCAGCTGTTCCGAGCACAAGCTTCAACTCTTTTACCAAGAAGGTGTCATGCTAAACATGGGCTAAACTGGTGTTTCAGCTCAAGACCCCATCTTGCCTTGGAGGCTCTTTAGCTCCTGAATCATCTGTTAAAAATCACCTCCATAGTGTATTACATGATCAAATATTCCAATCCATATAAAACAGCTTCTCACCAACTTATTATGAGCAACACCACAGGAGATCTGGAAGTTTAATAAGTAAGGAAAGAAGGGATGTCCCATCCAATCTTCTTACCACAAAGTGCACGTTTAGTAAAACTGTCAGAAGAGATGAGCTGTAAAGCCAGAGAGTGCTTCTTTTGGCAGTATTAATCTTTATTTCTCCTATATTTTCCCTCAAATTTTGACCATTTTTATTTAATGCTTTGGTTTTCTACTATTTTTGTGTATTTCTTTTGAGTTGGAAAAAAAAAAGTAGACTATGAAATTATTCAAGAGGGTGAGGGGCATTTTCCTCAGATCTTCTGCCACTCCACCACTGTAACTAAACATGTAAACAGAAAACTGCCAAACTTACACCAAAGTTATACCAGTGGAGTGGGAGAAGCTCCTTGGAAATTCAACCCCATAGTGATCATACAGGTAAATGAAATTAGATACTTGACCTCAAAGCTAAGGGGGAGAATTTCAGCTGCTTAGCGCCTCCCGTTATCGCCTGGGGCGGGCGCTAACAGGGCACTAAGGGGTAAGCGACTGTGCGCAGCGAATTCAATGCCACCCGCGAACTTCAGTGCCAGTTTTAGCGCTGGCGCTAACTCTTACCTCCTCAGCTTCTAGCGCCTCGCAGATCGTGACATCATTCAGCACTCTAGCGCTACCGTCCCGCTCTCGCACTTTAGCGCCCTAAAAAAACTGGTTAGTGCTTGACATAGCACTCAACTTCCCTCTTCTTGCATTAAAACCGAATTTCCCGGCAGGAGAGAAGCATTAGCGCCTGGCGCTACTTTTTTCAAAAGTTATCGCCCCAAACGGGGCACTACAGAATTTCTAGCCCTAAGTCTTTATTGCCGTCCCTGCTTAGATTTACCTTTGAGTGTGTTTGCAGGACTTGTTTCAGGATAGTGCCTCTATATACCAGTCTTCCCATTTAATTTTGCACCCAGTACCATTCTCCGTCAGATGCTGGCCACGTGCGAAGCAGATGAATGCAGCAGCAGTTTGCAAGAACCTCTCCAAAAAAGTGCAGCTGACACTGAGAGAACCGTCCATTAGCCATGCCTCATATTAGCTAGATTGTCTAGTGGAGGTAGGAACAGTAGTCAGGAAGTGATTCCTTTCCACATTCCTTAAACACACATCTCCTGATTTCTGCAGTAGGAAAATCCGTGACTTCAACAAGACTGGCTGGCAAAGATTTTTATGATTTGGAGTCACGTCTTTTGCAAACCAAAAGAAATGTTTTATTTAGTGGGGCTACATTTAGTGTATTTGTGCGATCCTATGTTTAGTCTTTAGACATTATGCTGACTATGGTAAGACAAATAGAGTAGCATTGCTTTTAGTTTAAAAAAAATCTACCTTCTACATATTTTGAAGTTGAAGAAAAATAAGCATAAGATGAGCTCACGAGGTAGCAAGATATGGGTTACAGGGTTCAATACTGTTGACTCCACCATAGTTATTGAAAATCAAATGCTATCCTTTAAAACATTATTATGATTCAGGTATGTGTGATGTCTTATTTACTACATACCATTACAATTTAGCTCAGAATTAAAATTTTTTTTTATTGTACTCAAAATAATCATTCTCAGAAATTGTAATTTGGATTTGTATTTGAAGGAAACAAGAGCCCGAGGAGTCCTTGTGCCCCCACAGGGCAGTGAAGCAGGAAACCTGGCCACCACCCCCTCAAACAGTAACCCGATCCCAAGTTACTTCCATAGGTGGGCTGAGCTGTGCGATGCTCCACACACACAAGGGAGCCCGCTTCCACACGGTGTTGGTGGCAATCAAAGTGGCACTCTGTGGGCAAGTGTCTCTGACCGGGGGTGGGGGCTCCGAGGAGGGAGCTGCCAATTGTTCTCATATTACACAGATGCTGAAAATCTGAAATAAAAAGAGAAAATGCTGGAAACACTCAGCAGGTCAGGCAGCATCTGTGTGAGTACAGAGTCAACGGCCGAAATATGTACCTGTCGACGGTGCTAGAAGCAGGGGGACGGTGGGGGCGGGGTGGGATGGGTGGAGGCTGTCCGGTAGCACATGGGAAACTCAGAAGTAGCTGCAGTGCATCTGTCAGTGGCTTTATAAGCCAGCCACGGATTTTGCATCTGACTTCCGGGTTTCCCGACCAATTAATGCGAGCAGGCGTGATGACGGCACGCATCGGTCTATTTCAGCTGAGGTATTTAAAGGAACATTATAAAGATGACAGCTGAGGGATTGCAGAGGTGGGCGAGAGATAAATGGTTGCATACAATGGAGTCTCGATGATCCAAAGCTGCCTCTGGCTTTAGTGATTCCTCCCTGGACCTCCTGCTGAGGTGTCAGAGCCCGCAGGGAGGTTTTATTCCCTGCTGACGGGAGGAAGAAGCCAGCCTCAGTGATGAAGAAGGCATGATTGGAGATAGCAGAGGGGGTTAGCAGCAGGAGTGTAGTGTCACGCTCCTGGATAACGTGCAGGAAGAGATTTAATGACCACACGAGGGAAGGAAAGGTGAGTACAATAGCACCAATGTGCTTTCCCCTCCAACTCTGCCTTCCCAAGCACATCACTCCTCATGCCAACGTACCTTGTAGGTACACCCATCCCTCTCCGTCTAAAGCACTGCCTCACATCCCCCTCTGAACATCCACCACTGATACTCAACTTCATAATTTCAGCGCAATTTACGACCCACCTGCTCCCAAATCCACTCACTCTTTGATATTAAAACTCCCCCCAACCTTTCAGGCCAATGTTCTGATGAAAGGTTATCATCCTGAATTTCTCTATTCACAGATGTTGCTTGACCCGTTCTATATTTATTCCTTAAATGCATTCAGGGAAGCAACTGGACAGCTTTTCAATGGCGAGATCAACTACCTTTCTCTTGTGGAAGCCTGGGCTTTCTGAGGGATCCGTCTAAGACCCACGCATGCTCTCAGGTTCCACTGATCCTATGTCTCCTATCAGCTGGTATACAGGGCCGAATTCCTGGAGTAGCTCATGAATAGCCCCAGACCTGCTCCCTAACTCTCTGCCAGATGTAAGGGAAGCAGGCAGAAAACTCGACCATTGCCCCGACCGGAACCTAGGACACAGCATAAATGGGGCAGGTCTGGGTTTTACCTAAATTCTTGTTCCCCCTCTCCCAGTAGGACTCAGTTTTTTCACCTTCCCCCAGCCCAGGAATTTCAGCACCTCTATACTATTTAGGGAGGACAGTGTGATCTCTGTATTCATAGTTGGATGAATGAATCAAGAAATGTATGATATTTTTTGCTTTTCAAATACGATAGTAACATCTGTTTTCAATTAGTAAATGTTGACATCTTAACACACGGCAAAAATATATAAAAATGTGGCAGAGACGTTGAAGTGGAACACAATCTGACAGTGTTGGATAACTTAGACCGTGTATAATTAAATTGATATCCTGGAGATTTCATTCAACACCTTCAATTTCAACTGAATTAATTGAAATTCCAGAAAATGTGCAATTTTCTGAATCAGTTTACGTTTTCATTTAATTCAGTGTTATGAATAAGTTACATGGCAGAGCGATAAGTTTGACAATCAAATTAAATTCATCGACCTGTTTCTCTCTCCACAGATAGTGCCTGACCACCTGAGTATTTCCAGCATTTCCGTTTTTATTTCAAGTCATTTCCATATTGGATGAGTGCATAATCGTGGGAGCCTTAAGTTCAAAATCTGATATGTTTCATGTATTATATATACGGACAGTGATAGTTGCAGCTATTTCATTCATTGGCTTTCTCCTTATAAAATTAGGTATCCTTGATTTAAATGATTTAAAACATTACGGGGGAGAAATTTGGTATCGCTCCGTTTGGGGGTGGTAACAATCGGGAGACACAAGACTTAGCACCAAGTACAGAAGTCTCGTCCCTCTTGATAAATTCATCTTACCGCCCCGGAAAGAAGTGGAGCACTTCCTTCCTGGGGCACTAATGGGGCAGACAGCTCAGCAGCATTATGCACTTGACTGTGCAGCGCAGCTGCATCTGAGGGGCTCTTCCCTCAATTAAAGGGAAGGGCCCACACTGCCGACTCTGGAAAAGAAAAAGGCACCTAACTGGACCATCGGGGAGCGGGGGTGCCACGCGAGCAGCCCAGCACTCAAGCAGAGTGCCAGGCTGAGCGATGGTGGCCACAACTCCACGAAGAAACTGCATCTGGAGCGACAACAAAAACGGGGGTTTTTTTGCACTTGGCCACCTCGCCGTTAATTTTTGCCCCGAGAGGCGTCTCTTGAAGCTGTCACTGTTATCACCCAGCGTCGGAGCCGGGGCGCTAATGGGGCGATGCGCGTAGCAATGACACCACGACCTCCGGGCGCAGGATATCGGGGTGAAATGCCGCAACGCCGCCGTTAATATGGCGGGAGACTTAACAGCACCTGGTCGCAAACACACTTGTGCTTTATTAGTGCCCCCCCCAAAGGAGCCCAATTTTGACCCTAGAATTTACGTGCTAGTGTTACTTACTCTCCCCTTGCTTCTGTGCTTTAATATTGTTGATGAGTGGTAGCCGGGTACTAGAGATTTTGTGTAGAATTTACCCTGCAGTGATATTGGGAATGAGGAGTGCTGCTCTCAACTCACCATCTTCTTATTGAAATGCCCTCTCGGTTTACAATGTCAAGGGCATGAACTTAACAATACACCAGAAGAGGGAATTCTTGCCAATTCCTCTCCTTTGCACAATAGCTCACCATGTATGGAAATGAATTCAAAATAAGTTCAGGAGTGTTACAATGTGATAAGTGATTAATCTGAGCTTACAGCTCACCACATGATGGGGCTAATTTTGACTTTAGATGATTGTGTAAAACGGCCGATGGTGGTGAATGGAAATGAAAATTGGGAGAGATGTATCAGGGACATGGCTGAATGAATGTCACTCATTTCACCCAAGTCAATATTACCCCCAGTGAGTTGCTCTTAAGCTACCTTGGACCAGTTTAAAAGTGTAAAACACACAGATAAGGGAGGAGTGGCAGACATAAATAAGTTTACACCTCTCTCCTCAGAACATTTAAGATAATATAACAACCAGTTCCGAGTAGAAGTTCCCGCTAAACAAAGTTGCAAACTAAAGTTTCCACTAGTTCCCTAAAACAACTCTGTGGATTTTACAGAGAGCCCAATGAATAAAATATTGGAGATCATATTTATAAAAGTTCACTGCAGAATTTACTGACATGTATTATAATATTTTAATAAATTTATACTGATATTATTTTCAACTTTGGCCTTAGATTATCATTATGTATTGCTAACTGTTGGAGCATTACGGCACCATTCCAGCCAATCAAATCATTACCTACAGAATTCCAAATTCTCGTATATAGTATTCCAAGGAACAGCTCTTCAAAAGCTATTTAATCATTGGCTTTCTCTTTATAAAAGTAGAATGTACATCTCGAGCCTTGATTTATCCTGTTGCTCTCCCCTCTCCTCCCATCTTTATTGGTCTGTCTTTCAAAGTGACTGTCCTGCCTTCCTATATCAGTTCTCTTCTGAAGTGTTACCCTATCTTTTCTCTTTCAGAGGTTGATGCAAATTTCCAGCATTTTCTTTGTTTTCTTTCCATATCTGGAACATTTATGGTATTACCATTTCTCTTTCGCGCTTGAATTGCTTTGGAAACCACATTGCCATATTTATTAAGGGCACGTTCATGAGTAAATGTGTGACAAAATGTGGCAATTATTAACCAAGTGCGAACAGGCTAATGAAGGAGGGAATGTGCTACATGGAGAGAATTTTGAGTGCATGCATATTTAGTGCTATCTTTACATTTGATTTTCATGAGGCCCCCAAAGACTCACTACTAAACTGCCCTCTCCATCGGCCTGCGTATCACTTTGCATGCAACAGTTTCAAATAACTTGTGTATTAAGTAAAGATTGGCTTGAAGGCTTACCTCAGTGTAGGTAAAGCAAAATAAATTATGGCTGTTGATTTTGGCAGTCCTCTGCCATTTCTAGCATAGCTAAGGTAAAGAGTAATGTTTAAAATGTATGTGCAATAATACCGGGGAACCTGTAGAAGCAGCAGCTGCAGTTATTTAGATGCCAAAACAGTGGCAGCAATGTGTCTCTATCTGCACTGGTCATGTGATCAAAGGCCAAAGATTAAAACCCATTGATGGAGAAGGACAGAAGCAATAGACTGGAGAAATAAAGCAAGGGGAGGGAGAAGACCAAGCAGCTATTAACACAAAAAGAAAATGATAGAATAAAGTAAGAAAAGAAAAGATTATTGATAAAGAAACGGTGATCAATATTCGCCCTAATCTTTTTTGGGGTGCGCGGTTCCTTTAACGGGCTGCACGGCCAATTCAAAGATGCTCAATATTTTACATTGGAAAAGCCATTCCCAGGCTGCATGGGATTGGGGGACAGCTGCACGACAACACAGCGTGCAGCTTAGGGGGAGCATTGGACAGAAATACACAATGTGATGGAGGTATAATAGTGGGAAGTGAGGGAGAGACATTTTTAATAACTGGGACCGGTCTGGGGTTAAAATACTAATTTCTGAGAGAAGCGCAAAGCAATGTAATTTAACACAAGTGATGTCAAGATTCTGCTGGGAGTAGAATTGTCCCCCTGTACAGTAACCCCTAGTGTAGGAAAGAAGGAAAGAAAAGAAAGAAAAGAAAAAAACAGAGAAGGAAAAGAAAAGCAAAAAGAAAAGGAAAAAGAGAAAGAAAAAGAAAAAGAAAGAAAGACAGACTTGTATTTATATAGCACCTTTTATGACATCAGGACGTCCTAAAGTGCTCTTATTTGGGCTCTTAGTTGATCAACTATTCAGTATTTTTGAGTTAGTTAAGAACCCATCAATATATACAGGGTATTAGCTTTGTGATTTAAAATCTTTATGAATGTTAATTGAAAACAAACACAATTCTTTTCTTTTGACATGAACTAACAGACGTAGCACTAAAAAAAAGATGACTATTTTTCCGTTTTTCTTTGAAATTATTGAAACACTTGGTTACATTCAGGGCAATACCAGTTAAGCTGGACACTTTTGAAACAGATCTCTGTACTGCAGCTTACAAGTGATTTCCTGGAGTGAAGCAGAAATATTTATTCTTTTAGGGTTCCCTGATGCCCACTTCGGTGCATTTGGAGGTCAGGATTTTCACAAGAAAGAAAGAAAACTGGTATAAGAAGGATGAAGAGTTCTGTGAAATTTAACATTCTTTTCAGGATACCATTTCAGCTCCAATCTGGGATGGGCGGTATTGCATTTATGACTGTTCTCCTCTTGACATTTCCATTATGCCATATTTCTTCATATGCTCAGCAGCACAACCTGTATAGAAGGGAATTGGACATAATTAGAAGGTTGCATGTTATCATTCATCTGTGCTTACCATTCCTCACATGATGAGACCCTGATAGTGCCAATATGGTAAGGTAGAGAGATAACAAAAACTGTAGGGTGACTGACAACCATGCAACAGCCAGTTGAATTATGATACTGGCAGAGATCTGGGGACAGGTTGCCTACTTACCCTTGTCCATAGAATAGTTTGGAAACTTAAAGTGAGAAGGAGAAAATACGGTAACAGTTGAAATATGAAGAATATATTGAGCATTCAGAGCAGAGAATATTATTATTCTTTAACTGTCAGCAGCAAGAGCCAGATACTGTGGGTTGGTTCCTGGCAGAGGAATAATTATGTCCTTTCATTCAAAGGCATAAATCAATCATAAAATACATTGCATCTGCACTGAATTTCAAACACAAGACGGTAAATGTGTCAGAAACCCTCCCACAGTCACTATTTCAGATATACTTTATAAATATCTGAACTCATTAACAATATTATTTGCCAATCTGAATAAAGCAATATTAACCAACACAATGCTAGTTCACGAATATATTACGCAGACAAAAACGCTCCTAAAACCTGAAATAACATTTTTTTTAAATCATAAAAGTTTTATGAATACAGCCCCTGGAGGAATACTGCAGTTAATCCTTAAGGAATGCACGCTTGGTTAAAACCTGTGGCATACGATTCAGCTGTGAAAATTGGACCACAGCCGCATTGACACTGCAATTAAATTACCAATGTGAAATATTCCTGAGGATTTCAGGTAGGTCTGAACCTCAGTACAAACCTCAGCAATTTGTACTGCATTTTTTACTGGCTTTTTTTTCTTCGCATTCACTGTGAAAATTGTTTAAACCACCGTCCTGGGGTGAAACTACTGAATTACTCTGTTATGTCTAGAATATATGTGAAACGTGAATAAAACTTAACTTTCCCTTGGTATTTTATGATAACTAATTGAGTTGCCCTTTTGATTTACAGATGCAGAAAACCTTACCGTTCAGAAGGATAGAGATTTTTTTTTCAACTCTACAGGATTCAGCCATGAATATAAAAAGCTATATAATGGGAGCTATTTTTGGCTATTTCCTTTCTTACTCCCTTATCTGTGTTCCAAATTACAGCATATTGCTACAATGCAACACAGTTCCTGTATTTTGTTTATGATATAGAAATAGAAGGTGTGCAAAACAAGATAAATTGGAGAACCTGTGAACTTTGCCAGAGTCATCGATGTAAAAACCATATTTACCAATTGTTAATCTAAGAAGAAAAGGAAATTCATACCAATCTTAGCACTTGGTAATGCACCAATGTGACATTGCTACTTCCTGCATTCTTGGCAGCCTTTTCTGAACAGCATTGCCAATATAGGAGCAAAACTCCATAGCGCCTGATCCTGGCACATGCCGGGAATGCACAGCACAAATCGCGCAGTCCTGGCCATGATTTTGCATCCATTAAGGTAAATGGATGGTAAATCATGGAGAGGGGCACGTACTTTTGGCTATAGACCTTCCTCAATGAAGATCTCAATGCAAAGAACACATTGCTGGCCTCTAAAGATGGGCTGGGTGCTCAGTCTGTCTTCAGCCAGCAAAGAAGGTGGTGCCATCAGGGGGTCACCATATGTGCTTCCCTTTGGTAAAACTACATATCGCTGGAAGCACTAGTGCTATCTCAATTACATTACAATGACGCCACAAGTGTTTTGCGGGAGTTTAGCAGTGGCCCGCAGCGCCCCGCCCCGCTGCACATGCGATGATGACATCATCACCATGCACAGAGCCCATGTGAACTGGGCTACAGGCCGCTCGTTGGGCACTAGTTAAAGGGGAGGTGGCGGCCATGTTAAATATTTTGCCGTCTTTCTTCGGTGGCCCGTTGTGCTGTGATCACGGGATCCGTGCTGCGATCTTTCAGCCTGGCACTCTGCTTGAGTGCCAGGCTGTTGGCACGGCATCCCCGCTCCCCATGGTTCATGTAGGCCCGGTTCTAACCTGCAGAGTTTTCAGCTTGGATCCATCCCTTTAATGAGGGGTAGCGCCCTCTTATGCAGCAGAGCTATGCGGCCACATATCCTCAGCATAACTAAGAATGTCTGTTTCCACCTCCATAACATCGCCCGTCTCTACCCTTGCCTCAGCTCAACTGCTGCTGAAGCCCCCATCCATGCCTTTGCTATCTCTAGACTTGACTATTCCAACGCACTCCTGGCTGGCCTCCCACATTCTACCCCATGTAAACTTGATGTCATCCAAAGCTCTGCTACCCACGTCCTAACTTGTACCAAGTCCCCCCATTCACCCATCACCCCTGTGCTCACTGACCTACATTGGATCCCGGTTAAGCAACACCTTAATTTCAAAATTCTCATCTTTGTTTTCAAATCCCTCCATAGTCTCGCCCCTCCCTATCCTGCAGTCCCACAGCTCCCCGAGATGTCTGCGCTCCTCTAATTCTGTCCTTTTGAGTATCACTGATTATAATCCCTCAACCATTAATGGCCATGCCTTCTATTGCCTAGGCCCTAAGCTCTGGAATTCCCTGCCTTAACCTGTTTGCCTCTCTACCTCTCTTTCCTCCTTTAAGACGCTCCTTAAAACCTACCTCTTTGACCTAGCTTTTGGTCATCTGCCCTAATTTCTCCTTATATGGCTCGGTGTCAAATGTTTTGTCTTATCATACTCCTGTGAAGCGCCTTGGGATATTTTACTAAGTTAAAGGCACTATATAAATACAAGTTGTTGTTGTTGTTAAATAAATTACAAGCCTGCTGCAGATGGCTGGGGGTTTAAATATATATAGAGGCAGCAATGAATATGGAGATGTATAAATATTGCAAGTTGAGAATCTCAGTTGCTTATTCAGTCTGGAGCACAGGGGCTGAGATGCTCCACTAGTCACTACCACAATATTTAATGAGAGCCGCACTCTCACTGAGTGGCCAAGGAGAAGCAGCAAATCGATCTCACTGCTGCCACAAAACATAATGTGAATGTCTAGAGCGATCCTGAATTAAACAGCTATTCCAACTGGAACATCCACTCGGTCAGTAAGTGAAGGAATGTAAGGTCACATCACCCAAGAGACCTAAGCAGATTTATTCACATAGGAAGTACTTCAGTCCTTTAGGGGCATTGCGCATTACACAAAAGAAATACCAAGTCAGCACATTTTCAGAAATAAACTTTCAAGTCTTTGAGGGACATTTCCCAGTTCCCCTCTAATCTCCTGAATTTAAGCAAGTTACTTCAGGTTTTACCTTCATTATGAGCTTCCCCAGCCACTAGCCCTCTCAGCTTCTAGTTCACAGAAAACCAACCCTTTTCCAGTCTTCGACAGATTCCACACACGTTACTAGAGCCGGTTCTTTCTGTGCAGTGTCCAAACCCAGACTCTGTCAATCACATCCCTGCTTGGTTTATTTTCCTCTCCAAATCCCCCTTTTGCTCCAAAGGAGCAAATAATTTATAGGTGATCCCATCACCCATCCCAGCTTGGTGCAAACTCTTCCTCATGAACATTTGCTCCCTTGGTGGGCAAGTCCTCTGGATTGACATTTGCTTCTTTTGTGATCTTCCTCATACGAGCCACTGCAGCACTGGCTCTGTTATTCGTACTCCAAAGCTAAAAACTTTCACTGCCCTCAAAATGTTCAACTGCTCCTAGCTCAACCTCTAAATCACAATGGCAAAAGGCCAGCCGCACAGAATTTATGAATTGCCATGGCAACTGTAGGCCATAAACCCTGGACAGAGCATTTGTTGTCAAGGAAAATGTCATAAAATCTCCTCATAAACTTTTTACAGAATTTACTAAAAGCCAGCCTTAGTCTATTAACCTATTCCTATCTAAATATAAATAAAGTCATAACAAAGAAATACTGTGAAACATTTATGTATATATATTTTTTAAAACTGTCTAGCAGACACTTTTGCCTGTCCTATTATGCTTCCTGCGTCACGCATTGGTGTCACACTTGGAGTTCTTTGCTTAAATGATGTATTCATAAAACAACAACAAATCAGAATTAAACAGGTGGGGAACAGACAGATCAAACACAAGTAAAATGGGTAGGAAAAACTACCAGTGATGAACGACTGAGGATTTATGAAAGCAATGAATCAAGCATCAGTCATACAGCGCAATCCAATAATAAAAGAGCACAAGCAGTGCCAACAAAAATAATTTTGGTTGCCATCTTGAACTTTTACTAGCTAAGAAACCTAGCACAAAAAAAATGCTAAAATTTGCCTTTAAAGTAGCATTTTCTGTGTTTAAAATGTATTTTGCAATGTTTTCTCTTGGAAATTAGTGCTTCTCGGAGAAGTATAGGGCTAGAGTTTATTATTTTCCCAGAGGTATCACTGAGAGTTGAAGGGGTAGCAACTACAACTCCCAGCAAGCACCTGTAAACACAGTACCTTGTATGTCACAGTTCGGTTCAGTGAAAACACTCAGTGGAGGAAACCACTCAGAATGCATTGGTGTGATTCTCTGGAGGCAAGCTGTGCAGCACGTGAAATAAGAGTGAAAAGCTGAGGCAGTAATTATGAGTTTGTTTCTTCTAAATATTTCAACACAAGTAAATCATACGTTACAACAGTGACTACCTTTTTAAAGTACTTCATTGGTTGTTAAACACTTTGGGATGTTCTAAGGTCGTGGAAAGCACAGTATGAATGTAAGTCTTTTTTTTTCTGTAAGTTTTGATAAGATAATTCTTTTCAAAGGCTCATTTTTACAGACAGAGATAGAAAAACCTAGGTTTGTGTGCGAGGGAAAATGTATTTATGAGTGAGTGAGAGGGCAGTGTGTATGACAGAGGGATGTCGAGAATGTGTGGGAGGGATATGGAGTACCAGATATAATGAAAGAAAGAGAAAAAGAAAATAGAAAGCTAGAAACTGTGTGAAAAATAAAAACTTGCATGTATATCTTTCACAACCTCAGGACATCCCAAAGCACATTACAGCCAATGAAGTACTTTTGAAATGTAATCACTGTTGTAAGTGTAGGAAACGCGGCAGCCAATTTATGCACAGCAAGGTCCTAGAAACAGCAATGTGATAATAATCAAATAATCTGTTTTTTTTGTTAGTGATGTTGGTTGAGGAATAAATATCGGCAAACAGAACTCCCCTACTCTTCTTCGCAATAGTGCTAAGGCACCTTTTAAATAAAAATAAAAAAAGACTTGCATTTATATAGCCCCTTTCACAAATTCAGGACATCCAAAGCACTTTACAGCCAATGACATACTTTTGAAGTGTTGTAATTTGCACAGAGCAAGCTCTCACAAACAGCAATTTGATAATGATCAGATAATCTGTTTTTAGAGATGCTGATTGAGGGATAAACATGAACCAGTCTAACTGCCCTGCTCTTCTTTGAAATAGTGCCATGGGTTCATTTACGTCTGTAATGTCATCTAATTAGGTTGTTGTAATATATGCACTTGTGAGCATCCTCACAGGTTTGTTGAGCTGTGCACGGACAATGCCATCGAGTCGCTAAAAACAGCGCTGGGCCCTGACTCCGTTAGGTGTGTCGAGGAGGCTCAAGCACGTGGGGAGATCCCGTATAACTGACCCCCATCCGGACGGAATTCCTCATCGGTGCCAAGCCCCGAAACCTCCCTCGAGAGCCGGCGCCTCACAACTTAAGCCGCCTCGGGGAAATTCCCTCCGTGCCTTTCAGTTCTGCGCGGAGGGGTTTCCTGTATGGGCTGCTCTTGCACACTCTCAACTTTGCCATCCTCCTCTGCCGTCTGGACACACCATGGCGTACCATCTTGCCGTCCGGAGGAGGCGGGGGTCCCCGATGGAGTGCATTCTACGCGGGAGTCCTCCCACTATTTATCGAGGACTTGGCCTGGAGGGTGGTGCACGGAGCAGTCCCGTGCAACAAATTTTTAAGCCGGTTCACGGGTTCCCAGTCCGCCTGCAATTTCTGCGGTCTGGAGGAGTCTGTGTTCCATGTTTTTATTGAATGCACGAGGTTGTAGCCCCTGTTCAACTATTTAAAGAGGCTGCTCCTGAAATTCTGGTTGCACTTCAGTCCCACACTCCTGATCTTTGGGCACCCTGTGTGGAGGAGAGCGGGTAGGTCCGATGGCCTCCTTGTGGGACTGCTCCTGGGCACGGCCAAGCGTGCCATCAGACGGTCCAGGCAGTGGGCGGCCGAGGGAGTCGTTCAGCCCGACTGCCTGCCTCTCTTCCGTGCGTACATCCGTGAGATGGAGCACGCGGTGTCCACCGGTACGCTCGTGGCCTTCCGCGAGAGGTGGGCGCCGGAGGGACTGGAGTGCATTATCACCCCCGGCAACCAAATTTTAATTTGATTTTATATGTTTTAAAGTTTAATTTGTTTTAACTGCCAGTTTTTGTGCCCCCTCCCCTTTTATAGGGGACACTTGTATATATTCCCCTCAAAACAGGCACTTGAAAAATGTTTGGAGTGTCCCCCCCTTTAACCAGGAGGCACTTGATTAATTGGTTAATTTGATTACAACCAAAAGAGTTGTAGAGCTGTGCACGGCCAATGCCATCGAGTCGCTAAAAACAGCGCCGGGTCGCGAGGCACGTTCGTGAGGTTGCGGATCCAGTTCTGGACACTGCTGGCCGACGACGGGTCTCTCGTCTTGGATCCGGAGGGTGTCAGCAACAGTGCCCGAGAATATTACGGGGCTCTGTTCCCTCCGGATCCGTCCAGCAAGGAAGTGCGTAAAGTTTTATGGGAGGACCTGCTGAAGGTCGGCCCGGAGGGCGCCAAAAATCTGGACGCTCCGCTAAGCCTGGCGGCGCTGACCAGCGCCCTCGACCAGTTCTCGAGATGAAAAGCCCCATGGCTGGACGGGCTTACTGTGCAGTTCCACAGGCCGTTCTGGGACGTCTTGGGGGGTGACTACGCGCGGGTCCTAGGGGAAAGTCTGGCGACCGGGGAGATGCCCCTCTCTTGGCGCAGGGCAGTCATCATCCTGCTGCATAAGAAGGGCGATCTCTGCCTACTTAAGAACTGGCGCCCGGTCACCCTCCTCAGCACGGACTATAAAATCTTTGCCAGGGTGATGTCTGCTCGCCTTGGCGCCGTGCTGGACCACATGATCCACCCCGACCAGTCCTACACCGTCTCGGGTCGGACAATCCACGATAACATCCATCTGGGACCTGATCCATCATTCCCAGGAGACTGGTCTGTCGGTCGCCTTCCTATCCCTAGACCAAGAGAAGGCGTTCGACAGGGTGGATCACGATTATCTGCCTCTCTTCCGTGTGTACATCCGCGCCAGGGTGTCCTTAGAGATGGAGCAAGCGGTGCCCACCGGTACGCTCGCGGCCTTCCATGAGAGGTGGGCGCCGGAGGGACTGGAGTGCATCGTTACCCCCGGCATCCGAATTTTAATTTGATTTTCTATGTTTTAAAGTTTAATTTGTTTTAATTGCCGGTTTTAGTGTCCCCCTCCCCTTTTATAGGGGGCATTGCATAATATATGATGATAGTGCCCAAAAAAACACACAAAAAACACAAAAAAAAAAAAAGGGCCTTGAGAAGTGTTGGAGTGTCCCCCAGATCAGGGGGCACTTGATTTAACTGTTTATTTTGTTTCACAGCCAAAAAGAGTTGTAGAGCTGTGCACGGCCAATGCCATCGAGTCGCTAAAAACAGCTCTGGGCCCTGACTCCGTTAGGTGTGTCGAGGAGACTCAAGCACATGGGGAGATCCCGTCCGAACTGAGCCCCGTCCAGACGGAATTCCTCATCGGCGCCAAGCCCCGAAACCTCCCTCAGGAGCCGGCGCCTCACAACTTGAGCCGCCTCGGGGATATACCCTCTGTGCCTTTCAGTTCTCCGTGGAGGGGTTTCCTGTATGGGCTGCTCCTGCACACTCTCAAACTTGCCATCCTCGTCTGCCGTCCGGACAAGCCATGGCGCACTATCCTGCCGTCCGGAGGAGGCGGGGGTCCCCGATGGAGTGCACTCTATGCGGGAGTCCTCCCACTATTTATTGGGGACTTTGCCTGGAGGATGGTGCACGGAGCAGTCCCGTGCAATAAATTTTTAAGCTGGTTCACGGGCTCCCAGGCCGCCTGCAATTTCTGCGGTCTGGAAGAGTCCGTGTTCCACGTTTTTATTGAATGTGCGAGGTTGCAGATCTTGTTCCACTATTTAACGGGGCTGCTCCTCAATTTCTGGTTGCACTTCAGTCCCACACTCCAGATCTTTGGGCACCCTGTGCGGAGCGGAGGGGGTAGGTCCGAGGGCTTCCTCGTAGGACTGCTCCTGGGCACGGCCAAGGGTGCCATCAGCTGGTCCAGGCAGCGGACGGTCGAGGGGGTCGTTCAGCCCGATTGCCTGCCTCTCTTCCGTGCTTACATCCGAGCGAGGGTGTCCCTGGAGATGGAGCACGCGGTGTCCACCGGTTCGCTCGTGGCCTTCTGCGAGAGGTGGGCGCCGGAGGGACTGGAGTGCATCATCACGCCCGGCAACCAAATTTTAATTTGATTTTATATGTTTTAAAGTTTAATTTGTTTTAACTGCCAGTTTTTGTGCCCCCTCCCCTTTTATATGGGACACTTGTATATATTCCCCCCCAAAAAGGCACTTGAAAAATGTTTGGAGTGTCCCCTGCTTTAACCAGGGGGCACTTGATTAATTGGTTAATTTGATTACAACCAAAAGAGTTGTAGAGCTGTGCACGGCCAATGCCATCGAGTCGCTATAAACATTGCTGGGCCCTGATTCCGTTAGGTGTGTCGAGGAGGCTCAAGCACGTGGGGAGATCCCGTCTCGTTCCGTCGTTTCTGGGCCTACTGGAGAAGGATGCAGGGGGGCTTCCCCTCCTTGAGGCTATAGTGGGACGTGGGCACGGCTCACGTCTGTCTCTTCTGTCAAGAGTATGCGAGGGGGTCGACCAAGAGGTGGGCGGCCAGGGCGGGGCGCCTAGAAAAGGAGGTGCTCGACCTGGAATCCCGTCTCGGTCAAGTCGTCGAGGACCTGGCCCTGCGGACGGTGTACGAAACGAAGAAGGCCGCACTGAAGGACCTGCAGCTCATCGGGTCCCGAGGCGCATTCGTGAGGTCACGGATCCGATTCCTGCGGGATCTGGGCTGCGGCTCCCGCTTCTTCTACTCGCTGGAAAAAAGACAGGGGGTTCGTAAGCAGCTCTGGACACTGCTGGCCGAGGATGGGTCTCTCGTCTCGGATCCGGACGGTGTCAGCAACAGGGCCCGAGAATATTACGGGGCTCTGTTCTCTCCGGATCCGTCCAGCAAGGAAGTGCGTAAAGTTTTGTGGGAGGACCTGCCGAAGGTCGGCCCGGAGGGTGCCGAAAATCTGGAAGCTCCGCTAAGCCTGGCGGAGCTGACCGGCGCCCTCGACCAGTTCTCGAGGGGAAAAACCCCGGGGCTGGACGGGCAGACCATGGCGTTCCACAGGGCGTTCTGGGATGTCTTGGGGGGGGCGACTACGCGCGGGTCCTAGGGGAAAGCCTGGCGACCGGGGAGATGCCCCTCTCTTGGCGCAGGGTAGTCATCGTCCTGCTGCCTAAGAAGGGCAATCTCCGCCTAATTAAGAACTGGTGCCCGGTCTCCCTCCTCAACACGGACTATAAAATCTTTGCCAGAGTGATGTCTGCTCTCCTTGGCGCCGTGCTGGACCACATGATCCACCCCGACCAGTCCTACACGGTTCCGGGTCGGACAATCCACGATAACATCTATCTGGTCCGGGACCTGATCCATCATTCCCAGGAGGCTGGTCTGTCGGTCGCCTTCCTATCCCTCGACCAAGAGAAGGCGTTCAACAGGGTGGATCACGATTATCTGTTTGGAACTCTGCGCGCTCTCGGGTTCAGGACGCATTTCGTCGCCAGGATCCGACTTTTGTACGCCGCCGCGGAGTGTCTAATTAAGGTTAATGGGTCTTTGACGGCGCCCCTTCGCTTTGGGAGAGGGGTGCGCCAGGGATGCCCCATGTCCGGCCAGTTATATGCTATCTGCGTGGAGCCTTTCCTGCGCCTCCTGCGGACGAGGTTGACGCGACTGGCTCTGCAAAGGCCGGGCGTGGAGGTCGTCCTCTCGGCTTACGCCGATGACGTGCTCCACACGGTAGAGGATCCCGTTGACCTGCGGAGGATGCGTGAGTGCCAGGGGATTTACTCGGCCGCATCCTCCGCCAGGATCAACTGGGAGAAATGTTCCGGACTCCTGGTGGGTCAGTGGCGGGTGGACTCCCTGCCGGAGGAGCTTAGGCCTTTTGCCTGGAGCACGACCCATCTCCTCTATCTGGGAGTCTACCTTAGCCCTGACGAGGAAGCCTATCCGGCGAACTGCCAAGAGCTGAAGGCCAAGGTCGCCGCTCGCCTAGGGCACTGGACAGGACTGCTCCGAGTGCTGTCCTACAGGGGTCGAGCGCTAGTCATAAACCAGCTGGTGGCCGCTATGCTGTGGTACCGGCTGGTCACTTTGACCCCTCCCCCTGCGCTTGTCGCCAAGATACAGAAGAAGCTGGTGGACTTCCTCTGGAACAACAGGAAGCACTGGTTCTCTGCCATGGTCTTGAGTCTCCCGCTTAGGGAGGGCGGCCAGTCGTTGGTGTGCGTCGGCACCCAGCTAGCGACTTTCCGTCTTCAGACCCTGCAGAGATACCTTTACGTTGAGCCCCCTCCTAGGTGGCGTGCGCTGGCGACGTATTTCTTCCACCAGCAGCACGGCCTCAATTACGACATACAGCTCCTGTTTGTGAGCTTGGGGGGCATCAGGACCGCCGTCCAGGGGTTGCTGTCTTTTACAAGGAACTCACCAGGGTCTGGAACAAAGTCACCACCAAGCACAGCCCTCCACCGGCTGGAGTGGCGGCTGTCCTGCAGGAGCCGCTGCTCGGGAATCCGTACCTCCACGACCGAGGTTTTAGGTGGCAGGCAGACGAGAGGGCTGCGGCTGGCGAGGTGACCAGGGTCAGGGACCTGCTCGATGGTGGAGGAGTGGGAAGGATGGCCCCAGACACGCTGGTGCGGCACCTAAACGGGGCCGACGTCTGCCGCGCGGCCGATGCCATCGAGTCGCTAAAAACAGCTCTGGGCCCTGACTCCGCTAGGAGTGCCGAGGAGGCTCAAGCACGTGGGGAGATCCTGTCCGAACTGACCCCCGTCCGGACGGAGTTCCTCATCGGCGCCAAGCCCCAAAGCCTCCCTCGGGAGCCGGAGCCTCACAACTTGAGCCGCTTCGGGGAAATCCCCTCCGTGCCTTTCAGTTCTGGGCGGACGGGTTTCCTGTACGGGCTGCTGCTGCACACTCTCAATCTTGCCATCCTCGTCTGCCGTCCGGACACGCCATGGCGCACCATCTTGCCGTCCGGAGGAGGCGGGGGTCCCCAATGGAGTGCACTCAACGCGGGAGTCTTCTCACTATTTATCGGGGACTTGGCCTGGAGGGTGGTGCATGAGCAGTCCCGTGCAATAAATTTTTAAGTTGGTTCACGGGCTCCCAGGCCGCCTGCAATTTCTGCGGTCTGGAAGAGTCCGTGTTCCATGTTTTTATTGAATGTGCGAGGTTGCAGCCCCTGTTCCATTGTTTAAAGGGGCTGCTCCTTAATTTCTGGTTGCACTTCAGTCCCACACTCCTGATCTTTGGGCACCCTGGCGGAGGGGAACGGGTAGGTCCGAGGGCTTCCTCGTAGGACTGCTCCTGGGCACGGCCAAGGGGGCCATCAGCCAGTCCAGGCAGCGGACAGTCGAGGGGGTCGTTCAGCCCGACTTCCTGCCTCTCTTCCGTGCTTACATCCGAGCGAGGGTGTCCCTGGCGATGGAGCACACGGTGTCCACCGGTACGCTCGTGGCCTTCCGCGAGAGTTGGGCGCCGGAGTGACTGGAGTGTATTATCATTCCGGCAACCAAATTTTAATTGATTGTATATGTTTTAAAGTTTAATTTTTTTTTATTGCCATGTTTTAGTGTCCCCCTCCCCTTTTATAGGGGGCACTTGTATATATTCCCCCCAAAAAAGGCACTTGAAAAATGTTTGGAGTGGCCCCCCCCCCGCTTTAACCAGGGGGCACTTGATTAATTGGTTAATTTGATTACAACCAAAAGCGTTGTAGAGCTGTGCATGGCCAATGCCATCGAATCGCTAAAAACAGCGCTGGGCCCTGACTCCGTTAGGTGTGTCGAGGAGGCTCAAGCACGTGAGGGGATCGCATCAGAACTGACCCCCGTCCGGACGGAATTCCTCATCAGCGCCAAGCCCTGAAACCTCCCTTGGGAGTCGGTGCCTCACAACTTGAGCCGCCTCGGGGAAATCCCCTCTGTGCCTTTCAGTTCTGGGCGGACGGGTTTCCTGTACGGGCTGCTGCTGCACATTCTCAACCTTGCCATCCTCGTCTGCCGTCCGGACAAGCCATGGCGCACCATCCTGCCGTCCGGAGGAGGCGGGGGTCCCCGATGGAGTGCACTCTACGCGAGAGTCCTCCCACTATTTATCGGGGACTTGGCCTGGAGGATGGTGCATGGAGCAGTCCCGTGCAACAAATTTTTAACTCGGTTCACGGGCTCCCAGGCCGCCTGCAATTTCTGCGGTCTGGTGAGTCTGTGTTCCATCTTTTTATCGAATGTGCAAGGTTGCAGCTCCTGTTCCATTATTTAAAGGGGCTGCTCCTCAATTTCTGGTTGCACTTCAGTCCCACACTCCTGATCTTTGGGCACCCTGTCGTCGAGGGGTGCGGGTAGGTCCGAGGGCCTCCTCGTAGGACTGCTCCTGGGCACGGCCAAGGGGGCCATCAGCCGGTACAGGCAGCGGGCGGTCGAGGGGGTCGTTCAGCCCGAGTGCCTGCCTCTCTTCCGCGCTTACATCCGCGCCAGGGTGTCCTTGGAGATGGAGCACGCGGTGTCCACCGGTACGCTCGCGGCCTTCCGCGAGAGGTGGGCGCCGGAGGGACTGGAGTGCATTATCACCCCCGGCAACCAAATTTTAATTCGAATTTATATGTTTTAAAGTTTAATTTGTTTTATTGCCATGTTTTAGTGTCCCCCTTCCCTTTTATAGGGGGCACTTGTATAATTTATGGTTTAAGTGCCCAAAAAAGCCCACAAAAATCACAAAAAAACCCCTACAAAAACAAAAAAGTGCCTTTATTAAGTGTTTGGAGTGTCCCTCCAGATCAGGGGGCACTTGATTTAACTGTTCAATTTTGTTTTCTACACAAAGAGTTGTAGAGCTGTGCGCGGCCAATGCCATCGAGTCGCCAAAAACAGCGCTGGGCCCTGACTCCGTTAGGTGTGTCGAGAGGACTCAAGCACGTGGGGAGATCCCGTCCAAACTGACCCCCATCCGGACGGAATTCCTCATCGGCGCCAAGCCCCAAAACCTCCCTCGGGAGCTGGTGCCTCCCAACTTGAGCCGCCTCGGGGAAATCCCCTCCGTGCCTTTCAGTTCTGCGCGGAGGGGTTTCCTGTACGGGCTGCTCCTGCACACTCTCAACCTTGACATCCTCGTCTGCCGTCCGGACACGCCATGGCGTACCATCTTGTCGTCCGGAGGAGGCGGGGGTCCCTGATGGAGGACACTCTACGCGGGAGTCCTCCCACTAGTTATTATGGACTTGGCGTGGAGGGTGGTGCACGGAGCAGTCCCGTGCAACAAATTTTTAAATCGGTTCACGGGCTCCCAGGCTGCCTGCAATTTCTGCGGTCTGGAAGAGTCCATGTTTCATGTTTTTACGGAATGTGCGAGGTTATAGCCCCTGTTCCATTATTTAAAAGGGCTGCTCCTCAAATTCTGGCTGCATATTAGTCCCACACTCCTGATCTTTGGGCACCCTGTGCGGAGGGGAGCGGGTAGGTCCGAAGGCCTCCTTGTAGGACTGCTGTTGGGCATGGCCAAGGGTGCCATCAGGCGGTCCAGGCAGCGGGCGGTCGAGGGGGTTGTTCAGCCTGACTGCCTGCCTCTCTTCCGCACTTACATCTGAGCCAGGGTGTCCCTGGAGATGGAGCATGCGGTGTCCACCGGTTACGCTCGCGGCCTTCCGCGAGAGGTGGGCGCCGGAGGGACTGGAGTGCATCATCACCCCTGGCAACCAAATTTTAAGTTGATCTTATATGTTTTAAAGTTTAATTTGCTTAATTGCCGGTTTTAGCCCCCCCCCCCCTTTTAGCCAGGAGGCACGAGTATAATTTGTGTTTCATTGCCCTCAAAAAAATTCATAAAAACCAAAAAAACAAGGGGGCACTTGTTTGAAAATATTTGGTGTGTCCTCCCCTTTAATCAGGGACACTTGATTTTATGTTTCCTATAAAATAGTTGTCGAGCTGTTGCACGGCCAATGCCATCAAGTTGCTAAAAACGGCGCTGGGCCCTCACTCAGTTAGGTGTGTCGAGGAGGCTCAAGCACTTGGGGAGATCCCGTCCGAACTGACCCCCATCTGGACAGAATTCCTCATCGGCACCAAGCCCTAAAACCTCCCTCGGGAGTTGGCGCCTCACAACTTGAGCCTCCTCGGGGAAATCCCTTCCTTGCCTTTCAGTTCTGCGCGAAGGGGATTCCTGTACGGGCTGCTCTTGCACACTCTCCACGTTGCCATCCTCGTCTGCCGTCCGGACACGCCATGGCGCACCATCTTGCCGTCCAGAGGAGGCGGGGGTCCCCAATTGAGTGCACTCTACGCAGGAGTCCTCCCTCTATTTATTGGGGACTTGGCCTGGAGGGTGTTGCATGGAGCAGTCCCGTGTAATATGATTTTAAGTCGGTTCATGGACTCTCAGGCCGCCTGCAATTTCTGCGATCTGGATGCGTCCGTATTCCACGTTTTTATTGAATGTGCGAGTTGCAGTCCCTCTTCCAATATTTGAAGGGACTGCTCCTCAAATTCTGGTTGCACTTCAGTCCCACACTCCTGATCTTTGGGCACCCTGTGCGGAGGGGGAGTGGGCAGGTCAGAAGGCCTCCTCATAGGACTGCTCCTGGGCATGGCCAAGGGAGCCATCAGCCGGTCCAAGCAGCGGGTGGTCGAGGGGGTCATTCAGCCGACTGCTTGCCTCTCTTCCAAGGTTACATCTGAGCCAGTGTGTCCCTGGAGATGGAGCATGCGGTGTCGCGAGAGGTGGGCGCTGGAGGGACTGGAGTGTATCATCACCCCCGCCTACCAAATTTTAATTTAACCACGTCAAGAGTTTAATTTGTTTATGTTGTGTCCTGACACACTACTATAAATTCGCACGAGGCACATTCTGCAGACAGAGTCACTCTGTGACCTAACCTTTATTCACAGGACCAAGAAGTGATGAAGGTGGGTGGAGCTTCCCCTTTTATACCTGAAAGATCAGGCTAGGAGTGTCTCCCACAAGTTCACCCCCCTGTGGTCAAGGTGTGCATTTCTTCGGTGTGCATAGTATGCAGTGTTGTTACAGGAAGGTTACAGTTACATGAAGGTTACATACATGATAGTTTAAGTTTGTCGATTTTAGTGCCCTCCCCCTTTTAGCCAGGGGGCACTTGTATAATTTGTGTTTTGGTGCCCTCATGGAAAAAAAAATAGGGGTCACCTGAAAAAGTTTTGGAGTGTGACCCCGCCCCCCCCTTTAATCAGGGGGCACTTGATTGTTTTCTACAAAAATAGTTGTAGAGCTGTTGCATTGTGAGAGGCTTTGCCAGTCACGTTATGTATACAAGACTCAATAAAACCCAAGTCAGTTAGGTCTATGTCATCCACGATGAGGTATGCAGTTGTGAGTCTTGTGATAGAACTAGTAATGTGTAGTTTGACATTTAGTTAAACCTTTGTTAATAAACCAACTAGTTCCTAATAGCAATGTGTTGCTATGAATTCTTAATCAAAGAACCCCTGAAGCAAAACATTAGAATATCCACCTGAGAGAGCAGACCGGGCCTTGCCTTAACATATGATCCGAAAAACAGCACCTCTGACAGTGCAGCACTCGCTCAGTACTGCCTTGGAGTGTCAGCCTAGATTTTGATGCTCAAGTCTCTGGAGGAGGCTTGAACCCACAACCTTCTGACTCAGAGGCACGTGCTACCCACTGAGCCATGGCTGACACTTGTATATACACAATAGAGAAGAGACAGAATTAAGGAGAGACTTATACAAAGGGAAGAGAGAGTGCGAGATAGTCAGAGGTAAACCCAGTTTTAATAGCAGCATGTTTTAAAATAGCTATGTTCTGCCTCGCTCATCCCACCTAATATTGAAGTACGTTTCTGGCAGGTTGCTATAATATCTGCCGCTACCGTCAGCGTATTTAAAATTAAATTGCTGGTAAGTAGAGTGCATGCTGACTGTACAGTCAGCTGTGACAGTAACCAGCTGGAGATCTGCTTAACTCAGGCGGGCTGAAAGAGGCAGAATGCTGGTACTTTACAACATACTGTTGATTATGGTTTCAAGCCATGTTATAAAACTGCATATCATCTGACTTATTGCGAGCAATGACACGGGGGATCTGCGAGCATTAAGAAAAGAGCAGAATAATATATACTTCATCAGATGCTGACTTTCTACACACTGGAGCAGTTCAGTCCCACATAAGATAGCCAGATAGAAAGATAGATAAAATGAACTGTACGCTAATGGTGAAATATAAGGGAATAAGGCTGTTGAATCATTAGTGACAACCGGCCCAAACGTTCCCAATATGGGGACAGTGCAGGAAAGTGGAGTTGAGGTCGAAGATCAGCCATGATCTCATTGAATGGAGGAGCAGGCTCGAGCGGCCGAATGACCTACTCCTACTCCTGTTTCTTATGTTCTTATGTTCCAAGCTGCACAGCCGCCTCTGGAGGTCACGTGAGGGCCGCTCACCGGCTTTTATAGGGAAGAATCCACAAATGCGCGAGAATTTGAATGGGTCGCGCAGCCAATTAAAGGGAGCACTCATGAAAAAATAATAAGAGGGAACGTTGCCTTACAGATTTTGAAGTTTAGTTCAAAGTTAAGAATAAAATCAAAAATTGTAGCGTGGTGGTATGGACTGCAGCAGTGCACCACTCGCCCAATATGACAGATTCGAGTGGCGTCCTGGTAAACTAACTATTCCAGACAACACACTTTTGGTTCATAAGAATATAAGAAATATGAGCAGGAGTAGGCCATACGGCCCCTTGAGCCTGCTCCACCATTCAATAAGATCATCCCTGATCCTTTACATCAGATTCGGCTGCTTAGCAATTTTTCTAAAAATTGACTGATTTAAAAATGCAAGTCGTGTGTGCAGAGAAAATGATTGTGACTACGCGATTACATTATTGATGTCCACAGATGACTCTAACTGTATTGCAGCAACTGAATTCAAGAATCTTCTCATCTAACACACTTGTACACTGTTTTGGATTTGGCATTGCTTCACATGGTTAGTCTTTGGTTTAACAACAGTATCCTGTTTATTGGAGAGCAAAACTATTACAAGATGGAGGTAGAAACCCATCAGTTAGAAAGCAAGACTTACATTTATATTGCGCCTTTCATGATCACCAGACGTCTCAAAGCACTTTACACCCAATGAAGTACTGTTGGAGTGTAGTCACTGTTGTATTGTGGGAAATGCGGCAGCCAGTTTGCGCACAGCAAACTCCCACAAACAGCAATGTGATGATGGCAAGATAATCTGTTTCAGTGATGTTGATTAAGGGATAAATATTGGCCAGGTCACCGGGGATAACTCCACTGCTCTTCTTCAAAATAGTACCATGGGATCTTTTACATCCACCTGAGAGAGCAGACAGGGCCTCAGTTTAACTTTTCATCCAAAAGACGGCACCTTTGACAGTGCAGCACTCCCTCGCTACTGCTCTGGAGTGTCAGCCTAGATTTATGTGCTTAAATCTCTGGAGTGGGACTTGAACCCACAATCTTCTGACCAAGAGATGTGTGTGCTACCCACTGAGCCACAACTGACACACATCAGTTGAAACATAGTGGTCAGAAAGTAAAAATCCCAGCATTAAATGGGGTATTCAGGCAGGTTCCCTCATCAGATGAGTTAACTGGCAGTTTCAATCCACACCAATTAGCTAGGGAAATATTAAGAGAGCCACTCAGTCCTCTTAATACCACTGTGGTTGCATGACAGAAAAATTGAAATGGGAGTCAATTTTGCACAGAGGATATATATTTGAAAACTGTAGAAAGAATGAAGTTAGTCCAAAATGGAGCAGTAAGCAAATTATTCATCTCAAAAATAGACCCCAATATCTTTTGCGCTGAAACTCAAGACAACAATGATGTAATTATCTAGGGATGTTAAAGGGGACAACATGATTACAAATGTAAACCACTCAGCCCAGCTTTGCTCCTCCTAAAATAAAAATCTATCCCCATCACACCATTCAATGAAATGACCACTACTCTTCCTCGAGATCTAATCAAGTGTTGATTACTCTTGCTGTGTGAAGAAATTCAGCCAACATCAGAGCTACAATTTTCCTTCACCAGTTTGAACATCTGACCCCTTGTCCTACTCGTACGGTTTGCCTTGCAGTTACGCTCTGGGTTTACCGTTTCTGTACTACCATTAGGACCACACTTAGTAACCTTCTATCAATCCCAGGGGGTCGAAATTGCCCCTTTTTCGCTGACCATTAGCGCCTCTGGGTGGGTGTTAATGGGGTGCGAAACACTTTTCACCAGGGGGGCACGCGACTGGCTCCTTGCGGCGGATATTGCCCTGCGCCGCACGAGGCAGTTGCGAGCAGTGTTAGTATCAGCCTCGCGGTCACAAAGTGGCTCAGCATTCGCGCCGGGCGCAGGAAGTACCGCCCCGAGCAGGTTACCGCCCCTAATCGGGGTGCAGGGCAATTTCTCCCCCCTAATTTCTCTAGTCTCCCCTCATAACTGATCACCTGAAGTGGGGAGCTGGCCTCATAGATCTTCTCAGAACTGTCTCCAGGGCTTGAATCTTCCTCTGGTGTCTTGGTGACTAAAAGTTGACCCAATAACTGGAACACTATTCAATATTAGCATAACTTCCTCTGACTTATACTCACAGATTTTGCAATGCAGATCAGCATTCTATCTGATTTGATAATTGCTGCTCCACAGACATGACATGTTAGCCCCCAGGGGCCTAACCCTAACCCTAATCCTAACCCTAACTCTAACCCTAAATTCAGCACCACCCCGAAACGGTTTGCACCTACTTCTGTTGATCTGTTTTCACCGCCGCTGTGGATGAGGTGGCCCCTTGCGCGAAATTCAGCTCTTTGTCATTTTTCGACAACTGGGCTACCAAGGAGGGTTTAGGCCATGCCAGCATCCTGAAAACATGTGCACCGACAGAAAAAGCTTTCAGGGGCACCGCTCGGCGGCCTGAAGATTTTTTGCGCTGAATTTCAATGGAGGTGCGGGAGATCGGCGGTGCGCGCTCTGATGACGCACTTAGGACGGGTCGGCAGCAGCACGGTGGAAGTGGGAACCACCGTAAAAAGCACCTAGGAAAATTTCACCAGAGGCGGCTATTCGACTCCGCCACTTGGCCGCCGCTTTCCAACGGTAAGAGCCATTTTCGGGAGGCTGAATTTTGCCCCCCCCAGATCTCTTTCAGTCTCACATGTCACAGTTTCTGCACTGCTCACAGGGGGTAATTTTCACCTTCACTGCCTCGGTGGTAATCAGGCAGAACAGATCACCTGCCTGTTGTAGAATGCGTTCAACTTTCAACCCATAGATTTCAACTGCCAGGTTACTGACCATTTGGCCAAGGTGACTCACTTGGTGTGCGGGGGAATGTGGGGGTGGGTGTTTCCTTAGGAAGTAAACCTTCAGTTGCAGAGTGACAGAAATACAGAGAACTCTGGAGAAAGACCTCTGGGCAAGCAAGCATTTTAATTAGGATGAACACAATTGGTCTCAGCATATATGAGCAAGGGTCATTGAAATTAATTAGATACTAAAGCGTTTCAAGGCCTGGAATGTATACACTTCATACTGTCTCACTTTAAATTAATGCACTTTGCACCCTCTGCTAAGTCAGCTAGCTGGTATCTTTCAGTTCATTTGGACGCAATGAACAGGTTTGACTTTCAAGTTAATATATCTTCACCGCACACTACGAAGTGTTTATATGAACCCGCTTTATGTTGGCTGACAGAACTGGGCCCTTCAAACTCTAGAAGCATGCATGTGGGTAACGATCAAACGACATCTGTATCATATCAAACTGTACATACACTACAGATGTAGTGGAGTCTCGCCACGAAAGGCTGACATGATGTGTTTACATGATATTTAAGTGCAGTAAAGATATGTCAATGTGGGAAACCTACTGTCTGCCTACTCCTTTGTATCTTTTCCGATTCAATTTGCTTGTACTAATTGTATAAAGAAAAGCAATAAAACATATTCTAAATTGAAAGAAAATGGCTTCTTTGTAACTCGCATGATGTCCTTCCATCAGATGCAAATATATTTAGTAGCCCAGCTTTTATCTACAATGGTCATTTCAACCTGAAATAGAGAGAAAAACAGTTATTAGTCTTACTGTTAAAAAAAAAAGTTTACCATGTACGTTGTCGTGGTTAAATTATACTTAGAGTACTGTGCACAGTTATGGTCTCCATATTACAAAAAGGATAGAGAAGCACTGGAGAAAGTGCAAAACAAATCTGTAAGGATGATATCAGAATTGAGAGGGTACAATTATAAAGAAAGACTGAACAGGTTCTCTGGAAAAGAAAAGTCTGTGAGGGGACCTGATGGATGTATTTTAAATGATGAAGAGGTTTGATAGGATAGATGTAGAAAAGACATTTGCAGTTGCGGGGAGTCCAAAATTGGGGGTCATAAATATAAGATAGTCATTAATAAATCCAATAAGAAATTCAGAAGAAACCTCTTGACTCAGTGAGTGATTAGAATTTGGAACTCACTACCACGTGGAGTGGTTAAGGCAATTAGCATAGATACAGTTGAGGGGAAGCTTGTTAAGTACATGAAGGAGAGAGGATGAAAAGGAAATGTTGATAGGGTGAGATGAAGTAAGGTGGGAAGATGTTTGTGTGGAGAATAAACAGTGGCGCAGACCTTTTGGGCCGAATGGTCTGTTTCTGTGCTGTAAATTCTATGCACAGTGCAGCAAATAAACTTGCAAATAACCGTCAAGCTATTGTGAACCAGAGTGGTAGTGGGGGCACTACAATGGCAGTCAATAACCTAGAGTAGGGAGAGGGAAAGAATCAGCCAGGTTCGCTCTCCTGATTGTTATCCAGTGACTCCTACAAGAGTGTGTATACAAGTATGTGCGGGTGTGTGTGTCTGGTGAGGATAGGACTATTGATATTCACTTTCTAGCTTCGCAGTTTAGAAATGTTCTTGTGCGGACTGAATGGGCCAAAGTGGCCTCCTTCCGTGCTGTAAATTTCTCAGAAATGCATGATATACTGGCACCGTGAAGCCATATCCCACCACTAGTGAGTGCTTGCAGAAGAGGAAAGAAGAAAATGGGGCAAGGGGGAAATAAAATAAATATTTTTCTATCGGGCAATGCTCAGAGTGGCAAAATACAGGCTCAGGCCTCTGATTTTCTACATCGAGAGTTTTGGATGTTAACCTGTCAACTTGGGGAGCAGGTGGCACAGGAAATTTCCCACAGAAAGGAAGGATAAGTCAAATGGTGAGTCACTGCACGCCATGCTTTTCCATCTCCTAGGACCAGATCAAAGTGTAGTACCGGCAGAGGTTTGAGAGCAGCCCGTTACCTGGGGAATGCCTCATTCAAAGAGGGACCTGCATAGAGCAAAATATATAAATATTTTTAAATGAATGTAAAGAAAGTTTATAAAGGGAGAAAAAAATAATTTCTTAGAAGTTTTTGGGACAGGGAAAGACCTACCCAAATACAATGGCGGAAATACGGAAGCATAGTGGTTATGTAACTGGACGAGTAATCCAGAGGCGTGGACTATTGATCTGGAAACATGAGTTCATCATCATCATCATAGGCAGGCCCTCGAAATCGAGGAAGACTTGCTTCCACTCCAAAAGTGAGTTCTCAGGTGACTCAAAAGTCCAATCCGGGAATTACAGTCTCTGTCACAGGTGGGACAGACAGTTGTTGAAGGAAAGGGTGGGTGGGGAGTCTGGTTTGCCGCACGCTCCTTCCGCTGCTTGCACTTGTTTTCTGCATGCTCTCGGCGACGAGACTCGAGGTGCTCAGCACCCTCCCAGATGCTCTTCCTCCATTTAGGGCGGTCTTTGGCCAGGGAATCCCAGGTGTCGGTGGCCACAGGGGAATTTAAATTCAGTTAATTAAATAAATCTGGAATAAAAAGCTAGTACCAGTAATTGTGACCATGAAATTACAGGATTGTTATAAAAACTCATCTGGTTCACTAATATCCTTTAGGGAAGGAAATCTGCCGACCTTAGCCGATCTTGATATATGTGACTCCAGACCCACAGCAATGTGGTTGACTCTTAACTGCCCTCTGAAATGGCAGCTCACAACCACCTTCTCAAGGGCAACTAGGGATGGGCAATAACTGTTGGCCTTGCCGGCAACACCCACGTATTGTGAATGAAAAAACAAGTAGAATCCATAATAAATTCTAAAAAGGGAGTGGAACAATATTTGAAAAAGGAAAACCTTAAAGCATTATGGAAATGGAATGGGACTAAGTAGAGACCCCGTTCAGAGAGCTGGCATAGATACAATGGGCCGAATGGCCTCCGTCAAATTCTATGATTACATATTTCAGTTTATCCTCTGAGTAATAACTAAGAAAAAATAATTGTAAAATATACTGAACAGGGTACTCTATGATTATTATTTAACTGTTTATATTCAGTCAGTAATCAAACATTGCCATATCCTCTTGCCAAACTATACAGTGAATAAGTCAATAACTTTCACATAATATATTTGTCTTGAAATTTAAGATTTGTTACTATGCAATTAAAACATTACTGAAAAAGCAAACATATTTTGAGTTTTGACAAATGGGTTTTATGTCCAAAATAATATTCAACTTTATAGTTAGTGCACAGATGGATAAAGATTGAAAGTCAATAGAAATTTATATAAACTTGAACCTGGAGCTTGGGCACGGAGCTGCTGTTGTAACTCTCAGGGCTGTACTAGCTTTGACATTAAGAGGACATACACTAGACTGGGATTATGTTGGGTATACAATAACTATTAGACTGAGTATTGTTTAACTCCAAGAGGTCTGACCTTGGCTCTGCTTTATTAAGGCCCAAAGTGCTTAATATACAAAATGGCTAGCCTTTTATACTTGGGCTGCACATACATGCGTGCAGCCCAATGGCCTCCAACAGTGACGCCATCTAGTGGCTAGTGATTCCACAAGTACATACATGACAATACCCCCCTCTGAGATACTAACACAGTCTTTTACAAATTGAGATGGTCTGGTGTTTTACGCTCCCGGGTTGACCGTCTCAGTTCAACGCCAGCCTTGGGTAAGTTCAGAGTCTTGTGACTGGTGGCTGGGTGGCTGACCTGGTGGACGTGGCAATGGCCATGTCAGGGATTGAAAGTCCATTTTCATTGAACATGTCAGTGATTGAAAGTCCCGATTCACTGATGACCACCGAGTCCTCTGATGACTAGGGGTAGGTTGGTTGGTCGTCGATTCCTCTGACTGTTCCAGTTCGTCTGTGTGACACAGCTTTGTCTGATCCATATGTTTCCTGCATGTTTGCCCATTTTTGAGCTGGACAATAAATACTCTGTTGCCCTCCTTGGCCATGACAGTACCAGCGATCCATTTGGCACCCTGACCATAATTCAGAACATATACAGGATCATTTACAGAAATATCGTGTGACACAGCTGCGCGATTGTGATACCCTTGCTGACTTTGTCTTCTATGTTCAACATTATTATTCAAATCAAGGTGTACAAGCGATAGCTTGGTCTTAAGACCTATCTTCATCATTAGTTCAGCAGGCGAGACCCTGGTAAGCATGTGCAGTCTTGTCCTGTAACTAAGCAGTATGCATGACAGGCGGGTCTGCAGTGACCCTTGGGTTACTCGCTTCATACTCTACTTTATGATTTGGACAGCACATTCTGCTTGCCCATTGGATGCAGGTTTGACCTTACATGTTTGATACCATTGAGTGTCGTGAACTCTTGAAACTCCTGACTAATGAAGCACGATCCGTTGTCGCTAACAACGATGTCGGTGGACCATTGTCACGAACATGACACTGAGATTCTCAATGGTAGCTGTGGATGTGCTGGCTGACATGATTATACACTCTATCCACTTTGAATATGCATCCACCACAACTAAAAACATCTTCCCCAGGAAGGGACCTGCAAAATCTATGTGGATCCTGGACCATGGTTTGGATGGTCACGACCGCAGGCTCAGCGGCGATTCCGCTGGTGGTTTGCTTAGCTGCATGCAAGTGTTGCACTGATGCACACATGATTCCAGCTCAGTGTCATTTCCCGGCCACCATACATGAGACCTGGTGATGGCTTTCATCATTACAATGCCAGAATGTGTGCTATGTAGCTCACGTACAAATTTCTCTCTCCCTTTCTTGGGCATAACAACACGATTGCCCCACAGTATACAATCCGACTGAATAGACAGTTCGCCTTTGTCACAGGCAAATACAAACCATTTACATGGGTCATAATGTACCAGCAGCTTGTTCGAGCAAAGCAGATTATGGATTTCTCAAAAGCTCTGTCTTGAGGTTTGGTCTCCTCACACATTTGCTTGGGTATGGCAGACAAATCACCTTTGAGGATACAACACTTCACCACCGATAAAATCGGGTCCTGGCTGGTCCAGGTCCTAATTTGTTGAGCCGTGACAAGGGTTCCTTCACTCTCAAAAGCATCCATAACTAACAATAGATCCGCCGGTTGTGGTGTTTCAACCTCCGGTGTGGGCAACGGCAGAAGGCTCAAAGCATCGGCACAATTCTCAGCGCCAGGTCTATGGCAAATGACATAATCATAAGCGGATAATGTCAGCGCCCACCTCTGGATGCGGGATGAAGCATTGGTATTGATACCTTTGTTTTCAGAGAACAGTGAAATGAGCGGCTTGTGATCTGTCTCCAGTTCAAACTGAAGACCAAACAGGTAATGATGCATCTTTTTAACCCCATACACACAGGCTAGTGCTTCTTTCTCTACCATGCTGTAGGCTCTTTCCGCTTAAGACAAACTTTTTGAAGCATACGCGACTGGTTGAAATTTACCCGACGCATTAGCTTGTTGGAGTACGCAACCAATTCCATATGACGAAGCATCACAGGCCAATACAAACCATTTACATGGGTCATAATGTACCAGCAGCTTGATAGAGCAAAGCAGATTAGTGGCTTTCTCAAAAGCTCTGTCTTGAGACGCACCCCACACCCAGTTGTTGTTTTTTCTTAGCGGCATGTGCGGTGGTTCTAATAAGGTGCTCAATTTAGGTAGGAAGTTACCGAAGTAGTTGAGTAGACTCAGGAACGAACGCAGCTCCATCACATTCTGCGGCTTGGGTGCATTCTTGATGGCCTTGGTTTTCGCTTTTGTGCGCCTGATGCCGTCAGCAGCAATTTTCCTCCCCAGGAATTCGACCTCTGGAACCATGAAGACGCAATTCGAGCATTTCAGTCTGAGTCCCACTTTGTCCAGATGATGTAGAACCTCTTCCAGGTTGTTCAGATGTTCCTTGGAGTCACAACCTGTGATTAGGATGTCATCTTGGAACAAGACAGTTCTGGGAACATACTTCAGGGGACTCTCCATGTTCCTCTGAAATATTGTTGCAGACGAGCGAATTCCAAAAAGGCACCTGTGATAAAGAAACAGTCCGTTATGTGTGTTAATGCACGTAAGTCTCTTCAAAGAAACATAGAAAATAGGTGCAGGAGTAGGCCATTCTGCCCTTCGAGCCTGCACCACCATTCAATAAGATCATGGCTGATCATTCCCTCTGTACCCCTTTCCTGCTTTCTCTCCATACTCCTTGATACCTTTAGCCGTAAGGGCCATATCTAACTCTCTCTCGATCAGCTCCTGTGACATGTTTGGTGAACAACTTCCCCCCGGTTAGCATTGCAAACAAGTCATCAGCCTTCGGTAACGGGTACTGATTCTGTTTCAAAACCCTGTTGATCGTAGCCTTGTAGTCTCCACAGATTCTGACTTTTCAGCACAGAAACAATGGGGCTGACCCATTCATTAAATTCAACTGGTGATATGATCCCTTCATGCTGGAGTTTGTCCAGTTCTATTTCGACCTTCTCCCTCATCATATGCGGAACTGCCCGAGCTTTATGATGGATGGGTCTTGCATCCGAGTCCACGTGGATCTGCACCTTGGCTCCCGTGAAGTTCGAACAGCGAGGGGAACTTGCTCAGTACTTGGGCACATGTATCTTTCTCCGATGACAACATCTTTATGCCATTTCAATCGCATCTGATTTTTTCAAGCCAGTTCCTGCCGAACAGCATTGGGCCATTGTCTGGGACAATCCATAGTGGTAACTCGTGAACCGCACCATCACACGACACTGCCAATCACCGTTATGAGTTCTTTGGTGTACGTGCGCAACTTGCCATTGACTGGACTCAGCCTGGGCCTCACAGCCTTAGTATCCCACAGCTTATCAAATGCCCTCTGGCTCATTATCGATTGACTCACCCCAGTGTCCAGTTCCATCGATACCGGCACCCCATTAAATTTCACATTGATCATTATCGGTTTGCTCTTAGCTAGGAACAAGTACAGTCCATACACTTCTTCCTCTGGTATCTCGGGTTGCGTATCTGGATCCGTGCTAGTCTGACCATCATCCTCCACGTGGTATGTCACGGCACACTTGCTCATCTGTGGACACTTGCACTGGAGATGCCCCACTCTCAGACAGCCTTTGCAAATATATTGCTTAAATCAGCATTGCTGGTGCCGGTGATTGCCCCCACAACGCCAACACGGAGAAATTGGATGCATCCCTGCTGGTGGACTTTGGGCAGCCACAGGTTTCGCATCGGGTAGTCCCTGCCATGTGCCACTCTGCCGAACACCGAATCAATCATATTTACAGTAATTTCAGCCGAGTTTCGATTTTTCACTGATATCTGCTTTACACGTCTATCCGTCATCATGCATGACTGAGCGATCGTGATGACCCTGTTCAAGTCCAACGTCTCCACCGCCAGTAGCTTACGCAGGATCATCTCGTGGGTAATGCTGATTACAAAAAAGTCCCACAGCATGTCTGCCAACACAGCACCGAATTTACACGGTCCTGCTAGATGTTTCAGGTCGGCAACAAATTCCGCCATATTCTAGCCCTCTGAGCACATGTGCATGTAAAATCTGTATCTCAAGATGAGGATGCCTTCGTCTAGCTTAAGGTGGTCCTGTACCAGTGTACACAATTCTTCATACGTCTTCTCTGTTGGACTCACAGGCAGGAGTAGATTCTTTATCAGACCATAAATTTTTGGACCGGAAACCTTGAGGAACACCGCCCGCGCCGATCTGCGTTGCCGAACTCCTCCATTTTGTTGGCCACGAAGAACTGGCTCAAACGGCTCACAAAGTCTGCCCAATCTTCTCATTCCACGAATCGCTCCAATAATCCAATTGTGCTCATTTTTGCATGCAAAGGTTCTTGTTGCCTCGTCACCAAATGTTGTGTATGTAATAACTGTTAGACTGAGTACTGTTTAACTCCAAGAGGTATGACCTTGGCTCTGCTTTATTAAGGCTCAAAGCGCTTAATATACAAAATGACTGGCCTTTTATACTTGGGCTGCACACACGTGCGTGCAGCCCAATAGCCTCCAACAGTGATGCCATCTAGTGGCTAGTGATCCCAAAAGTACGTACATGACAGATTAATGGGTCAATCCTTCTGGTCCAGCAGCGAAAGTCACAAGTCAATATTGCACAGAATGTGCAGACTCGAAGTGTGCAGGGCAGAAGTCTGATACAGGGTTTGGATCAGTGCTCGTCATTAGGTGATGCTTTGTGTAACAGACAAAGACCGTACATTTATGTAGCACCTTTCATATCCTCAGAACATCCTAAAGCGTTTCACAGATGACAATTGTTTCTTATTTGTTCTTCGTCCACCCTTAGTTACCCTGAGGAGATGATCATGGGTCTTCTATAGGAACTGATTCTATATTTGAGTGGTTTGCTTGGCCACTTCAGAGGGCATCAAAAGTCAACTATATGACATGGGAAGGACTGGAGTCACACGAAACGCTAGACCAAATAGTGTTAGTAGGTTCTCTTCCTTGAAGGATATTAGTGAAGAGTTGGGTTGTATGACAATCTGGCAGCTTTCAATGTAGTATTTTTCTGTTGCCAGCCCACAAATGACCAGATTTATTGAATTCAGTTTTCCAACTTACCCTGATGAGATATGAACTCATGACCTCTCGGTTGCTAGCCAAGTACGATAAGCATTACATTACTTTACCCAACATTTTTGTTGAAGTGCAGACACTGTTGTTTTGCAGGCAAACACAGCAACCAGTCTGCATACACCGCAAAGACCCACAAACCATAAACGAGATAAATGACCAGTTTATTTGTTGTTTTAGTGGTAATTGGTTGAAGGATGAATGTTGACTAGGAACTGGGAGAACTCCCTGCTCTTCCTCAAATTGTGGCATGAGCTCTTTTACATGCACCTGAGCACACAGGCAGGCTCTCGACTGAATGCAGCACCTCCACCAATACAGTACTCCCTCAATACTTCACCGGAATGTCCGTCTACTCATGTCCTGGAGGGGAGCCTGAATGCAAAACCTTCTGACTCAGAGACAAGACTGCTACCACTGAGCCAACTGGAAACATGCATGTATGCCTCACTCTACATAGATTTCTGCCAACAGAGTTCTGGGTTCAGTGACCTGATACATTTGGTGAATATATTGGTTTTATTGGAGTAATAGACTTCTGGGCTCATAGCAGATGTGGGTCAGATACAAAAATGCTAATTAATTACTGTATAAATAGTTGGATACCTGCTCTATTGAGCACACAACTGAATGACTTAGAATTATATAGATATACAGTACAGGAACAGACCATTCAGCCCAATCTATCCATGCTGGTGTTTACGCTCCAATCGAGCCTCCTCCCGTCTTTCCTCATCTAACTCGATCAGCATAACCATCAGTTCCCTTCCCCTCATATGCTTATCGAGCTTCCCTTTAAATGCATCTATACTATTTGCTTCAACCACTGCCTGTGGTAACAAGTTTCACATTCTCAGCACTCTGGGTAAAGAAATTCACTATTGGATTTCTTGGTGACTATTTTATATTGATGGCCTCTAGTTATGCTCTTCCCCACAAGTGGAAACACTCTCTGTATCCACTCTATCAAAACTTTTCATAATTTTAAAGACCTCAATTAGGTCACCCCTCAGCCTTCTGTTTTCAAGAGAAAAGAGACCAAGCCTGTTCATCTGTTACTGATAGGTCTACCCTCGCATTTCTGGTATCATCCTTGTAAATCTTCTCTGCATCCTCTCGAGTGCCTTGATATCCTTTTATAAAATGGTGATCAGAATTGTATGCAGCACTCCAAATGTGGTCCAACCAAGATTCAATACAAGTTTTGCATAACCTCACTACTTTTCAATTCAATCCCTCTAGAAATAAACCCTAGTGTCTGGTTTGCTTTTCTTTTTACAGCTTTGTTAACCTGTGTTGCTACTTTTAGTAATTGTGTATTTGTATTCCGAGATCCTTTTGTTTCTCTACCCCACCCAGACTCACACACTCCAAGTAATAAGTGACCTCCCTATTCTTCCTATCAAAATGTAATACCTCACATTTATCAGTGTTGAATTTCATTTGCCAATTATATGTCCATTCTTCAAGTTTATTAATGACCTCCTGTAATTTGTTGCAGTCCTCCTCAGTATTAACTATGCCCCCCCTAAGTAGGTGTCATCTGCAAATTTAGAAATTGTGTTTTTGATTCCAAAGTCTAAATCGTTAATAGAAATTATGAACAACAGTGGTCCCAGCACTAATCCTTGTGGAACACCACAATCCACCTTCTGCCATTGTGAATAGCTATCCTTTACCCTTACTCTCTGCTTTCTGTCTTGTAGTGAGCTAGTTATCCATTCTGCTACTTGTCTCCTGACTCTGCATTCTCTGACCTTGTTTATTAGTCTATTATACCTTATTGAAGGCCTTTTGAAAATCTAGATAAATGACACCCCCTGCATTATCCTTATTTATTCTCTTGGTTACCTCTTCAAGCAAGACTTTTCCTTTTGAAATCCAGGCTGACTATTCATTATTTTATTTTTGGTTTCTAGATGTTCTTCTATTTTCTCCTTTAGTAGGGATTCCATTATTTTTCCTACCACCAATGTTAAGCTGACTGGTCTATAGTTCCCTGGACATGTTCTATCTCCTTTCTTAAATATAGGTACGATGTTAGTTATCCACAAGTCCTCTGACACTACAACTTTTTCTAATGACTGATTAAATATGTGTAGTAATGCCTTTGCTATCTCTTCCCGAGATTATTTTAAAATGTGTGGATGTAATCCATCCAGACCAGGGGTTTTATCTTTTTTGAGTTTGATTAGTTTATTTAATATATCTTTTCTTTGTATTTTAAATGCAGTTATTTCATTATTAATCTCATGATCAAATGTCATGTCCATCTGTTCTATCTCCCTGGTAAATACTGAAGCAAAGAAAATATTTAATATTTCTACCATTTCTCTATCACTGCCTGTGGTACTATCCTGTCCATCTCTTAGTGTTCCAATTCCCATGCCAGCCTAACTTTTTAAATTTTAAAATATTTTACTATTTTGTTTTATGTTCCTTGATCATTTAATTTCGTAGTTCCTCTTTGCCTTCCTAATTGTTTTTTGACTTCTCTCCTAATCTCTTCGTATTTTCCCTCTCCCCCGCTGTCCATCTATTGAATGAATCTTCTTCTTAGGCAGCTCCTCGGAGTCGAGGATGACTTGCTTCCACACTAAAAATGAGTTCTCAGGTGACTGAAGAGTCCGATGTGGGACCCACAGTCTCTGTCACAGGTGGAGCAGATGGGTGGGTGGAGTGCTTGGGTTGCCGTGTGCTCCTTCCGCTATCTACGCTTGGCTTCAGCTTGCTCTCGGCGATGAGACGCAAGGTGTTCGATGCCTTCCCGGATGCTTTTCCTCCACTTTCAGCGGTCTTGGGCCAGGGATTTCCAGGTGCCGGGGGAATGTTGCACTTTTTTAAGAAGGCTTTGATGCCTCTCCTTAGCCTCAATTGTTACCTCATGGCTTTATTTATCTATGGTGTCTCATTAGTGTTTAGCTTGTTCTTAATTTTTAACAGAATATATTTTTTCTGGACTCTGTTGAACACAGTTTTAAACGTTTCCCATTGCTGTTCTACATCATTGTTTGCCAATATTGTTGTCCATTTTATTTTCCCAAATTCTATTCTCAGCTCCTCAAAATCATCTTTTGTCCAAAATACTAACCTAATCTTCGTCATACTTATGTCCTTCTCGATACTATTTTCCTCAACTACTATCTGTGGTAGTGAGTTTCACATTCTCACCACTCTCTGGGTAAAGAAGTTTCTTCTGAATTCACTATTTGGCTTCTCGTTCACTATCTTATATTGATGTCCTCGAGTTTTTGCTCTTCCCCACAAATGGAAACGATGGGCTAGAAATTCACTATAGCCAAGGAATGGGCGGTGTTTGGACAAAAGATGGTGGGGCCGAAATTCAGCCTCCCAAAAAGGCCACTTACCTCCAGAAAGCAGCAGATAGGCGGTGGAGTCGAGCAACCGCCGACTTCCGGTCCAATGTCCGCCGCCAGCGAAATATAGCTCAGGGATTTTTTTTGGCGGTCCCCACTTCCGACCCGCTGCTGCCGACCATCCTAAGCGCATCATTTCTGTCGGTGCACCTTGCTTTCACTCTGTGAGCCACGGCAGGGCAGCGGCCCTTCAAGGGGAAGGCGCACTGCTGCGGCTGCCATGTTTTTTTTTGCCGGCCGACTGCCAGGTTGGGCTGACAATTATGCCCCCGGATTCGGCCGGGCTGCCAACAGGCAACCTGGCACCCCCTCTTGGGTGCCAGGCCGCTGGCCTAGCCGAAACGCTCCCTGGTGGCCCAGTGGACCGAAGTTTCAAAGTTCCGAAGGCTCTCCCCTTTATGTGAAGGAGAGAGCGTGGTGATGCACATACGTCATGACGTCATCTCCGCTCCGCTGCTGACTGACAGTGACGGAGACTCCAGCCCACCTCCACTTCCGCCCCTCAAGAATACTTACTGTCATGTATGGAACCTTTATGTAACAACACTGCAATACTGTATATACGTAAGAAATGCACACCTTGACCACAGGGGGTGAACTTGTGGGAAACACTCCTCACTTGGTCACCTAGGTATATAAAGGGTCATCACTTCTGGGTCCTGTGAATAAAGGTTCAGGTCATGGGGTGACCTTGTCTATAGAATGTGCCTCGTGTGGAGTTGTGGTATTATATTACATTGGCGACGAGAAACGTGAATCAACGACCCACGAGAATGGCCACCGGCAGCACAGATGATGCTCAAGAGCAGTCAAAGGGACAGTCAGCGAGGAATACCTTGCAACAGCTCTTTTGTTCACAACAATGGGAATCTCAGTTCATGCTGGAGGTGTGGGGGCAGACATGCTGCCAGGACTTGCAGGTTTCAACAGTTTGTCTGCAGAAATTGTAACCTCAGTGGTCATTTAGCCAGAATGTGCAGAAAGCCTGTAACCAGGCGAACATACGAGGCGGATGAACTAGATGAGGGGTCTGCGAGGCAGGATGACGCTTGGGGCAAATCAATGGATGCTGAAGTTCAGCGGGTTCATGTGGCAAACATTCACAACTCATATACCAAAACGCCACCTATGATGATGAAAGTCCTATTAAACGGCATCCCTGTATGCATGGAGCTGGACACGGGGGGCAGCCAGTCACTCATGAGTGTTCAACAATTCGAAAAGCTGTGGCCACTCAAAGCCAGCAGACCCAAAACTAGAATGCATTGAGATGCAATTACTGACATACACCAAAGAAATCATTCCAGTGCTAGGCAGTGCAATGTTTGCGGTCACACACAATGGATCGGTGAACCGGCTGCCACTCTGGATTGTCCCGGGCAATGGTCCCGCACTGTTGGGGAGGAGCTGGTTAGCTGAGGTGAACTGGAAATGGGGGGATGTGCACGCCATGTCATCTGTGGAGCAGTTCATGCTCACAGGTCCTACAGCAATTTGAGTCACTATTTCAACCTGGCGTCGGGACGTCCCAAGGTACCAAATAGTGATACACATCACCCCGGATGCCAGACCAGTACACCACAAAGCCAGAGCTGTGCCATATGTGATGCGGGAGAAAATTGAGAGCGAGTTGGACCGGTTGCTGAGAGAGGGCATCATCTCGCCCGTTGAATTCAGCGACTCGGCAAGCCCCGCCGTTCCCGTCCTAAAAGCGGATGGCTCGGTCAGGATCTGTGGCGACTACAAGGCCACTATCAACCGACAAGATCAATACCCGCTCTTGAGAGCGGAGGACCTTTTTGCCACGCTGGCAGGCGGCAAGCTGTTCACCAAGTTGGACCTCACTTCAGCCTACATGACCCAAGAACTGGCCGACGAATCTAAACTACTGACCACCATCACACGCATACGGCTGTTTGTTTACAACAGGTGTCCGTTTGGCATTCGATCAGCAGCCGTGATTTTTCAAAGAAACATGGAAAGCCTGCTCAAATCCATTGCTGGAACAATCGTATTTCAGGACGACATCCTCATCACGGGTCGAGACACTGAGGAATACCTCCACAACCTGGAGGAGGTGCTACGCCGACTGGACCGGGTAGGCCTGTGACTCAAGAAGTGTAAGTGTGTGTTTTTGGCTCCCGAGGTCGAGTTTCTGGGCAGGGGGGTTGCTGCAGACGGGATTCGGCCTACCGAATCCAAAATGGAGGCGTTTCGACGGGCACCCAGGCTCTGCAACACATTGGAGTTGCGTTCATTTCTGGGACTCTTGAACTATTTCGGGAACTTTCTGCCGAAATTAAGCACATTGTTGGAGCCGCTACATGCGCTCCTGTGTAAGGGTTGTGATTGGTTTTGGGAGGACTGTCAAGAACGGGCTTTCAATCGGGCGCAGAACCTACTTTGTTCAAATAAGTTGTTGACCCTGTACGACCCACGTAAGAAATTGGTTCTGACATGTGATGCATCGTCCTATGGGGTTGGGTACGTGTTGCAGCAGGGTAACACTGAGGGCCAACTACAAACTGTGGCTTATGCCTCCAGGTCGCTCTCTCAAGCTGAACGAGGATATGGGATGGTTACATAGAAAACATAGAAACATAGAAAATAGGTGCAGGAGTAGGCCATTCGGCCCTTCTAGCCTGCACCGCCATTCAATGAGTTCATGGCTGAACATGGTTGAGAAGGAAGCACCCGCATGTGTCTATGGGGTGAAAAAGATGCATCAGTACCTTTTTAGAATTAGAAATGGACCACAAGCCGTTAACGTCCCTGCTGTCAGACAGCAAAGCTGTCAATGCCAATGCGTCAGCTCGCATACAGCGATGGGCTCTCACGCTCGCTGTGTATGACTACACCATCCGGCACCGGCCCGGCACCGAAAATTGCTCTGACGCACTCAGCAGGCTTCCACTGGCCACCACCGAGGGCGCAGCGGAGCAAAGTGCTGAGATGGTCATGGCTGTCAATGCCTTTGACAGCGCAGGCTCCCCCTTCATAGCCCGCCATATCAAAATCTGGACCAACAGAGATCCCCTCCTATCCCTGATGAAGAAATGTGTCCTGACTGGGGATTGGGCGCCCGCACACGGAGCGTACCCCGAGGAGGTCAGACCGTTTCACAGCCGGATGGATGAGCTCTCCATCCAAGCCGACTGCCTACTATGGGGCAGCCGGGTAGTCATGCCCCAGAGGGGCAGGGAAGCATTCATCAGGGAACTCCACAGCGAGCACCCAGGCATCGTGCTGATGAAAGCCATTGCCCAGTCACACGTTTGGTGGCCGGGAATTGATTCAGACCTGGAACACTGTGTTCGCAGGTGCACGACATGTGCCCAGCTGGGTAATGCCCCCAGGGAGGCCCCGCTCAGCCCGTGGCCCTGGCCCACCAGGCCATGGTCACATATTCACGTAGACTACACAGGCCCGTTCATGGTAAAAATGTTTCTCATTATGGTTGATGCATACTCGGACTGGATCAAGTGCATCATATTGAATTCGTGCACAACATCCACCACTGTGGAGAGTCTGTGTGCGGTCTTTGCGACCCATGGCTTGCCGGACATCCTTGTTAGCGATAATGGCCCATGTTTCACAAGTTACGAATTCTGGGAGTTCATGTCGGGTAATGGCATTAACCATGTCAGGACAACACCGTTCAAGCCAGCCTCCAATGGCCAGGCGGAACGTGCGGTCCAAATCATAAAGCAAGGCATGCTCCGGATTCAAGGACCCTCCCTTCAATGCCGCACCTCCTGATGGCCTATAGATCCCAACTGCACTCACTCACGGGGGTCCCGCCCGCAGAGCTACTCATGAAGCGAACACTCAAAACTCGGCTGTCCCTCATTCATCCAGTCCTGTCCGACATTGTTGAGGGCAAGCGCCAGTCTCAAAACGAGTACCATGACCGAATTCAAGTGGGAGATGTAGATATAGAAATTGATGACCCCGTATTTGTTCTCAATCACGCTTTGGGGCCCAAATGGCTTGAGGGTACTGTAATAGACAAAGAGGGAAACAGGGTCATAGTGGTTAAACTTAGCAATGGGCAGATATGCCGCAAGCATCTGGACTAAGTAAAAAAATGGTTCAGCATGGACACTGAGGAACCTGAGGAAGATCATGAGATGGTATTCACACCACCGCCAGTGAACGAGCAACAAGAACATTCAGCAGCCTGCACAGTCCCTGCGGTCAGTCCGGACAGGCCGAAATCACCACAGGTGACAGACACGCATACCAAGGCTCAACAACCAGAGCCCCAACTGCGGCGCTCCTCAAGAGAGCGCAGACCACCCGAGATACTTAACCTATGATCCCAATAAGATGTTGAGGGGGAGGTGATGTCATGTATGTAACCTTTATGTAACAACACTGCAATACTGTATATATGTAAGAAATGCACACCTTGACCACAGGGGGTGAACTTGTGGGAGACACTCCTCACCTGGTCACCCAGGTATATAAAGGGCGGTCCCACGCAGGGTCATCACTTCTGGGTCCTGTGAATAAAGGTTCAGGTCATGGAGTGACCTTGTCCATAGAATGTGCCTCGTGTGGATTTGTGGTATTGTGTAAGGACTTACCACCCCACTTCCACCCCCATTAAGATCGACTTCCGGTCCGCTGCAAAAACAAAGACAAACAGCTGAATATCGATCAAGAGTCGACCTCATCCTGCCCGGCAGTGAAAACACCTAAAAAACGGTAAGCGCGACAGGTTTCTGGCAGATGTGAATTTAAGCCCCAGGGGTCTCTTAACCTGAGGGGTGACTTAATAGAGGTCTTTTAAACTATGTAAGGTTTTGATAGAGTGGCCACAAAGGGCTAGATTTTCATGTGGAAGGTGGGTTGAGGGCTGGGGGAGGGTTTCCTGCAGGCCCTGCCAACTTTAATGGCAGGGCCTGGTTTTAATCTTGGACCTCTATTTCCCATCCGCAGCCAGCCAGATGGAGAGGCTGGCTGACTCCGGGAGGGTAGACCTGTGGCACTAGGCTGCACAGAGGAGGGAGGGATCGGGTTGGGCCCGGGGCCGGCTTCCAGAGGATCGGGGCTGACCTCAGGATGATCAGTTGTGGGGAAGGTCCGGGAGGGAGGGAGGAGGCAGCTGGACAATTGGGCTTCCGGATGGGCAGTCCATGATGCAGTGTGTGGTGTGCCACCTCCCTCCACATTATGCGGCAGATGTGTGGCGAGGGCCTCCTACCATTTGGTGGGTCCGGAACTACCTGCCTTCTCTCCAGTGCTAAAACCAATGCCTCCAAAGTTTCATGGGAAAACCCGTGGGTTCTCTCCCTGGGGTGGTGATCTGCCATCAGGATTCGTAAATAAGTTCTCCTACTGCTCGTCCTTCTTCTTATGCTTGTTGAGGCAGCTGCACAGCCAACAATGCTGAGAATGAGGTACTGCAGCATCAGTGAACTGCCCCTTAAAGTTGTGAAAAAGCCTGTGGCAATGATGAGTTTTTTAAGTGTTTTCACCGCCGGGTAAGATGAGGTCAACTCTTGATCAATATTCAGCTCTTTGTCTTATTTTTGCAGTGGACCAGAAGTTGGTCATAATGGGGATGGAAGTGGGGTGGTAAATACTCTAGAGGGGTGGAAGCGAAGTCTCCATCACTGTCAGTCAGCAGCGGAACGGAGATGAAGTCACGACATGTGTGCGTCACCACGCGCTCTCCTTCACTTAGCGGGGCGAGCGTTCGGCACTTTGAAACTTCGGTCTACTGGGTCACCAGGGAGGGTTTCGGCTGGGCCTATTGGCGGCCCGGCCGAACCCGGGGCATAATTGTCAGCCCGACCTGGCAGTCAGCTGACAAAAAAAATACATGCCGGCCGCGGCCCTTTGAAGGGCCGCCGCACTGCCAATGCTCACAGAGTGAAAGCAAGGTGCACCGACAGAAAAAGCTGTCGGAGGCACCGCACGACGGAGCGTGGATTTTTTGCAACTAAATTTTGCGGGAGGTGCAATGGAGGTGCGGGAGATCGACGCTGCGTGCTTTGATGTTGTGCTTAGGATGGTCGGCAGCAGCAGGGCAGAAGTGGGGACCGCAGGAAAAATCCCCGAGCTAAATTTCGCTGGTGGCGGCCATTGGACTGGATGTCGGAGGCCGCTCGACTCCACTGCTTATCCGCTGCTTTCTGGCAGTAAGTGACCTTCTTGGGAGGCTAAATTTTGGCTCCCCAGCCTGTACATCCTTCTCTGATAGGTGTAACCTTACATTTCTGGTATCATCCTTGTAAATTCTTTTTGAGCAACTGCTAAAATAAAATCCCTAGCCTGGTTGTGGTCAGAGCAGCACAAATCTTTAATGGCCAACATTGGAAGCAGGCAGTGATTGACACGCTCTGACAACATTGTGGTATGATAAGGCCTCATGTTGAGCATGCTCAGAACAAAATTGCTTTACTTGGCAGGAGTTGTTTAAACCCATTGCAAAGTGAGGCAGTAGCATTAACACTCAGTGGAAGAAAGCAGCCTACAATTTTAATTTAAAAATCCCAATACACATCATTTAGTCTGAATTCATTCATTTTAATTGCAGTTACGTTAAATTGCATCATCGCTGCATCCTCGTAATATTTCCACCTCTGAGACTTAGCACAAACTCTCCAGATCAAATTACTTTCTCAGAAAAGGTTATTAAGCTGGGCTGGGTTGTATGCTGTTTGAGATAGTAGCTTGATTTGTTGCATTAAGCATAATTAAAGAAACATTGTTTGGCACTGCTCTACTTACAGTGACGTCAGTCAACAATTTAGCTCAAATAAAACTATTTCTTTTAAGCAATGCAGATGACTCACTGGGAAGCTGTTAGCCTAAATCTAGACAGTATTTAAGATGCTGAGCAACATTAAAAGGTCAATTGAATAATGAGCCTGGAATTCCGACGTCCCCGGGTCCGTACAAAGTTTCTAAGGATCCGGGAAGGCATCGGAAAAGTTGGTTTTCAGCGTGTAATGCGCATTCGCTGAAAACCGGCTTTTCCAATCTGTCAATTTCTAGCTTGACAGATCTCACGCATATCGGGAGCGAGGACATTTGTACGTGCAAATTTGCGATATTTACGCATATAAATATCCTCAAAAATCTTGCGCCTGAAAAAGCAGGTGCATATCTTACTTTTACCGACGCAAGTGTTTTAAAACATACAAAAACATAAAAATAAAGTTATGAAAACATATTTTATTGTTAAAAACCCTCCCCACAATGGTAAGTTTATTTTAAGGCATAATTAAAAAAACTTTTAAAAATCGGGAAAATATTTTTTTATATAAGACATTAATAACTTTAATTTAAATGAATCTTAAATATGTAGTTTCTATTTTCTATTTTTTTTAGTGTTTTGGGTGTGTTTGGGGGGTTTCTCATTCATAGTAATAGGAGTTTCGGATTTACGAAACTCCTATTACTATGAATGAGAATATACTATACCTGATTGGCTGGCCAGAGCCATGTGACTCCAGCTCCAGGCCTGCGCACGTCCTGAGGTGCACGCGCTGTGATGCGCAGCAAGAGGAGGCCTGTGCATCGGAAAGTCGAGCGGGCGCAGCACCTTCAGGTAGGTGCGTATTTTTTTCTCTAAAATCTAATCGAACGCCCGCGGGAAGGAGAAAGCGGAATTTCTGGGCCAATGTGTTGTAAACTTAAGAAACCTTTGCACATCTTTGCAATTTAAAAGAGATAAATGTTACACAGACCCCCTTCAAAAGAGATATTCTTTGTGCTGAGATATTTTCTATTTTTTTATGTATATAAAATCAGGTATTTCCACTATCTGTGGAGATAGCAGTTTTTTTTTATAGAAATCACTTAAAGTTACATCTCAATGACCATAAGCCACCTATAGTTCCAATAAAAATATGCATTCTCTGCTTTGCTTTGAAATATATCAAAACCAGATGATTTTAAATATTACTCCTTATACAATAGCACTCCTAATACGAAAAAGTTTTATTATGAGCAGTGTGGAAATTCTACTATCTCCTTACAGTTTAGTTAAGCTATATACAAGTAATTTTATCTATATCATCTTAACCATCTTGGCCATATTTTGGGTCAGATTTGGTCGTCTGACAAAATCCTAGATAAGTAATCAACATAAAGAAAAAGAAATACTTGCATTTATATAGCGCCTTTCATGGCCACTGTATATCTCAAAGTGCTTTACAGCCAATGAAGTACTTTTGAAGTGTAGTTACTGTTGTAAATGTGGGAAAGGCAGCAGTCAATTTGTGCATAGCAAGCTCCCACAAACAGCAATGTGATAATGACCAGACAATCTGTTTTTGTTATGTTGATTGAGGAATAAATATTGGCCAGCACACCGGAGATAATTCCCCTGCTCTGATTCAAAAAAGTGCCACGGGATCTTTTACGTCCATTTGAGAGAGCAGACGGGACTTTGGTTTAATGTCCCTGGCCAGGAAATCCTGATGGTCTTACAGGCTGGGACTATGCCGATTTCCTGGCTGGGCCGCTGCATACTGCTCCCTCCAATGGCCCCGGCATGCTGATGGTCTTGCAGGCCGGGACCACGCAGGCCAGCACCATTACAGGGATCAGCGTGCGGCGGCATACTACTGCAGGGAGCAGCGTGTGCTGCTGCAGGAGGGCGATGGCTGTGAAGCCAGGTCGCTGATTGCAGTGCGGGCAGGCACAGCAGGAGGGACGAAGGAGCAGCAAAAATTTTTAGATGGAAGTGACCGGGGCCCAGGAGAGGCGAATGTTTGGGGCTCAGAAGAGATGAGGGCCCAGGGGCAGCATGGGCCAGGTCACACTGCAATATCTGTGTGTGCTAGGACCGTGCAGCAGAGCAGGTCTCCAGTCATCTTGGGTAATCCTTGCCACTGGACCAAGACCTATCTCTGTCAAGCCTGTGTAGTGGCTGGTGTGCAACAGCCACCACACGTTAAAAAAATCCATGCGCAGGCATCTTCCACCCTTTCTGGATCTGGAATATTAGTTTGGGATCTGGAACAGTGAACCAACTGTGAACTCATCCCTTTTGGTGTAGAAGCAAGTCATCCTCGCTTCGAGGGACTGCCTATGATGATGATGATGATGGGTTTAATGTCTCATCAAAAGATAGCACTTCCCTCAATTCTGTACTGGAGTGTCAGCCTAGATTTATGTGCTCAAGTCCCTGGAGTCTGACTATGAATCCACAACCTTCTGACTCAGAGGTGAGTGTGCTACCCACTGAGGCACAGCTGACACTCATTGTAATGACTGTAAGTTTGTAATGTTTGTAGCTCCACACTGTGGATGTGGAAGTATTGTGTACTGCAAGTGCAGGGTTAATAATAAACACAACCAGGCAGATTCCGGAGACTTCCGAGAGAGCTGCCTGCCATGTTAGGAAGCTGTGTGTGCTGTGCTCTGTGAATATATCACATTTAGCGATTGAGATGGGATTTTTCGGATGATTTAAAGCTTAATTTTTGTTGGTGAAGGATTCAGCCAGCCGACAGAGAGACTTTGGAAGGTTCTGTCTTTGAAAAAAGCGACAAAAATCCGAAGTAAAATACAGCACACGGTGTGAATAGCTAGAGATTAAAATGGCAGGTGTATTGGGATATTTGGGTGAATATAGACGCGACCGGGAATGTTTTAAAGCATATGTGGATCGGCTAGAAATGTATTTCACTGCAAGTAATATAATCGAAGTTCCAGACAATGCAGTCCAGAACCAGGCTGTGTTGGGACATAAGAAAGCGATCTTCTTATCGGTGGCAGGTCCGATATTGTACGAAACTCTTGTAAATCTGCTTGTGCCTAACGAGCCAAAGGACACAATGCTAAAAGAGATTTTAACGAAGCTGGAGCAGCACTATAACCCCAAACCGTTAGAAATTGCTGAAAGCTTCTGTTTCGGGATTTGGAATCAAAAGGCTGATCAAGTTTTCAGTGATTATATCGTAGCATTAAAAAAGCTATCGATGCACTGTAATTTTGGAAACTTTCAAAACCGAGCATTACGGGATCGTTTTGTTTGTGGGATGAAAAATGATGTGATCAGAAGGAAGTTATTGACAACGGAAGACTTGACTTTTGAGATTGCTTTTCAGACAGCAAGGTCGATGGACATGGCCAAACAATATTCCAGAGGATTAAATAATAATTACAGTCATCAGTCAACCGAGGTAAATCACCAGCAGGTTCAAAGTAAAAGACGGGCATGGCCCAAAGTCTCAGAAACTGGAAATTCTACCAGAGCGTCAAAGTCGTGCTATAGGTGCCTGGGACAATACATTGCTCAAAGTTGTCCATAACGTGAAGCCAGAGTGTTTCTTCTGCAGAAAGACTGGGCATCTTGCAAAGGCATGCCGACTGAAGGGCAAATCAGCTTTCAAAGCTATGAGTCCAGCGTTCAAAGCTATGAGTAGAAATCCAAAGAGACTACATAGCATGGAAGAACAACAACAGGACGAGGAGATGTTAGAATTACACGTCATCAGGAGCACGAGGTTAACGGACAGTGATTCGGAAAGCATCAAAATCCACATAGATGTTGCGGGATTCAAGATACCAATGGAGTGAGTGTAGTACCGAAGTCACTATACCGCGACAAATTGCGTGATTTTCAACTGGAGATATCCAAGATAGAGCTGCGAGGCTACTCGGGAGAAAAAATTCCTGTGGTAGGTCGTATCACTGTCCCAGTGAAATATAAAGATCAATTTCAGAACTTGCCTCTAATAGTAGTGAACATAGAAACATAGAAACATAGAAAATAGGTGCAGGAGTAGGCCATTCGGCCCTTCTAGCCTGCACCGCCATTCAATGAGTTCATGGCTGAACATGCAACTTCAGTACCCCATTCCTGCTTTCTCACCATACCCCTTGATTCCCCTAGTAGTAAGGACTTCATCTAACTCCTTTTTGAATATATTTAGTGAATTGGCCTCAACAACTTTCTGTGGTAGAGAATTCCACAGGTTCACCACTCTCTGGGTGAAGAAATTCCTCCTCATCTCGGTCCTAAATGGCTTCCCCCTTATCCTTAGACTGTGTCCCCTGGTTCTGGACTTCCCCAACATTGGGAACATTCTTCCTGCATCTAACCTGTCTAATCCCGTCAGAATTTTAAACGTTTCTATGAGGTCCCCTCTCATTCTTCTGAACTCCAGTGAATACAAGCCCAGTTGATCCAGTCTTTCTTGATAGGTCAGTCCCGCCATCCCGGGAATCAGTCTGGTGAACCTTCGCTGCACTCCCTCAATAGCAAGAATGTCCTTCCTCAGGTTAGGAGACCAAAACTGTACACAATACTCCAGGTGTGGCCTCACCAAGGCCCTGTACAATTGTAGCAACACCTCCCTGCCCTTGTACTCAAATCACCTCGCTATGAAGGCCAACATGCCATTTGCTTTCTTAACCGCCTGCTGTACCTGCATGCCAACCTTCAATGACTGATCTACCATGACACCCAGGTCTCTTTGCACCTGCCCTTTTCCTAATCTGTCACCATTCAGATAATAGTCTGTCTCTCTGTTTTTACCACCAAAGTGGATAACCTCACATTTATCCACATTATACTTCATCTGCCATGCATTTGCCCACTCACCTAACCTATCCAAGTCGCTCTGCAGCCTCATAGAATCCTCCTTGCAGCTCACACTGCCACCCAACTTAGTGTCATCCGCAAATTTGGAGATACTACATTTAATCCCCTCGTCTAAATCATTAATGTACTGTGTAAACAGCTGGGGCCCCAGCACAGAACCTTGCGGTACCCCACTAGTCACTGCCTGCCATTCTGAAAAGTCCCCATTTACTCCTACTCTTTGCTTCCTGTCTGACAACCAGTTCTCAATCCATGTCAACACACTACCCCCAATCCCATGTGCTTTAACTTTGCACATTAATCTCTTGTGTGGGACCTTGTTGAAAGCCTTCTGAAAGTCCAAATATATCACATCAACTGGTTCTCCCTTGTCCACTCTACTGGAAACATCCTCAAAAAATTCCAGAAGATTTGTCAAGCATGATTTCCCTTTCACAAATCCATGTTGACTTGGACCTATCATATTACCTCTTTCCAAATGCACTGTGATGACATCCTTAATAATTGATTCCATCATTTTACCCACTACCGATGTCAGGCTGACCGGTCTGTAATTCCCTGTTTTCTCTCTCCCTCCTTTTTTAAAAAGTGGGGTTACATTGGCTACCCTCCACTCCATAGGAACTGATCCAGAGTCAATGGAATGTTGGAAAATGACTGTCAATGCATCCACTATTTCCAAGGCCACCTCCTTAAGTACTCTGGGATGCAGTCCATCAGGCCCTGGGGATTTATCGGCCTTCAATCCCATCAATTTCCCCAACACAATTTCCCGACTAATAAGGATTTCCCTCAGTTCCTCCTCCTTACTAGACCCTCCGACCCCTTTTATATCCGGAAGGTTGTTTGTGTCCTCCTCAGTGAATACCGAACCAAAGTACTTGTTCAATTGGTCCGCCATTTCTCTGTTCCCCGTTATGACTTCCCCTGATTCTGACTGCAGGGGACCTACGTTTGTCTTTACTAACCTTTTTCTCTTTACATATCTATAGAAACTTTTGCAATCCGTCTTAATGTTCCCTGCAAGCTTCTTCTCGTACTCCATTTTCCCTGCCCTAATCAAACCCTTTGTCCTCCTCTGCTGAGTTCTAAATTTCTCCCAGTCCCCGGGTTCTCTGCTATTTCTGGCCAATTTGTATGCCACTTCCTTGGCTTTAATGCTATCCCTGATTTCCCTTGATAGCCACGGTTGAGCCACCTTCCCTTTTTTATTTTTACGACAGACAGGAGACAAGCCTGCGTTACTCGGAAGAAATTGGTTGAGCTCATTGAAGCGGGATTGGAGTAAGATTTTCTGTGTGGAGCTGAGATTTTCATCAACGGATGAGGTTATCAAGAAGTATCCGAGGGTGTTCTGTGAACCGGGCATTCCGATCAAAGGCTTCAAGGCGATTGTCAGGGTACAGAAGGACACTAGATCGGTTTACTACAAGCCACGTTCCGTACCGTATGCACTCATGGAGAAAGTTTGAGCAAGAACTCAAAAGACTAGAGACTCAGAACATTATTTGGAAGATAGATCGATGTAATTGGGCTACACCCATTGTTGTTGTACCTAAGTCCGATGGTAAGGTAAGATTGTGTGGTGATTATAAGGTAACCGTAAACCAGGTTCTAGAGGGTAATGTCCCCAATACATTGCCGAATATAGAAGATTTGTTCACAACACTGACAGGTGGTCAGATCTTCTCACAACTGGATCTTACGAATGCCTACTTACAGCTTGAACTAGATGAGGAGTCCAAGCCATGTTTGATATAAATACTCATCTAGGCCTATAACAATTTAATAGGCTACCTTTTGGAGTGCCTTCCGCCCCTGCCATGTTCCAAGGGGTGATGAACCAGATTTTGCAAGGTATTGAAGGGGTAGTATGTTATTTGGATGACATACTAATTTCAGCACCAAATACGCAAATTCATAATAACATATTAAATGAAGTCCTCAAACGGCTAGAGAAGCACAGAGTACGAGTGTCTGCTCATAAGTGTGAGTTATTTAAAAACTCAGTAGAATACTTAGGGTACAGAGTAGACAAAGATGGTTTACATCCAACCATGGAAAAATTGGATGCGATCAGAAATGCACCCACTCCCAGGAATGTCACTGAACTTCGATCATTCTTGGGTCTTTTGAACTATTATGGGAAGTTCCTACCAGATTTGGTTACAGTATTACATCCACTGAATGAACTTTTGAAAAAACAGGTCCATTGGAAATGGTCAAAAGAATGCGATACAGCATACAAGGAGTGTAAAAGCAAATTGATAGAGAGCACCATGTTAGTTCACTATGACATATCTAAGGAGATTAAGCTAGCATGTGATGCTTCTCCGTATGGAGTTGGGGCAGTAATCTCTCATGTATTAAGTAGTGGGGAGGAGAGACCAATTGCTTTTGCTTCACGCACTCTCAGTGCCAGTGAGAGTAATTATGCGCAAATTGAAAGAGAAGCTTTGGCATTAATTTTTGGGGTAAAGAAGTTTCACAAATACTTGTATGGTCATAAGTTTACCATCGTTATGGACCATAAGCCCCTAACAGCAATCCTCCATCCAAAGTCCCCAGTTCCAACATTAGCTGCAGCCCAAATGCAGAGATGGGCTTTGATTTTGTCAGCATATACATATGATATTGAATACAGATGATCAGCTGATCACAGTAATGCTGATGCAATGTCTAGATTGCCTTCCCCATCACAAGTACACCCGATAGGGAAGAAGTGTTTTATTTTTCATACATTGATGAACTGCCAGTCACAGCTGAAGAGATTGGTAGAGCAACCAAACGTGACCCAGTGATGTCAAAGGTGTATGAGTATATTGCAAATGGATGGCCAAACCAGGTAACAGACAAAGATACACACCCATTCTTCATTCGTGCGAATGAATTATCAGTAGATAAAGATTGTATCATGTGGGGTGCAAGAGTGGTTATACCAAATAAATTCAGGTCCAAATTATTAGGAGACCTCCATGACCAGCACCTGGGAATGTGCTTGACCAAGAGTTTTGCACGCAGTTATTTATGGTGGCCAGGTCTTGATAAAGATATAGAGTACATCGTGAGTCAGTGTACGACATGTCAATCGGTAAGCAAGCAACCACCACCAGTACCATTACAGCCATGGAAATGGCCTCCCAGGGTGTGGCAAAGGCTACATATTGATTTTGCTGAGTTAGAAGGACAACAATTGTTCATTGTGATTGATAGCCATTTGAAGTGGGTTGAGATGTTTCCAATGTGGAAAATAACAAGAAGTAAAACATTGGACATCTTACGAAAATTATTTTCTTCATTTGGCCTCCCTGAAGAAATTGTTTCGGATAATGGACCACAATTTCGTTCAGAAGAATTTGCACATATCACGAGCAAAAATGGTGTGAAACATACCAAGGTTCCACTATACCATCCTGCTTCGAATGGTGCAGCAGAGCGCACTGTACAAATTGTAAAACGTTCCCTCATAAAACAAATGTTAGATCCAAATCCAAGGAAACGACAGTTGTCATTGGATCACAAATTAGCTAATTTTTTGATTACATATCGAAATACTCCTCATACAACTACTGGTAGAACACCAGCAGAGTTGTTTCTCAAACGACAGCCACGAACCAGATTCTCGTTGTTAAAGCCAAATTTGGTACAGTCCGTTGAAGAGACACAATTAAGACAGAAAGAGAATCATGATAAAGGTAGAGTAAAAGAGAGAAGTGTGAAATTAAACCAGAAGTTGAGAGTGAAGAACCATCACCATGAATGGGTAAATTGGTTACCAGGAAGAGTGGTGAAGATATGTGGTCCTCGCACATATTTGGTAAAGATGTTTGATAATGGACAGGTTAGGTTTGTTCATATTGATCATATTTTACCTACCGACATGGAAGGAGTTGAAGGTGGGAATGATTCAATTATTTCTGACTCATCAGATAGTTTTGATATACCAGTAGCTAATCCTAAATCCAATGTACTGGAAACAAATCCAGGAGAGAATCAGAATGAAAGTCTGAGTCCGAGTCAGGAAAACAAAGAGCCTGAAGTTAGAGTGAGTTCAAATGAAAATCAAGGAAATTCCGTGGAGGAAAACGCTCCTCAGGATGAGCCTCGAATGAGTTTAGATTCAACACCATGTTTGGAAGGTTATGTTCGAGAGCGAAGGTATCCTCTTCAAAACAGAAAACAAGTGGTAAAGTTAAATTTGTAAATATGGAAAAAAAATAAGTTTATATCCTGTGTTGTGTATAAAAATGAAAGTTATGCTTGATGTTTGTTATAATAACTTTTTCATTAAGGAGGGAGAAATGTAATGTCTGTAAGCTTGTAATGTTTGTAACTCCACACTGTGGATGTGGACGTATTGTGTACTGCAAGTGCAGTGTTAATAATAAACAGAACCAGGCAGATTCCGGAGACTTCCGAGAGAGGAAGCTGTGTGTGCTATGCTCTGTGAATATATCACACTCATAAAGAAGATTTATCTGTTGGCAGTTGACAGTTCCTATTCTGCAACTGTTGCTCTATTCCATTTTTGTACTAATTTTGAGCTTTCAGGCGTTAATGCAGCCGTGGGATTAAGGGTTAATTCATGAGAGCCACCAGGCCAGTAAATCTTACCTTATAAGCTGTGTCATTCTTCTCCTGCATGTACAGAATGTTCTCTCTTTTAGAAGGCCTCTTCTTTAACGGAATCCCTGGCTCCAGCTCTGTCATAATAAAAGATTGTCTTTCCATGAAAAGGCTCCTATTCATGGTTGTTTGTCAGGAAAGTAAAAAATTCAAATGGAAATTGTTGGCAATTGGAACTAGATGGACCTGGACAATATGCCAATTCCTCACTTGAAATAAATCTGATTGCCAACATTCATCCTGCACGCGAGACCCCACACATTGCCAGAACCACTCACCAGCAGCCCATTACGCATATAATTTAGTATCTTGACCATAGGCTTCTACTGCTCTAAGTATTTTGGTATTTAAAGTCCTTCAGAAAATATAGTGACGGAAAAGTGGCTATGGCAAGCTTGGCCATGTTCTAACAAAGCAGAGCAAAATATTTACTTTATGACTCATCTCATGACCTTTTATTTCAATGTTTAATGTAACTCACTCTGTTTACAATAGAGTAGGTAATTTTTCTTTCTACTCCAACTTTAACAAGGGTTATGTAAACAGAACAGCCACAGACATGATAAACACCTGTTCAAAAAAAGAATTGTTTTGGATGAATAACTTCCAGCGGCCTGTAGTTCGTTGGCAGGGGATCAACTGAAAATTGCTACAGAATTTTGCATGGAAAGTATCACTGTTCAATTCCGCATAATTTTAGCATCATCTTTGTTCTATGTTGGCAGGATTCTTGGAGCATTGCTTACCTGTTCTATGTCTTGCATGTTTGTGTTCTTTGTCTAAAAAAAAATGGAATATCTCATGGTTTTTTTTTAGGTAACTGGGAAAATGTTCACCTTTGGGCTTAAACGCAAATGTTGTTTGCATTAGCGTTAACATGTTTTCAGGTTCCAAAAGGAGGGCTTACTCCAGAGAAGATTGAGGTGATATTTTCACATCCTTGTTAGCAGTGAAACTAGAGAACTAGCACTCTCCATGCAGGGGAGCCAAGTAGTTGGAAGAAAGGTCCCCCTCACTAATTTCCATTAACTTTCTAAAATTTATAAGCCTAAGAAGATGAACACTCAAATACCAATCCCCAAACGTGCTGCTTCTGCCATACCCTGGATGCTAGGATATCACATCATTTAAATGGCTCAGATAGGCCTGGCCCTGGCCAACCTTTGCACACCCCTTAGGAAGGCCCTGGAATTCCCCTAAAAGGGGCTGAGATCCGGCAAGCTGAAACTCCATCTCGTTTGCTGACCTTTGCAGCCAAGTAACTGAGCGATCCCTGTGGGCAAGGCTCAGGAAAATCGGCTCCATATGTGATGCCATTAGTGCCATTAGATGTTGGTTGCGATATAACATTATGAAGGTGGGAAAGATTATGTTAATATGCTGTCATCAAAATTTTTCATTTGGAAGGGAACATCACTAACAAGGCACAACATAAAAATGGCTTATGGCCTCCTAAGAACTAGGCCCAGGTGTAGACTATACGGCCCATCGTGCCTGCTTTGCCATTCAATAAGATCATGGCTGATCCTGCCCGATCCCCATATCCCTTGATTCCCCTCGAGTCCAAAAATCTATCGATCTCAGCCTTGAATATACTCAACAACTGAGCATCCACTGTCCTTAGGGGTAGCGAATTCCAAAGATTCACAACACTCTGAGCGAAGAAATCCCTCCTCATCTCTGTCTTAAATGGCCAACCCCTTATCCTGAGACGATGTCCCCTAGTTCTAGACTCTCCTGCCAGGGGAAACAACCTCTCAGCATCTGTCAATCCCCCTCAGTAAGTCTTTTATTAAAAAGATTACTTCAACTTTAAAAATGATTGTTGCATCAGGAGTTCCCAACATTCTCAGTCCCATTTTTCTAAAACAAAAATTCTCATTTTTACTGTACCAGAGGAGCTTGTGACCCCTTTAAACTTCCTGAACTACATGAGCCGATTTCTGCCCCTTAAAATGAATGCGTGCTGGAAACACATTTAAATAAGTTCATTAATTTGGACTCGCAGATAAGCAACTAACACTGTGTCAATTAATACCTTTAAAAAGAACTGGGCAAATATCTGCCCGGGAATGGGCCTGAGAGTTATAAGGATAAGTGTTTATGAAAATAACCGGATGCTGTGTGAAATATGATGGTTCCAGAGCGACAGGCACCATGGAAATATTGAGTCGGTGAAGGCAACTAGCCAGGGTAAGATGTAAAACTCGAGAGTGTTCTTCAGTTTTGCTTGATTTACTTCTGGAGAGCGAGGGAGGATGGTTGTGGAACCCTGCCTCAGGGTATCAACTGTGTTGGGTAGAGTCGATGATAGATTATATGAGGTCTGTGTAAAATTCACAGGGGGATCATTTTGACTTTGCGGGATGGTGTAAAACAGACAATAACGAATCAGCTGCCACTTTTACATTGCGCCCCTTTGATTTCAATGGAAATAAAGATCAGGAGAGATGTAAAATGGGCTGTCAATTCGCTATCACCCATTTACATCATGGCACAAAGTCAAAATGACCCCCAAAATGTTCCCTAACAGATGGAATTGTGTTTGTGCTTGTTTTGGCACTGGCGCCTAAAATGCACGCATAAAATGTAATATGTCAACACCCTATCTGGTGAAACCATTCAAGTATAAAAATCACAATTTACCTCCTCAATCAATGTACAGTGTTCTGTTTATTGGAAAGCTCTTGATATGGCAGAACGATTGGCCACTGCACAGAGTGGTTACATTTTACCTTTTGCTTGTTATTTGAGTAAATATTCAAAATAGTTCTGTAAATCTCTCAATCCCTGCTCCTTTAACCAAGGCAAATTTTGTATGTAGGTTTGAATAAAATTCCTTTTGGATGGCACAGATCTTTATATGCTGTAATCAGCACATACATTGCATGCTGTCATCAGCACATATATCACGTGCGGTAATAAGCACATACATTGCATGTTGTAATCAGCACAAACATTGCGTGCTGTAATCAGCACATACCTCACGTGCTGTAATCAGCACCTACATTGCATGCTGTAATCAGCACATACCTCACGTGCTGTAATCAGCACCTACATTGCATGCTGTAATTAGCACATACATTGCATGCTGTTCCCTGCACTATACATGGCCTTCTTCTACCTAACAAAGGCCTTTGACACTGACAACCGCAAGGGTCTATGGAACGTCCTCCTCCGTTTCGGATGCCTCTAAAAGTACGTCACCATCCTTCGCCTGCTCCAAGATGACATGCAAGCCGTGATCCTTACCAACGGATCCATCACAGATCCAATACACGTCTGGACCGGGGTCAAAGCAGGGCTGCGTCATTGTCCCAACCCTCTTCTCAGTCTTCCTCGCTGCCATGCTCCACTTCATAGTTGATAAGCTCCCCGCTGGAGTGGAACTAAACTACAGAACCAGTGGGAAGCTGTTCAACCTGCGCCATCTCCAGGCCAGGTCCAAGACCACTCCAACCTCTGTCGTCGAGCTGCAGAACGTGGATGACGCCTGCATCTGTGCACACACAGAGGCAAAAATCCAGGACATAGTCGACCTATTTACTGAGGCGTGTGAAAGCATGGGCCTTACACTAAACATTAGTAAGACAAAGGACCTCCATCAGCCTGTCCTCACCGCACAGCACTGCCCCCCAGCCATCAAGATCCACAGCGTGGCCCTGGACAATGTGGACCACTTCCCCTATCTCGGGAGCCTCCTATAAACAAGAGCGGGCATTGACGACGAGATCCAACACCGCCTCCAGTGCGCCAGTGCAGCCTTCGGCCGCCTGAGGAAAAGAGTGTTTGAAGACCAGTTCCTCAAGACTGTCACCAAGCTCATGGACTACAGGGCTGCAGTAATTCCCGCCCTCCTGTATGGCTCAGAGATGTGGACCATGTACAGTAGACACCTCAAGACGCTGGAGAAATGCCACCAGCGATGTCTCCGCAAGACCCTGCAAATCCCCTGGGAGGGCAGACGCACAAACATTAGCGTCCTCATCCGGGCCAACATCCCCAGCACTGAAGCACTGACCACACTTGATCTGCTCTGCTGGGCAGGCCACATAGTTCGCATGCCAGACACAAGATTCCCAAAGCAAGCACTCTACTCAGAACTCATCCACGGCAAACGAGCCAAAGGCGGGCAGAGAAAACGTTACAAGGACACCCTCAAAGGTGTTCCTGATAAAGTGCGACATCCCCACTGACACCTGGGAGTCCCTGACCATAGACCGGCCTAAATGGAGGAAGTGCATTTGGGAGGGCGCTGAGCTCCTCGAGTATCGTCGCCGAGAGCATGCAGAAATCAAGCGCAGGCAGCGGAAGGAGCGTGAGGCAAACCAGGCTCCCTGCCCAACCTTTCCCTCAACGACTATCTGTCCCACCTGTGACATAGACTGTGGTTCTCGAATTGGACTGTACAGCCATCTAAGAACTCATGCTAAGAGTGGAAGCAAGTCTTCCTCAATTCCGAGGGACTGCCTATGATGACATTGCATGCCATAATCAGCACATACATTGCGTGCTGTTATCAGCACATATATTACATGCTATATTCAGCACATGCATTGCATTCTTCAAATGTAGTTCATAGGATAAGAAACAGGTGTGAATTCAACAGAAATGGAAGAATAATTATCAGTATGCTATCAAAGAAAATGGAAAGGAGATGTAATCCCAGTACACAAAGCTTCTTTGTCACAGCAAGTCTCCTTCATTCTCTGCTTTCTGTTACAAAGTACTGGCTTTTAAGTTCAAGCTTGGGATCAATACTTCTTCATTTACCTGGTCTTCTCTCCTACTCTTTCCAATCTCGGGATTTCCTGCATGATGAGCCTTGGCCACTAGTGTTGTCAACGCCAATTAAATGATCAACAATTGCAAGTGGGTCATATACCTTTGAGAAACAATTAAAATGTTAATATTATATCTCCAGACACTTTAATGCACCCTGTGACTCTTTGAGTGGAATTTTAACCCAAAAAAATCCTCAGGTGAGAAGTTAAAGTATTAAAAGTCTGAACCCCCACCCCAACCCGTCTCCCAATTAAAATTCAGGCCTTTACATCAGCTACTTAACACAGGAGTATCATTATCGAAAACCCTGTTTAAAACCAAATTCTGATGATGAATAATGATTAACTTCCTTTTTTATGTACTTACTTTTAATATTTTGTTTAAATTAGAAAAGGTTGCTGAACCCAGTAATGTGAGAGTCCTAAATTATCAAAAGAACTGATGCTGAACCCATATTGAGGCTTCTTTTTAATATAACTGCCTAGTTTGAGGGAGAGGTCCTGATAATGAGATGCCTGTTTCCAGTGTATGCAGTAACAAAATTTAAAATGACAACAAAGAAGACACAATGAGCAGTCGATGTGGAAGAGGCAGGCAGTGATACTGTAGGAATTAGGCTGTGTGTAAGACAACAACAACAACAACTTATATTTATACAGCACCTGTAACGCTTACAGGGCTTGACAGGGTAGGTGTAGGGAGGATGTTTCCTCTGGCTGAGGAGTCTCGAACCAGGGGTCACAGTCTCAGAATAAGGGGCCGGCCATTTAGGACTGAGATGGGGAGAAACTTCTTCACTCAGAGGGTGGTGGACCTTTGGAATTCTTTACCCCAGAGAGCTGTGGAGGCTCAGTCGCTGAGGATATTCAAGACAGAGATCGATAGATTTTTGGATATTAAGGGAACCAAGGGACATGGGGACAGTGCAGGCAAGTGGAGTTGAGGTCGAAGATCAGTCATGATCTTATTGAATGGCAAGTGGGCTCGAGGGGTCGAATGGCTTACTCCTGCTCTTATTTCTTATGTTTTTATGTTCTTTAACGTAGTGAAATGTCCCAAGGCGCTTCGCAGGAGTATTATGAGATAAAACAATTTGACACTGAGCTGCAAAAGACGCCACACACACAAGCAACAAGAAATTGTTAAACATTGATAAACCAGCATGTAATATAAAATCAGGTGAATGTAACGTATCTGGTTTTCACAATGGAACAAGGATCCCTATATAGTTGTTCTGCCATCTTTAAAGTCAATGTTTGCTTGATCTTTAACCCCTCCCCCTTTCCTGTAGGTTGTCTCTGTCCCAGTTGGTTCTTTCGATTAAAACAATAAAAGTTGTTTTTTAACAGTAACGTTTCGGGTTAATGGCTTTAACAAGGTAATGTTACTTAAGGGAACCATATAAAAAGGAAAAAAAAATAATTCCTGAATTCCACTTCTCTACGGTAACCAATAGTTCATCATAAAACTGACTGTGAGGTCCCACGTTGCAGCTAGTATTAATCAGTGGGATCATTTACTAACATTTGTCTAGTTGGATTTATTGCAGCTTTTCAACATCACATCGCCAAATACGAATTTGTTTCTGTTTGTTTTTCTTTCAACATATATTGAGTGCTATGGCATGAGTAGGATGGTTTCACTTTTAGATACATACGATTCACTTCAAAGGCACGCTGTTTTCTATGCTGTTCAGTTTCAATACATTTTATCAGAGTGCCCAGCATAATTGCTCACTGATCATCTTTTTCTTCCTTTATGGGACATAAAATTATCATTAATCTGACAAGATGGGTCATGAGCTTACCATATTTACGCAGTAATTAGATAGTTCAGCATTAAAGCTAATACTTGTTAAGGTAAAATAAGTTGGGCGTACTGAGTGGTGCAATGGGTAAGCACAGTCCGGAACTGGTGAGAGGAAATCACTTCTCCCAGATCCCACTAAAATTCCTGTCTGAAGTGAGTTTGGATAATCTCAATCCAGCTTCTAGCACAGTGAACCATACAACATAAAACTGTCCATAATTTGGAATAATATTGGCAATTTAATATTATTTGCTTCTATATATACTTTAATGAGTTCCACACTGGTGCACACTGTGGCAACAAAATATTAATACATCTAACGTTTCTGAATTTGAGAGACAGCTAAAAATCTTTGTATAAAATACAGTGTACAAAAATGGGTCAGCTGCAGTAACAGCCAGGCAATATGGGTTCAATCTGACTAATAGTGGGACAGACATTAAAGTCAAATGCCTGAATAGGTAAAATTCAATTACAGAAGGGAAATTACCATCAAACTAGATTATGCATTGCATATGTTTGCCAAATGTGGCCACACACACAGGCGATGACGTTATCATCTGGAGGCATGTTGCAGCAATCTGGGCCAGCTGAATACCTTGCTAATCTTACCATAATATAAGTGGCAACAGTGACTCTACAAGGCAACAACACCTGCATTGAGAGGAGAGGTGAAACTCAGCCAAGGAATTTTTTCTCTCCCAGCACTCAAGCTGAATGCTAAATGCTACACGGTGCAATTATGGTTATTCCACCGTAGCTGGGAACATTGAATTAAAAATTAACGAAGCCTGGTTACCGTGTTATTTTTTAAAACAGAGAGCGCTCCTGATTCCTGATTTGCTGAATTAAAAACATTTATCAAAATACATTGGCGTAGGGCTCCCATTTTGGACTGTACAAATATTTTCTTCCATCCAGAATAGTTCAAGTTATGCTGGAAACGCTACCCAAATACTCTTTTTTAAATTTGACACATCCTTAACTAGTAGTTATAAAATTGGTTATGTCTATATTTTAATACTCCTCAGCCACATGTCTGGAGCAACAGCTAGTAACATGTACTGCAGCACAAATAGAAATGGAGAACACTCCGAGCAGACAGAGTAGAAGCAAGGGATAGGGGAGAGCAGCTCACTAACACATCAAGTGCTTCTCTTATGTCTAGATTGTGTCATAATTAAATGCAGCCCACTGTCAGAGAGGTTTCCAGGGCAGAAGCTGCTCTATAAGCCAGGATATTATACGTAAGTGTGACCCTGAGCTCCCAGTCGCCTGTCACTTTAATTCTCCATTCCACTCCCACTCTGATATCTCCATCCTTGGATTCCTCCACTGTCCCAATGAAGCTCAACGCAAGCTCGAGGAACAGCACCTCATCTTTCGTTTAGGCACTTTACAGCCTTCTAGACTCAACATCGAGTTCAACAATTTCAGAGCAAACCTCTGGCAATCTTTGGCTCCCTTCCGCTCCCCCGCAGCCCCCCCTGTCCCCCCCGACCCCAATCTTATATATTTTTTTCTTTCTTCTCTTTTTTGTTCTCTCTTTGTCTCTAATGGCAGCTGGACATTACTCCGCCATTCACACCCTAACCAGATTAACCTTTTTCTAACTTCTGTCATTACCATTTCAATTTGGCCCATCATCCCTTTTGTCTCTCTAATCTCTCCTGCTTTCCATCCTATCACACACATTCCCTTTTTGTTCTTCCCCTTTCAGTGCTTGAGAATGTAGTCTTTTCAAACATTTGGCAGTTCTGATGAAGGGTCGTCAACCCGAAACGTTAACTTTGTTTATCTCTCCACAGATGCTGCCTGACCCGCTGAGATTTCATGCATTCTCTGTTTTTATTTCAGATTCCAGCATCTGCAGTATTTTGCTTTTATATTATACATAAGAACATAAGAACATAAGAAATAGGAACAGGAGTAGGACATACAGCCCCTCGAACATTCTCCGCCATTCAATAAGATCATGGCTGATATCATGGACTCAGCTCCACTTCCCCGCCCACTCCCCATAACCCCTTATCCCCTTATCATTTAAGAAACTGCCTATTTCTGTCTTAAATTTATTCAATGTCCCTGCTTCCACAGCTCTATGAGGCAGCGAATTCCACAGATTTAAAATCCAATCAGAGAAGGAATTTCTCTTCAGCTCTGTTTTAAATGGGCGGCCCTTTATTCTAAGATCGTGCCCTCTAGTTCTAGTCTCCCTCATCAGTGGAAACATCCTCTCTGCGTCCACCTTGTCAAGTCCCCTCATAATCTTATACATTTCGATACGCTCACCTCTCATTCTTCTGAATTCCAATGAGTAGAGGACCAGCCTACTCAACCTTTCATAGAAACATAGAAACATAGAAAATAGGTGCAGGAGTAGGCCATTCGGCCCTTCTAGCCTGCACCGCCATTCAATGAGTTCATGGCTGAACATGCAACTTCAGTACCCCATTCCTGCTTTCTCGCCATACCCCTTGATCCCCTTAGTAGTAAGGACTACATCAAACTCCTTTTTGAATATATTTAGAGAATTGGCCTCAACAACTTTCTGTGGTAGAGAATTCCACAGGTTCACCACTCTCTGGGTGAAGAAGTTTCTCCTCATCTCGGTCCTAAATGGCTTACCCCTTATCGTTAGACTGTGACCCCTGGTTCTGGACTTCCCCAACATTGTGAACATTCTTCCTGCATCTAACCTGTCTAAACCCATCAGAATTTTAAACGTTTCTATGAGGTCCCCTCTCATTTTTCTGAACTCCAGTGAATACAAGCCCAGTTGATTCAATCTTTCTTTATAGGTCAGTCCCGCCATCCCGGGAATCAGTCTGGTGAATCTTCGCTGCACTCCCTCAATAACAAGAATGTCCTTCCTCAGGTTAGGAGACCAAAACTGTACACAATACTCCAGGTGTGGCCTCACCAAGGCCCTGTACAACTGCAGCAACACCTCCCTGCCCCTGTACTCAAATCCCCTCGCTATGAAGGCCAACATGCCATTTGCTTTCTTAACCGCCTGCTGTACCTGCATGCCAACCTTCAATGACTGATGTACCATGACACCCAGGTCTCGTTGCACCTCCCCTTTTCCTAATCTGTCACCATTCAGATAATAGTCTGTCTCTCTGTTTTTACCACCAAAGTGGATAACCTCACATTTATTCACATTATACTTCATCTGCCATGCATTTGCCCACTCACCTAACCTATCCAAGTCGCTCTGCAGCCTCATAGCATCCTCCTCGCAGCTCACACTGTCACCTAACTTAGTGTCATCCGCAAATTTGGAGATACTACATTTAATCCCCTCTTCTAAATCATTAATATACAGTGTAAACAGCTGGGGCCCCAGCACAGAACCTTGCGGTACCCCACTAGTCACCGCCTGCCATTCTGAAAAGTACCCATTTACTCCTACTCTTTGCTTCCTGTCTGACAACCATTTCTCAATCCATGTCAGCACACTACCCCCAATCCAATGTGCTTTAACTTTGCACATTAATCTCTTGTGTGGAACCTTGTCGAAAGCCTTCTGAAAGTCCAAATATACCACATCAAATGGTTCTCCCTTGTCCACTCTACTGGAAACATCCTCAAAAAATTCCAGAAGATTTGTCAAGCATGATTTCCCTTTCACAAATCCATGCTGACTTGGACCTATCATGTCACCTCTTTCCAAATGCACTGCTATGACATCCTTAATAATTGATTCCATCATCTTACCCACTACCGATGTCAGGCTGACCGGTCTATAATTCCCTGTTTTCTCTCTCCCTCCTTTTTTAAAAAGTGGGGTTACATTGGCTACCCTCCACTCGATAGGAACTGATCCAGAGTCAATGGAATATTGGGAAATGACTGTCAATGCATCCGCTATTTCCAAGGCCACCTCCTTAAGTACTCTGGGATGCAGTCCATCAGGCCCTGGAGATTTGTCGGCCTTCAATCCCATCAATTTCCCCAACACAATTTCCTGACTAATAAGGATTTCCCTCAGTTCCTCCTCCTTACTAGACCCTCTGACCCTTCTTATATCCGGAATGTTGTTAGTGTCCTCCTTAGTGAATACCGAACCAAAGTACTTGTTCAATTGGTCCGCCATTTCTTTGTTCCTCGTTATGAATTCCCCTGATTCTGACTGCAGGGGACCTACATTTGTCTTTACTAACCTTTTTCTCTTTACATATCTATAGAAACTTTTGCAATCCATCTTAATGTTCCCTGCAAGCTTCTTCTCGTACTCCATTTTCCCTGCCCTAATCAAACCCTTTGTCCTCCTCTGCTGAGTTCTAAATTTCTCCCAGTCCCCAGGTTCGCTGCTATTTCTGGCCAATTTGTATGCCACTTCCTTGGCTTTAATGCTATCCCTGATTTCCCTTGATAGCCATGGTTGAGCCACCTTCGCTTTTTTATTTTTATGCCAGACAGGAATGTACAATTGTTGCAGTTCATCCATGCAGTTTCTAAATGTCTGCCATTGCCCATCCACAGTCAACCCCTCAAGTATCATTCGCCAATCAATCCTAGCCAATTCATGCCTCATACCTTCAAAGTTACCCTTCTTTAAGTTCTGGACCATGGTCTCTGAATTAACTGTTTCATTCTCCATCCTAATGCAGAATTCCACCATATTATGGTCACTCTTCCCAAGGGGCCTCGCACAACGAGATTGATAATTAATCCTCTCTCATTACACAACACCCAGTCTAAGATGGCCTCTCCCCTAGTTGGTTCCTTGACGTATTGGTCTAGAAAACCATCCCTTATGCACTCCAGGAAATCCTCTTCCACCGTATTGCTTCCAGTTTGGTTAGCCCAATCTACGTGCATATTAAAGTCACCCATTATAACTACTGCACTCTTATTGCATGCACCCATAATTTCCTGTTTGATGCCCTCCCCAACATCACTACTACTGTTTGGAGGTCTGTACACAACTCCCACTAATGTTTTTTGCCCTTTGGTGTTCTGCAGCTCTACCCATATAGATTCCACATCATTCAAGCTAATGTCATTCCTAATTATTGTATTAATCTCCTCTTTAACCAGCAATGCTACCCCACCTCCTTTTCCTTTTATTCTATTCTTCCTGAATGTTGAATACCCCTGGATGTTGAGTTCCCAGCCCTGATCATCCTGGAGTCACGTCTCCGTAATCCAAATCACATCATATTTATTAACATCTATTTGCACAGTTAATTCATTCACCTTATTATGGATACTCCTTGCATTAAGGCACAAAGCCTTCAGGCTTGTTTTTTTAACACCCTTTGTCCTTTTAGAATTTTGTTGTACAGTGGCCCTTTTTGTTCTTTGTCTTGCGTTTCTCTGCCCTCCACTTTTTCTCATCTCCTTTCTGTTTTTTGCTTTTATCTCCTTTTTGTTTCCCTCTGTCTCCCTCCATTGGTTTCCATCCCCCTGCCATATTAGTTTAACTCCTCCCCAACAGCATTAGCAAACACTCCCCCTAGGACATTGGTTCTGGTCCTGCCCAGGTGCAGACCGTCCGGTTTGTACTGGTCCCACCTCCCCCAGAACCGGTTCCAATGCCCCAGGAATTTGAATCCCTCCCTGCTGCACCACTGCTCAAGCCACGTATTCATCTGTGCTATCCTGCGATTCCTACTCTGACTAGCACGTGGTACTAGTAGCAATCCCAAGATTACTACTTTTGAGGTCCTACTTTTTAATTTAGTTCCTAGCTCCTCAAATTCGTTTCGTAGGACCTCATCCCTTTTTTTACCTATGTCATTGGTACCAATGTGCACCACGACAACTGGCTGTTCTCCCTCCCTTTTTAGAATGTCCTGCACCCGCTCCGAGACATCCTTGACCCTTGCACCAGGGAGGCAACATACTATCCTGGAGTCTCGGTTGCGCCCGCAGAAACGCCTATCTATTCCCCGAACAATTGAATCCTCTATCACTGTCGCTCTCCCACTCTTTTTCCTCCACTCCTGTGCAACAGAGCCAGCCACGGTGCCATGAACTTGGCTGCTGCTGCCCTCCCCTGATGAGTCATCTCCCTCAATAACACTCAAAGCAGTGTATCTGTTTTGCAGGGGGATGACCACAGGGGACCCTTGCACTACCTTCTTTGCACTGCTCTTCCTGCTGGTCTTCCATTCCCTATCTGGCTGTGGACCCTTCTCTTGTGGTATGACCAACTCGCTACATGTGCTACTCACGTCATTCTCAGCATCGTGGATGCTCCAGAGTGAATGCACCCTCAGCTCCAACTCCGCAACACGGACCGTCAGGAGCTGGAGGTGGATACACTTCCTGCACACGTAGTCGTCAGGGACACTGGAGTCGTTCCTGAGTTCCCACATGGTACAGGAGGAGCATAACACGCGACCGAGCTTTTCTGCCATGACTTAACCTTTAGATAGGCAACAATAATGTTAAAGTTTACTCACTGTTAAAGAGAAGAAAGAAAAACTACTCACCAATCACCAGCCAATCAATTAACCCCTTTGGTTATGACGTCACCTTTCTGTTTCTTTTCATTTCTTTTTTGCCTTCTCCCTGTAGCTGCACAAGTACGCCTTTTAGAGGCCTCACCAACCCCGGACTCGCGCTGCTCCAACCGCCACCGCCTCACTCTCCCGCTGGGCCTTTTATAGGCCTCACCAACCCCGGACTCGCGCTGCTCCAACTGCCGCCGCCTCACTCTCCCGCTGGGCCTTTTATAGGCCTCACAAACCCCGGACTCACGCTGCTCCAACTGCCACCGCCTCACTCTCCCGCTGGGCCTTTTATAGGCCTCACCAACCCCGGACTCACGCTGCTCCAACTGCCACCGCCTCACTCTCCCGCTGGGCCTTTTATAGGCCTCACCAACCCCGGACTCGCGCTGCTCCAACTGCCGCCGCCTCACTCTCCCGTTGGGCCTTTTATAGGCCTCACCAACTTCCTCATAAGTCAAACCCCTCATCCCAAGAATCAACCGAGTGAACTTTCTCTGAACTGCCTCCAAAGCAAGTGTATTCTTTCATAAATATGGAAACCAAAACTGCACGCAGTATTCCAGGTGTGGCCTCACCAATGCCTTATATAGCTGTAGCAAGACTTCTCCGCTTTTATCCTCCATCCCCTTTGCAATAAAGGCCAAGATACCATTGGCCTTCCTGATCACTTGCTGTACCTGCATACCATCCTTTTGTGTTTCATGCACGTACCCCCAGGTCCCGCTGTACTGCTGCACTTTGCAATCTTTCTCCATTTAAATAATAACTTGCTCTTTGATTTTTTCTGCCAAAGAGCATGACCTCACACTTTCCAACATTATACTCCATCTGCCAAATTTTTGCCCACTCACTTAGCCTGTCTATGTCCTTTTGCAGATTTTTTGTGTCCTCCTCACACATTGCTTTTCTTCCCATCTTTGTATCATCACCAAACTTGGCTACGTTATACTCAGTCCCTTCTTCCAAGTCGTTAATATTGTGTTCCTACACAAATGAGACTGCACACAGGGAGGTTAAAGTAACAGTGACCTCAGTCTTTAATAAGACACTCCAGAGTGAGGAACAGGCCTTACGGGCCAGCTTATATACAGTGCTCCCAAGGGATGCTGGGATCCCTTGGGACTTCAGGGGATGTGCTCCCTGGTGGCGGAATATGGGAGTGCATGCTTTACAGATACACAACAGTTAATAGTTGGGGTCCCAGCACTGATCATTGTGGCACCCCACTAGTTACTGGTTGCCAAATAGAGCATGAACTATTTATCCCGACTCTCTGTTCTTTTAGTTAGCCAATCCTCTATCCATCCCAATATATTACCCCCAACCCCGTGAACTTTTATCTTGTGCAGTAACCTTTTATGTGGCACCTTAACAAATGCCTTCTAGAAGTCCAAATACACCACATCCACTGGTTCCCCTTTATCCATCCTGTTCGTTACATCCTCAAAGAACTCCAGCAAATTTGTCAAACATGTCTTCCTCTTCATAAATCCATGCTGACTCTGCCTGACCATATCTTGCTTTTCCAAATATCCTGCTACTACTTCTTTAATAATGGACTCCAACATTTTCCCAACCACAGATGTTAGGCTAACTGGTCTATCGATTCCTGCTTTCTATCTGTCTCCTTTTTCGAATAGAGGCATTACTTTTGCAGTTTTCCAATCTGCTGGGACCTCCATACGAACATATGGAAATGATGGATGGGAAAATGCAAGCTAGCCCATCAAGTCTGTCCCATCCAGTCATAAAAGAGAAAGAAAGACTTGGATTTATATAGCGCCTTTCACGACCACCAGACGTCTCAAAGCGCTTTACAAACAATGAAGTACTTTTGGAGTGTAGTCGCTGTTGTAATGTCGGAAATGCACCAGACAATTTGCGTACAATCAAGCTCCCTCAAACTGCAATGTGATAATGACCAGATAATCCTTTTTTATATTGTGTTGATTGAGGGATAAATATTGGCGTGAACACCAGGGATAACTCCCCTGCTCTTCTTCGAAATAGTACCATGGGATCTTTTAAGTCCACCTGAGAGAACAGATGGGAGCTCGGTTGAACATGTCATCCAAAAGCCGGCACCTCCAACAGTGCAGCATTCCCTCAGCACTGCACTGGAGTGTCAGCTTAGATCTTTTGTGTGTGTTGCAAGTTGTCAGTAACTGTGGCGATAAAATTACCGGATTGTCATAAAAAAACATCTGGTTCACTAATGTCCTTTAGGGAAGGCAATCTGCCATCCTTACCCTGTCTGGGTTATATGTGACTCCAGACCCACACTCTTAACTGCCCTCTGAAATGGCCTAGCGAGCCACTCAGTTGTACCAATCTGCTACGAAAACACCACATAGACTGCAGCGGTGCAAGAAGACGGCTCACCATCACCTTCTCGAGGGCAATTAGGGATGGACAATAAATTATGGCCTTGCCATGATCACATTTTTTAAAAGTGAGCATTATGGCCTGCAATACCCCCCCACCCACCATCAGCCATGTCATCTCCTAGGAGAGACATTAAAATAAACATAAAATGCCGAGGCCAATTCACGGGGCGGGGCGGAGGTGAAATAATTCTTGGAATGTCCTCTCTGAGCCCCCCCCAAAGGCAATCAAACCAAGATCCAGAAACCCACGGTGACCTTGAAGTGCATCATGCGACATAACACCTACCTTTTGTACAGCATGATACCAGCCTCACCCAGCTCGCTTTTGAATGTTTGCAGCAAATCCATGCTCATGCACAAGCCGGCAAATTGTTCCAAAGGTTGATGACCATCTGCGAAAAGAAATACTTTCTGACATCTAACCTAGTTCTGTGCTTACATAATGCCTACGCATGTCCTTGTCATTGACCCCAACCTCTCTAATTCAACATTGACAAGGTGCACCTTATTATTTTAAATATCTCAACCAAATCTCCTCAAAGTATAGGTTTTCCTACAGTATGAAGACTCGCTGGGCTAGATGTTACACTTTTGTGCAGATCGTCCAAAAAGGGCGTTATTTCCGGCGTGGGCAGTAAAAAAGGGTTTTCAGATCACCGGCTTGTCGCCCATACTCAATGCCCCTAGTCTCCATTTTTGAAATTGGGCGTTACCACGAGCGATATGAAATGGGCGTTAGCTTTAAATCTCTCTGACTTTCTGCCGTAAAGTGTCGCCGTCCTTAGCAACGGCATGGCAACGCTTGATTCACGCGATTCTGGAGGTCAAGGGTCATCATGACGTGCAGAAGAGGAGACAGAGAGAGAGGGAGCTGAGAGGGACTGAAGGCGTGTGTTACTGTGGTGTGTGCTTGTTTGGCTGTTGTAGGAGGCATGGGAGAGATTCACCAGCAGCAAAAAGTCTACTAAGCACCAAGAACATAGTTGGCACCGAGTTTTTGTCTAACAAATAATATATAACATGGAAGGGATGGTGGAGGCCCTGGAGCTGGTAGCCAGGAACACTGGTGGCAGAGGGCTCCCAGTGGTCCCGGAGCGCGGCACTGCACCCCAAGGTGCCACACCCCCATTGCCAACGACACATGAGAGCCAGGAGCAACATCTTGCTTCTGGCTCTGAGCACGTTCCCACCTCGGGACCGTCCTCTCCCGTATCCGTCCAAGCAGCGGTTTGGCCGTCATAACCCCCCCCCCACCAATGAAGCATCGCCTGAGGAGCTCCTCGGCCAGGCGGTTTGGAGTCAGGAGGGGAAGGGGAAGGGATAGAGGTGGGGAGGAGAAGCCGGGGGGTAGGGGGCGTGGGGAAGGGTTGTTTTTTACAGAAATACTTATGATTTCAGACAAATGTTCGGTTTAAATGTTTTTTATTTAACAAACCTTGTTGCGCATTGGCTCAGATAGCTGCACCATTACATCAATTCCTTAACATCAAAGGGTATAATTACACTTAACTTCAATAAACTTAAACTTTAACTGTCACCAAGGTGATGCCCGCCATTGATGTATCACCTGCACACCCAGCAGCGTGTCAGCCTTGTAAATACCACCAACGTTCCTTCAGGCAAAACTCTCATTGATGAGCTCCTGACATAAGGCTCTTGCAGCTATCATGCCACTACGGGCCCTTTCATGCAGTCTACAGGGGGGCGGGGGCATGGCTTCAACGTCAGCCTGATTGTTTGGGACGATGTCAGCGTACACCTCCTCGTCCTCCTCTTCCTCTCTCTGCTGAGGTGGACTGTCAGACTCTCCTGGCAATTCTTGTCCCCTCCTGATAGCCAATTTGTACAGCATTGAGCACACCACCACGAATTGAGCTACCTGCTCAGGCTGGTATTGGAGCTTGCCTCCTGAGTGGTCCAGGGATCAAAAGCGCTGCTTAAGCACTCCAATGGTTTTCTCCACGATATTGCGAGTGGCTCTGTGGCTCTCATTGCATTACCTCTCGGCTTCGGTGTGGGTGTCATGCAGAGGGGTCATCAGCCAGGTGGCGAGGCCATACCCTTTGTCCCCAAGCATCCAGCATTGATCTTGTGGCTGATTGGTAAACAAGTCAGATACAGTGCTCTCACGCAGGGTGTGAGCATCATGGATGCTACCCGGAAATGTAACATTCACTGCCATAATATTTTGCTGGTGGTCGACAATGAGTTGCACATTCAGGGAGTGGAATCACTTGCAGTTCCTGAAAACCTCTGCATCCTGAAAAGGTGCCTACATCGTGATGTGCATACAGTCTATTGCTCCCTGTACCTTAGGGAAGTTAGCAATTTGGTAGAATCCTAAAGTCCTCTCAGTCTGAGCCTCCCTGGTCATAGGGACTCTGATCAAGTCCCTCCTGCATGCGTACAGGTCTTCAGTGACCTGCCTAATGCAGCAATGTGTGGCATGCTGAGACAGACCGCAAATGTCACCAGCTGACGCCTGAAAAGAACCCGACGTGTAGAACAACAGTGCCGCGGTAACTTTGACCTCAACGGATAGTGCAGTACTGATGGTGCTGGCAGGCTGCATGTCTCCCCTTATGAGCTGGCATACCTCAATGATAACTTCTTTGTGGAAGCGCAGTCTCCAAAGACAGGTGGTGTCGGACAAGTTGAAGTAAGGCTGCTTCTCTCTGTACTTGCTGGGGGTGTAACGTCTGGTCCTCCTCATCAGTCTGGCACGTCTTACATTGGGCACATAATGCTGTGGAGCGTACCTTCTGCCATCTCGAGTCTGCAGCATGTAATTGTTCATCAAGAGAGGGTGAGAAAGGACAGGCCCCATTCCAATAGCTATCTGTTTTCCACCAACTGGTCACAAAGAATGAATGCCCCGACGAAGACACCTATTAAATTCCAATCGTTCACAGTACGATAAAGATGTTTGTTCAGATGTTCACATCACCTCCAAAGACCTCCAGAATACATCCGAACTTGCCCGAGGTTGAAGCAGAGCAGCCTTTTAAATGATGCGACATGTGATTTCGAACATGGCATCCGTACCGCTGTGGTTCGTTCAGAACTATTCCACTTTTTCTGGGCGTTTTTTTAGGTGAGCGATATTATGGGTGAGATGTGTGCTAGGTGGTGAAAGTAAAGCTGGGCGATAGTTTCAGCAAATGTGATCTTTACGACAAATAAAGTGGGTGATCGGTATTATTGAATCTCGGCGTTAATTACGTGTGGAAAGTAACGCTGGGCGATATTATGGACGTTGGTTTCGCCCATTCTGATGATTCCATCCAAAAAAGTGAGCGGGCGGTATTATTGTTTTTCCAGGCGTTACACACATCGGGAAAGTAACACTCGGCAATAAGTGTCCGAAAAATGGGCATCAGTTTCCATTTTGTGGCTAAATGGGCGATATATGGGCCTTATACGTCATTTCAGCGTTAAAATTTACGTTAAGTGGGCGTTATGCATACAAAAAAAGTGGAAAATCTAGCCCTCTAAGTCTACAGTGATAACTAATGTTTTTAAACTAGGTAATAATCCAGTATCCCTCCTCTGAACCTCTACCAGAGCTTCACTATCTCCCACCATCAATGCTCCCTCTAAATTTTCTTTGTTGTGGCATCTCCCAAATTGCTGCACGGCCGCACACACGCTCCGCTTAGAGGGAACATTGCCCACCATGTGAGGAGAGCCAAACTAGACACAGTACTCTAGATGAGGCCTAGCCAAGGTCTAGTACAAGAACACTATAGTGCTTTTTATTTTATATTGGATCATCCTAGTAATACATCCTAATGAGAGACAAATTATCAGTATTTTATACGTAATAAAAGATTTCCCGGTGGCATTGCAAGCTTGTTTTTAACAAAATGTTTCAATTCTATTAACCGCTTTAATGAGCATCTAAGTCCATTAATGGTCCTAATGAGCAGACCCAATTACTCAAAAGCTTTCTTGGCCAGCCTCACTCCTCCAAATCTGTTTTCCTTAGTATCCTATCATGCACTAAGTCCATCACCCACATTCTCATTGATCTGCCGTGGCTCCCCATTCCCCCAACACATCCCCTTTAATATCCTTAATTCCTCCATGGCTTCACCTCTCCCTATCTCTGAAACCTCCTTCCAGCCCTTAGGGCATGTTTCTACTTTAAATGAGCTACATTCCTCTTAGTTGTTGTTATAGGGCTAGAACCTCCACTTTTGTGCTTATCGCCTAAAAATGGGCGTTATTTTCGGCGTGGGCGGTAAAAATGAGTTTTCAGATCGCCAGCTTCTCGCCCATTCTCAAAGCACCTAGCCTCCATTTTTTAAAATGGGCGTTACCGCGAGCGATATGAAATGGGCGGTAGCGTTAAATTTTTTGGACCTTCTGCAGTAAAGTGTGGCCGTCCTTAGCAACAGCATGGCAACGCTCGATTGGCGCGATTCAGGAGGTCAAGGGTCATCATGACATGCGCAGAAGAGGAGACAGAGAGAGAGGGAGCTCAGAGGGGCTGAAGGCGTGTCTGGGTGTGGCGTGGCTGCTTTGGGATGAAGGAGGGAGACCTTAGAGCTTCACAGCAAGTAGGCAAGCAAAAATTAGCTGTAACCAGCAACATATTTGCCCGAATTTGACCTATAATGGAGAGAGCGGAGGAGGCATCACAGCACGCTGTGGAAACTGACGCTGGAGAGAGCAGTGAGGTGGGAGAGGAGCACATTGGAGGGCGCAAAAGAGCTAGGAGGTTCTCGGATGAGGCAAATGCCTCCCTTCTGCAGGAGGTTGAGTCACGCTGGGGTGATTTGACACAGGAAGGGCGTGGGAAGCCCACCTCAAAGGCATATCAGAGGATATAGACCAAGATAGCAGAGGGTCTCATCGGCGACCAACAAGGTTCGTGAGGGCAACCAATGCCGCAAACAATGGAATGACCTTGTGGGATCCGCAAGAGTAAGTATTTCATTGATTTACATGTACTTATGTATTTATATAATTTGATTTGTAACAGTCATGAGTGACTATCAGCAGATGTGAGATCTTTCACTTTAACTGGGAATGTTTTACTCAAAGCCTGCGGTCATGGTGTACGTCTTTTGGTAAAGAATGATAATTATCATAATAATCATGATTACATCTGTCGGTTATGTGTTGTATCAGTCTCTGTGACAGTACCTAGCAAAGATATCTTGCAATGATCTCATGCCATGTCGTCCTGTCACCTTTTACAGAAGAAGCTATATATGATGAGGTCCATGCAGAGGCGAACGGTTGGGGGGCCACCAGTCCCTAGCGACATCACTGAGATGGTGGAGCGGGTGCTCACACTCATGGGGAAGCACACCCGGACAGCCACAGATGCATCTGCAGACCCTGAAATGATGCCACGTGAGCAAAGCTTACACCATTGCGTGATGTGAAGTCAATAGATGCAACACCCACTCATACCCAAACAATCATATATGATAGATGATTTCTAAAATTGTCCTATAAATAATGATAGCCTAATGAAAATCATTGGAATGCAAATGTGTTGAAGGACATGAAATGTAATGTCTGCGATGGTGTTGAGAGCGGTGGTGCTTTTGCCATACATATGCTGTGTGTAGCGTTGGACTCACCTTGTGACTCTAGCACCCCCTTCTCCTCTAATAACCTCATTTGTGTTTTGCAACTCAGCCACAGCGCTTCCCAAGGCAAGACCACAGAGGCCATAAGGTGGGGGCGCAGGGCAGGAATTAACGGATGAACCTTCAACATCTGGTGCTGAGGAGCTCCAATTGTCGCCCATCAATCCACTGGGTTAGTTCTCCACGGATGAGAGCGTGGACTTCGAGGAACCTGCATTGCCACACTCCAGAAGCCATTCTACCCCAAGGCCATCTCGTGGTCCTCCGGTCATTCCCACTCCACTCTGGAGGTACCGGGCCCAAGCACCTCGCCACAGGGCACCCCATTTGTCCCCAGGATGGCGCCGACCCAGCGGAGGTCTCGTGGACGCGGCAGGTCTGTTCCACGAGCGCCACATGAGAGCGGAGAGATGGTATAGTTGTCCAGGAGGACAGTAGACATTGGTGACCAGCTCATCAAACCATTGGGGGGCATATCCCGACAACTGGCCACCATGATCGACTATATTCCACGGATGGCGGATGCCCTGGATGCGATAGGCAGGAACACTACCGGCACAGGCCTCCCAGTGATCCCCGAGCGTGGCACTCAACCCCTAGGTTCCGTACCACCACTGCAAATGACAGATGAGAGCAAGGACCAAGATCCTGCTTCTGCATCAGAGAATGTTGCCCCTCGGCACCCTCCGCTCCCGTACCCATGCAACGACTGCCTCTGCCTTCATCCCCCACAATGAGGCACCGCCTGAGGAGCTCCTCAGCCAAGCGCTGTGGAGCGAGGAGGGGAATGGGTAGAGGTTGGGAGAAGAATGGGAGGGGGATAGGAAAGTGAGGTGCAGGTCTGCAGGTGACGGCTGTGTTATATCTCCATCTGGGTGTATGCAATGTGTTATAATGTATGGTGGGAGGGGACCACCCTCCTGCTTTACCTTTGTATTCAGTGTTGCTGGACATGTTGAACATTTGATTGATGTCAATGGTGAAAAAGTGGGGTGTGGGCGGGGGTTTGGTGTTATTGCCTGCGATACTTATGATTTCAGACCAATGTTGGTATAAATGTTTATTATTGAACATAACCTTGTTGCGCATTGTCTCAGATAGTTGCACCGTTACTCACTGATGCTTCTTTAACATGAAAGGGGAGCTACAATACAACCCTGAGCAAGTAGCTAAATTTGTGGTCGTGTGCTCGATGCTGCACAATCTAGCTATCAGGAGGGGCCAAGAATTGCCAGAAGGCACTGATGCTCCACCTCATGAGAGAGGAAGAGGATGATGATACATCAATCAACGTAAAATTTAACTGGCACCAAAGTGATGGGCATCATTGTTTTCTGAGCTGCACACACACAACAGTGTGTCAGCGTTGTCACTCACATCAATGCTCTTTCAGGCAAATTGTTCAGATATCAGCTCCTCACATAAGAGTCTTGCAGCTATGTAGCTACCACTGCCCTTTCCTGCGGTCTGGAGGGGGTCGAGGACATGGATGCACAGCCAGCCTGATTGTCTGGCCCCAGGTCAGCGTCCAGCTCCTCGTCGTCCTCTTCCTCTCTCTCATGAGGTGGAGCATCAGTACCTTTTGGCAATTCTTGGCCCCTCCTGATAGCCAGATTGTGCAACATCGAGCGCATGACCACGAATTTAGCTACGCTCAGGGTTGCATTGTAGCTCCCCTCCTGAGTGGTCAAAACATCTGAAGCGCTGCTTAAGCACAGTTATTGTTTGGTGGCCCCGTTGCATTGAAAATATAATAGCGATTGATCGGAAGCAATGATTTCCTCACTAAAATATACCTGGAGTAAACCCCCAATATTCCAGAGTCTGAAAATATGTCTGTTGAGATGTTCACTTCACCTGAGAAGAACTCCAGAGTCAATGAAAACTCCCCCGAAGTTGAGGCAGCCTTTTGAATTAAGTGACCTGCGATTTAAAAAATACCAGCCACACCGCTGGCATTCGTTCAGAACAGTTCCACTTTTTCTGGCCGTTTTTTGGGGCGAGTGATATTGTGGGCGATGTGTGTGCGAGGTGATGAAAGTGACAGTGGGCGATCTCCTGGGCGTTAGTTTCGCCAAATGTGCTCTTTACGACAAAGAAATTAGGAGGGTGGTATTATTGAATCTCGGCGTTAATTCCGTGCAGAAAGTAACACTGGGCAATATTATGGCCATTGATTTCGCCCATTCTGATGATTCCGGCCAAAAAAAGCAGGCAGGCATTAATATTTTGTCCCGGTGTTAAGCACATGGGGAAAGTAACGCTTGCCAATAAGTTTCCTAAAAATGCTCGTCAGTTTCCATTTTGTGCTAAAATGGGTGCTAGATGGGCGTTATACGTCATTTCAGCGGTAAAATGGGCGTTAAGTGGGCGTTAAGCATGCAAAAAAAGTGGAGGTTCTCGCCCATAACGTTGATGTTTCAGAACTTGCGATATATAGTAAGGGTTTTTTTTTGCTTGTAATATAGTTAATATTTTTTATGCCTGTCCTCTTCTAGGTCCGTTATTATTTCGCAGTTGAGAGGGTGGGCAAGTGATCCTTCTCTATCTCTGCCACTGATATTCTGTAACTAGCCACCAGGAGATGCTTGAGAGTCATGGCTCACCTTTGAATTTCTCTCCCCTTTCCTGTTGGGAAATGCCTGGACTTTGTCCCAATGCCTCTACAGCAAACCTGAGATGGAACGACACCACGGGGAGAATCCTGGGCGCAAAGCCTATTTCTCACCAGCCTGTGGCATAGCGCGTGGGTACTGCGAGTGACACACTGCCCCCACACCACCAGCAATCTTAACACATCTTGAGAAAATATTTGGAAAGTTGTAAGTACTATAGTTCACATTATCCAGTCACAGAAGTGGTTAAGTAAGCATAATAATGCAAATTTCTCACTTTAATGCCTTAAATAAAAATACAGGATGCTGGCACTAGAACATTGAGCTTCCTGTGAGCCTTTCAATACATGGTCTCCCAAAAATAACACAGAGGTTGTCAGCAAGTGCACTTATGAGTGTTTCATTTCAGGCAAAGTCTTTATTTCTCAAAAATAAAATATTTCGCACAGAAATGTCATATTTAAACCAATTTGTCCAACATGATGAATGCATTTTGATGATAGTTTTATGGCTGATAATGAAACTATACAGAAACAAAAATATTTCCAATTAACTTCCACTGTGAAGGAATGGAAGGTGCCAGTTCAGTCCAATCAGCAAATGATCTGAAAGACCCACAATTTTTACATTGTTTGCATTAGTGAGCATAAGTGTAATGGATTTAAAGGATACTTAATCTTCAAATATTGCCCCGGATTTTTTCGGTGGTAATGACGGTGAAACTGACAGGGCTCGCCATCATTACCCCTCTGAAACTGAGCACAACACGTGGAAATCTGAAGTTGTGGTCAGTCATTCCCTGCTCCACCACAGGCTGTGCTGTGGAACTCCCTATAGCGGCAGTAAAATCACCAGAATTGACGAAAACTTAAGCTTTCCCGCTCTAATGTCGCTGTTAAACACCCCATTAAAAAGTTAAGCCTTGTTGAAATAGGTGTCACTGAGGTTTTAATGCCGTACTGACTGCCGAACAGCCGCCCTGGCCCTGAAAAACATACTTTATATTTGTGGAATGTCAAATTTCTCCATTGTGATAAAAATTACTACATTTTTAAAATAATGAAAAGTATTTTTACTATTTTAAAAAAAAATATGTTTATGATATTTCAGCTTCTACTTTAACCCCATGTGTATGTCCCAATCTTTATTTCACTTTCTGTAAAAATGTTAAAAAGTGACTGATAATCGGTGCTTTTTAAGGAGGGATATACTTGCATTGGAGGCAGCTCAAAGAAGTTTCACGAGATTGATTCCTGAGATGAAGGTGTTGCCTTATGAAGAAAATTTGAGCAGGTTGGACCGATACTCATTGGAGTGTAGAAGAATGAGAGTTGATCTTATTGAAACTTATAGGGCTAGATTTTACACTTTTGTGCTTATCGCCCAAAAAATGGGCGTTATTTCCGGCGTGGGTGGTAAAAATGGGTTTTCAGATCACCGACTTCTCACCCATTCTCAAAGCACCTAGTCTCCATTTTTGAAATTGGGCATAACCGTGAGCGACATGAAATGGGCAGTAACGTTAAATCTCGCTGACATTCAGCCGTCACTGTCCTTAGCAACGGCATGGCAACGTTCGATTCCCGCGAATCAGGAGGTCAAGGGTCATCATGACATGCGCAGAAGAGGAGACAGAGAGAGAGGGAGCTGAGAGGGACTGAAAGCATGTGTCGGTGTGGTGTGGCTGCTTTGGGAGGAAGGAGGGAGACGTTAGAGCTTTACAGCAAATAGGGAAACAAAAATTAGCTGTTACCAGCCACATATTTGCCCGAATTTGGCCTATAATAGAGGGAGAGGAGGAGGCACCACAGCACGCTGTGGAGGCTGATGCTGGAGAGAGCAGTGAGGTGGGAGAGGAGCACATTGGAGGGCGCAAAAGAGCGAGGAGGTTTTCAGACGGCACAAATGCCTCCCTCCTGCAGGAGGTTGAGTTATGCTGGGGTGATTTGACACAGGGAGGACGTGGGAAGCCCACCTCAAAGGCCTAACAGAGGATATGGACCGAGATAATAGAGGTTGTCTCGTCGGCGACCAACGAGGTACATGAGGGGAACCAATGCCGCAAACAATGGAACGACCTTGTGGAATCTGCAAGAGTAAGTATTACATTTATTTACATGTACTTATGTATTTATATAATTTGATTTGTAGCAGTCATGAGTGACTATCAGCAGATGTGAGGTCTTGCACTTTTACCGGGAAAGTTTTATTCAAAGCCTGCGGTCATACTGCACATCTTTAGGTAAAGAATGATAATTATCATAATAATTATGATTACATCTGTCGGTTATGTGTTGTATCAGTCTCTGTGACAGTACCTAGCAATGATATCATGCAATGATCTCATGCCATGTCGTCCTGTCACCTTTTACAGAAGAAGCTATCGAAAATGAGGTCCGTGCAGAGGCGAACTGGTGGGGGGCCACCAGTCCCCAGCGACATCACTGAGATGGAGGAGCGGATGCTCGCACTCATGGGGAAGCACACCCAGACAGCCATGGAAGCATCTTCAGACCCTCAAGTGATGCCATGTGAGTAAAGTGTCATGTATGTAACCACAATGTAACACCACTGTATTACTGTATACACTCAAACCAGGTGCACACCTTGACCACAAGGGGTGAACTTGTGGGAGACACTCCTTACCTGATCACACAGGTATAAAAAGGGAGGGCCCTCGGAGGGTCATCGTCTTTGGAGTCCTGTAAATAAAGAGAGCAGGTCACAGGGTGACCTTGTCCCCAGAATGTGCCTCGTGTGGTTTCATGCTGTAGAGTAAGGACTTTACATTGGCGATGAGAAACAGGAATTCACGACCCACGAGAATGGCCACTGGTAGCACAGAGGAACGGTACTGTGTTGGGGAAGACTGGGACGATTTTGTCGAGAGGCTTCAGCAAAGCTTCGTTACGAAAGAATGGCTGGGGGATGCAGCGGCCGACAAGCGAAGGGCTCATCTTTTGACCAGCTGCAGACTAAAGACTTACGTGCTCATGAAGGACTTACTAGCACCCGAAAAGCCGGCGGACAAAACCTTTGAAGAACTTACCAAATTGATCGGGGAGCACCTCAAACTGGCGAGTAGCATACATATGACCCGACACAGATTCTACACCCACCGATGTCGTGAAGGACAGAGCATACTGGACTTCATAGCGGACCTCCGGCATTTGGCTAGCCTCTGTAAGTTCACAGACGCCTGCAGGGGGGAGGTGCTAAGGGACTTCTTTGTGGAGGGCATCGGTCATGCGGGAATTTTCCGCAAATTAATTGAGACCAAGAATTTGACCTTGAAAGCGGCAGCGTTGATGGCTCAAACTTTCATGGCGAGGGAGGAAGAGACGAAAATAATATATGCGCACAATTCTGCCTCTAACACGGCGATGGATCAGGGAGTCAACATAATCAATGCGACTTAGTGCCCCACAGGCTGAACGGACATTCACGCATTACAGTGGACAATGCGACCCGGGATGGGACCATTGACACCCACTAATATGGTACTTAAGAGCAGTCAAAGGGACAGTCAGTGCGAAATGCCTGGCCATAGTCCCTTTGTTCCCAACAATGGAAACTTTAACTCATGCTGGAGGTGTGGGGGAAAACACCCAGCTAGATCTTGCAGATTTCAACAGTTTGTCTGCAGGAACTGCAATCTCAGTGGCCATTTAGCTCGAATGTGCAGGAAGTCTGCAACCAGACTAATATATGAGGCTGATGGACCAGAAGAGGGTTCTTTGAGGCAGGATGACTTTTGGGGCAAATCGATGGACACCGAGGTTCAGCGGGTCCATGTGGTGAATATTCACAGTTCATACACCAGAACGCCACCAATGATGATGAGGGTTTTATTAAACGGTATCCCTGTATGCATGGAGCTGGACACTGGGGCCAGCCAGTCACTCATGGAAGTTCAGTAATTTGAGAAGCTATGGCCACTTAAAGCCAGTAACCCAAATTAGCATGTATCAAGACTCAATTACAGACTTACACTAAAGAAATCATTCCGGTGCTAGGCAGTGCAATGTTGGTTGTCACACACAATGGGGTAATGAATCGGCTGCCGCTCTGGATTGTTCCGGGCAATGGTCCCGCACTGTTGGGGAGGAGCTGGTTAGCCGAGATGAACTGCAAATGGGGGAATGTTCACACAATGGCATCTGTGGAGCGAAGTTCATGCTCACAAGTCCTACAACAATTCGATTCACTATTCCAACCTGGCGTCGGGACTTTCAAAGGCACTAAGGTAGTGACACACATCACCCCGGACTCCAGGCCAGTGCACCACAAAGCCAGAGCGGTGCCGTATGTGATGCGGGCAAAGATCGAGAGCAAATTGGGCCGGCTGTTGAGAGAGGGCATCATCTCGCCTGTTGAATTCAGCGACTGGGCAAGCTCCATCATTCCCGTCCTAAAAGAGGGTGGCTCTGTCAGGATCTGTGGCGACTACAAGGCCAGAATCAATCGGGTGTCCCTACAAGATCAATACCAGCTCTCAAGAGCAGAGGACCTCTTCTCCACGCTGGCAGGCGGCAAGCTGTTCACCAAGTTGGACCTCACTTCAGCCTATATGACCCAGGAACTGGCTGACAAATCTAAACTAATGACCACCATCACCACGCACAAGGGACTGTTCGTTTGGCATTCGATCAGCAGCCGAAAAATTTTTCAACGAAACATGGACAGCCTGCTGAAATCCATTCCTGGAATGATCGTATTCCAGGACGACATCCCCATCACGGGTCGAGACACCGAGGAACACCTCCACAACCTGGAGGAAGTGCTACGCCGACTGGACCGGGTAGGCCTGCGACTCAAGGAGTCTAAATGCGTGTTCTTAGCTCCTGAGGTTGGGTTTCTGGGCAGGAGGGTTGCTGCAGATGGGATTCAGCCCACCGAATCCAAAACAGAGGTGATTCGACGAGCACCCAGGCCCTGCAACACATCGGAGTTGCGGCCATTCCTGGGATTGTTGAACTATTTCGGGAACTTTCTGCCAAACTTGAGCACGTTGTTGGAGCTGCTACATGTGCTCCTGCGTAAGGGTTGCGATTGGTTTTGAGGGGACTGTCAGGAACGGGATTTTGATCAGGCGCAAAACCTACTTTGTTCAAACAAGTTGTTGACCCTGTACGACCCCTGTAAAAAATTGGTTCTGACATCTGACAAATAATAACTTCAGCCCCAAAATAATAACTTCACGGTGGGGCGGACAATAATCAAGGGAATACTAGAGGCATGTGAAAAAGGAACGGCAGTAATCATGGGGGATTTTAACCTACATATCGATTGGTCAAAACAAATCGCACGGTGTAGCCTTGAGGAGGAATTCATAGAATGCATACGGGATTGTTTCTTAGAACAGTATGTTACAGAACCTAAAAGGGAGCAAGCTATCTTAGATCTGGTCCTGTGTAATGAGACAGGAATAATAAACGATCTCCTAGTAAAAGATCCTCTCGGAATGAGTGCTCACAGTATGGTTGAATTTGTAATACAGATTGAGGGTGAGGAAGTAGTGTCTCAAACGAGCGTATTATGCTTAAACAAAGGGGACTACAGTGGGATGAGGGCAGAGTTAGCTAAAGTAGACTGGGAACACAGACTAAACGGTGGCACAATTGAGGAACAGTGGAGGACTTTTAAGAAGCTCTTTGATAATGCTCAACAAAAATATATTCCAGTGAAAAAGAAGGACGGTAAGAGAAGGGATAACCAGCCGTGGATAACCAAGGAAATAAAGGAGAGTATCAAATTAAAAACCAATGTGTATATGGTGGCCAAAGTTAGTGGGAAACTAGAAGATTGGGAAAATTTTAAACGACAGCAAAGAATGACTAAGAAAGCAATAAAGAAAGGAAAGATAGATTACAAAAATAAACTTGCGCAAAACATAAAAACAGATAGTAAAAGCTTTTACCGATATATAAAACGGAAAATAGTGACTAAAGTAAATGTTGGTCCCTTAGAAGATGAGAAGGGGGATTTAATAATGGGAAATGTGGAAATGGCTGAGACCGTAAACAATTATTTTGCTTCGGTCTTCGCAGTGGAAGACACAAAAACCATGCCAAAAATTGCTGGTCACGGGAATGTGGGAAGGGAGGACCTTGAGACAATCACTATCACTAGGGGGGTGGTGCTGGACAGGCTAATGGGACTCAAGGTAGACAAGTCCCCTGGTCCTGATGAAATGCATCCCAGGGTATTAAAAGAGATGGCGGAAGTTATAGCAGATGCATTCGTTATAATCTACCAACATTCTCTGGACTCTGGGGAGGTACCAGCGGATTGGAAAGCAGCTAATGTAATGCCTCTGTTTAAAAAAGGGGGCAGACAAAAGGCAGGTAACTATAGGCCGGTTAGTTTAACATCTGTAGTGAGGAAAATGCTTGAAGCTACCATTAAGGAATAAATAGCGAGACATCGAGATAGGAATAGTGCAATCAAGCAGACGCAACATGGATTCATGAAGGGGAAATCATGTTTAACTAATTTACTGGAATTCTTTGAGGATATAACGAGCATGGTGGATAGAGGTGTACCGATGGATGTGGTGTATTTAGATTTCCAAAAGGCTTTCGATAAGGTGCCACACTAAAGGTTACTGCAGAAGATAAAGGTACGCGGAGTCAGAGGAAATGTATTAGCATGGATCGAGAATTGGCTGGCTAGCAGAAAGCAGAGAGTCGGGATAAATGGGTCCTTTTCAGGTTGGAAATCAGTGGTTAGTGGTGTGCCACAGGGATCGGTGCTGGGACCACAACTGTTTATAATATACATAGATGACCTGGAAGAGGGGACAGAGTGTAGTGTAACAAAATTTGCAGATGACACAAAGATTAGTGGGAAAGCGGGTTGTGTAGAGGACACAGAGAGGCTGCAAAGAGATTTAGATAGGTTAAGCGAATGGGCTAAGGTTTGGCAGATGGAATACAATGTCGGAAAATGTGAGGTCATCCACCTTGGAAAAAAAACAGTAAAAGGGAATATTATTTGAATGGGGAGAAATTACAACATGCTGCAGTGTAGAGGGACCTGGGGGTCCTTGTGCATGAATCCCAAAAAGTTAGTTTGCAGGTGCAGCAGGTAATCAGGAAGGCGAATAGAATGTTGGCCTTCATTGCGAGAGGGATGGAGTACAAAAGCAGGGAGGTCCTGCTGCAACTGTACAGGGTATTGGTGAGGCCGCACTTGGAGTACTGCGTGCAATTTTGGTCACCTTACTTAAGGAAGGATATACTAGCCTTGGAGGGGGTACAGAGACGATTCACTCGGCTGATTCCGGAAATGAGGGCGTTACCTTATGATGATAGATTGAGTAGACTGGGTCTTTACTCGTTGGAGTTCAGAAGGATGAGGGGTGATCTTATAGAAACATTTAAAATAATGAAAGGGATAGACAAGATCGAGGCAGAGAGGTTGTTTCCACTGGTCGGGGAGACTAGAACTAGGGGGCACAGCCTCAAAATATGGGGGAGACAATTCAAAACCGAGTTGAGAAGGAATTTCTTCTCCCAGAGGGTTGTGAATCTGTGGAATTCTCTGCCCAAGGAAACAGTTGAGGCTAGTTCATTGAATGTATTCAAATCACAGATAGATAGATTTTTAACCAATAAGGGAATTAAGGGTTATGGGGAGCAGGCGGGTAAGTGGAGCTGAGTCCACGGCCAGATCAGCCATGATCTTTTTGAATGGCGGAGCAGGCTCGAGGGGCTAGATGGCCTACTCCTGTTCCTAATTCTTATGTTCTTATGTTCTTATGATGCATCGTCCTATGGGGTTGGGTGCGTGTTGCAGCAGGGCAATGCTGAGGGTTAACTACAACCTGTGGCTTATGCCTCCAGGTCTCAAGCAGAACGGGGACATGGGATAGTCGAGAAGGATGCGCTTGCATGTGTCTATGGTGTAAAAAAAAATGCATCAGTACCTCTTTGGTAGGAAATTTGAATTAGAAATGGACCACAAGCCATTAACATCCCTGTTGTCAGACAGCAAGGCTATCAATGCCAACACATCAGCTTGCATACAGCGATGGGCTCTCACGCTCGCTGCTTATGACTACTCCATCCGGCACTGGCCCGGCACTGAAAATTTCGCTGACGCGCTCAGCAAGCTTCCACTGGGCACCATTGAGGGGGCAGCGGAGCAAAGCGGCGAGATGGTCATGGCTGTCGATGCCTTTGACACCGCAGGCTCCCCCATCACAGCCCGCCAGATCAAAATCTGGACAAACAGAGATCCCCTCCTATCACTGATTAAGAAATTTGTCCTGACTGGGGATTGGGCGCACGCACACGGAGCATGCCCTGAGGAGGTCAGACCGTTCCACAGACGGATGGATGAGATCTCCATCCAAGCCAACTGCCTACTATGGGGCAGCCGGGTAGTTATGCCCCAGAAGGGCAGGGAGGCATTCATCAGGGAACTCCACAGCGAGCACCCAGGCATTGTGCTGATGAAGGCCATTGCCTGGTCACAAGTTTGCTGGCTTGGAATTGATTCAGACCTGGAACACTGTGTTCACAGATGCACGACGTGTGCCCAGCTGAGCAATGCCCCCAGGGAGGCCTCACCCAGCCCGTGGCCCTGGCCCGCCAGACCATGGTCACGCATTCATGTTGACTACGCGGGCCCGTTCATGGGTAAGATGTTCCTTATTGTGGTAGATGCGTACTCGAAGTGCATCATTCTGAATTCATGCACGTCATCCACCGCCGTGGAAAGCCTACGTGCGATCTTTGCAGCCCATGGCTTGCCGGATATCCTGGTTAGTGATAACGGCCCATGTTTCATAAGCTACGAATTCCGAGAGTTTATGTCGGGCAATGGCATCAACCACGTCAGGACTGCGCCGTTCAAGCCGGCCTCCAATATCCAGGCGGAACGTGCGGTCCAAATCATTAAGCAAGGGATGCTCAGGATTCAAGGACCCTCCCTACAATGCCGCCTGTCGCGTCTCCTGCTGGCCTATAGATCCCGACCGCACTCGCTCACGGGGGTCCCACCCGCAGAGCTACTAATGAAACGGACATTCAAAACTCGGTTGTCCCTCATTCACCCAGTCCTGACCGATAGTTGAGGGCAAGCGCAAGTCACAAATCGAGTACCATGACCGTAATTCGAGGGAGAGATATATAGAAATAAATGATTCTGTAATCGTCCTCAATCACGCCATGGGGCCCAAATAGCTTGAGGGCACTGTAATTGACAAAGAGGGGAATCGGGTCATCGTGGTAAAACTCAACAATGGTCAGATATGCCATAAGCATCTGGACCAAGTAAAAAAAAGGTTCAGCACCGACACAGAGGAACCTGAAGAAGACCATGAGATGGAGCTCACAACACCACCAGTGAACGAGCAACAAGAGCAATCAGAAGAATGCACAGTCCCTGCGGTCAGCCCGGACAGGCCGGAATCACCACAGGTGACAGACACTCACGTCAGTGTCCAACAACCAGAGCCCCAACTGCGGCGCTCCACGAGGGAGCATAGACCACCTGAAAGACTAAACCTATGATCCCAATAAGACTTTGGGGGGGAAGGTGATGTCATGTATGTAACTACAATGTAACACCGCTGTATTACTATATACACTCAAACCAGATGCACACCTTGACCACAAGGGGTGAACTTGTGGGAGACACTCCTTACCTGATCACACAGGTATAAAAAGGGAGGTCCCACGCAGGGTCATCGTCTTTGGAGTCCTGTAAATAAAGAGTTAATGTCACAGAGTGACCTTGTCCCCAGAATGTGCCTCCTGTGGTTTCATGCTGTACAGCAAGGACTTTACATAAAGCTTACACCATTGCGTGATGTAAAGTCAATAAATGCCACACTCACTCATATCCAAACAATCATATATGATAGATGATATCTAAAATTGTCCTATAACTAATGCTGGCCTAATGAAAATCATTGCAATGCAAATGTGTTGATGTTCATGAAATGTGATGTCTGTGATGATTTTGAGAGGGGTGGTGCTTTTGTCGTGCATATGCTGTGTATAGCGTGGGACTCACCTTGTGACCCTCGCACCCCCTTCTCCTCTAATAACCTCATGTGTGTTTTACAGCTCAGCCTGCAGCACGGCCCCAGGCAAGACCAAAAGGTCAAAAGGTGGGGGCGTGGGGCCCGACTCTCCGGACGATCCTGCATCTGGTGCTGAGGAGTTCCGATTCTCGCGCGTCAATCCGCTGGGTCTGTTCTCCACGGATTAGAGTGCCATCTTCGAGGAACCTGCATCATCACGCTCCAGAAGCCATTCCACCCCAAGGCCATCTAGTAGTCCTCCGGTCATTCCCGCCTCCACTCTGGAAGTACCGGCCCCAAGCGCCTCGCCATAGGGGCCCTATTTGTCCGCACGACGGCGCCGACCCCCGTGGAGGCCTCATGGACGTGGCAGGTCTGGTCCACAAGTGCCAGATGAGAGCGGAGAGATGGTACAGTTGTCCAGGAAGACTGTAGACATTGGTACCAGCTCATCGAAGCATTGGGGTGCATATCCTGGCAGCTGGCCACCATGACTGAGTACATTCCGCAGATGGCGGAGGCCCTGGATGCAATAGCCAGGATTACTGCTGGCACAGTGCTCCCAGTGGTCCCAAAGCGCGGCACTCCATCCCTAGGTTCCGCACCACCACTGCGAATGACAGATGAGAGCAAGGACCAAGATCCTGCTTCTGCATCAGAGAATGTTACCCCCTCGGCAGCCCCCGCTCCCGTACCCGTGCAACCATCGCCTCTGCCTTCATCACCCCCCGCCCCCCCGCAGTGAGGCATCGCCTGAGGAGCTTCTCGGCCAGGCGCATGGAGTGAGGAGGGGAATGGGTAGAGGTGGGGAGAAGAAGGGGAGGGGGAAAGGAAAGTGAGGTGCATGTCCGCAGGTGATGGCTGTGTTATATCTCCATCTGTGTGTCTGCAATTTGTTGTAATATATGGGAGGAGGGGACCACCCTCCTGCTTTGCATTTGTATTCTGTGTTGCTGGACATGTTGAACATTTGATTGATGTCAATGGTGGAAAAAGTGGGGTGTGGGCAGGGGTTGGGTGTTTTTGCCAGTGATACTGGCCAGACCAATGTTGGTATAAATTTTTTATTATTGAACATAAACTTGTTGCGCATTGTCTCAGATAGCTGGACCGTTACACACCGGTAATTCTTTAACATGAAGGGGTTAAATAAAACTTAGCTTCAATCAACATAAACTTTAACTGCCACCAAGGTGATGGGTACCATTGATGTCTGAGTTGTACACACACAGCAGTGTGTCAGCGTTGTCACTCACAGCAACGTTCTTTCAGGAAAATCGTTCAGATATCAGCTCCTCATGTAAAAGTCTTGCAGCTATGTAGCCACCACGGGCTCTGCAGTTTGGAGGGGGTTGTGGGCATGGTTGCATAGCCAGCCTGTTTGTCTGGCCCTAGGTCAGCATCCAGCTGCCTGTCATCCTCATGCTCTCTCTCCTGAGGTGGATTATCAGTCCCTTCTGGCAATTCTTGTCCCCTCCTGATAGCCAGATTGCGCAGCATGGAACACACAACCACGAACTTACCTACTTGCTCAGGGTTGTATTGTAGCTCCCCTCCTGAGTGGTCCAAACATCTGAAGCAGAGGCAGAGAGGTTGTTTCCACTGGTCGGGGAGACTAGAACTAGGGGGCACAGCCTCAAAATACGGGGGAGCCAATTTAAAACCGAGTTGAAAAGGAATTTCTTCTCCCAGAGAGTTGTGAATCTGTGGAATTCTCTGCCCAAGGAAGCAGTTGAGGCTAGCTCATTAAATGTATTCAAGTCACAGATAGATAGATTTTTAACCAATAAGGGAATTAAGGGTTACGGGGGGCGGGCGGGTAAGTGGAGCTGAGTCCACGGCCAGATCAGCCATGATCTTGTTAAATGGCGGAGCAGGCTCGAGGGGCTAGATGGCCTACTCCTGTTCCTAATTCTTATGTTCTTATGTTCTTATGTTAAGCACAGTTATTGTTTTGTGGACCACATTGCATATGTCTCTGTGGCTCTGGTTGTATCGCTTCTCGGCCTCAGTGCAGGTTTCACGCAGAAGGGTCATCAGCCAGGTGGCTAAGCCATATCAGTTATCGCCAAGCATCCAGCATTGTTCTTGTGGCTGACTCTTAAAGATGTCAGAGACAGCACTCTCATGCAGGATGTGAGCCTCATTGAAGGTGCCCGGACATTTGGCATTCACTGCCATGATGATTTGGTGGTCGACAACTAATTAGACCTTCAGGAAGTGAAATCCTTTTGTGTTACGAAAACGCTCCAGGTTCTGAGAAGGTGGCCGCATGACGATGTGAGTGCACTACATAGCTCCTTGCAACCTGGGGAACTTAGCAATGCGGTAGAATGCTCCAGCCCTGTCAGTCTGAACTTCCATGGTCATGGGGAAGCTGATAAAGTCCATCCTTCTCGCGTACAGGGCCTCCGTGACCTGTCTAATGCAGCAATGGGTTGCATGGTGAGAGAGAGGGCAAATCTCGACCGCGGAGGCCCGAAAGGAACCGGACGCATAGAAAGGCAGTGCCGGGATCTTGACCTCGAACGACACTGATGTCCTGATGGCAGGCTGCATATGTGGCCTGATGAGCTCACATATTTCATTGATCACCACCTTGTGGAAGTGCAGTCTCCGAAGGCAGGTGTGCTCGGACACGTCGAGGTAAGACATGTTTTCCCTGTAAGTGTGAGGTGTGTATGGTCTGGACCTCCTCCTCATTCTTGCACGTCTTAAATTGGGCACATAATGATGTGCATCACACATTGAGCCATCTGCACTCTGCAGCATCTGCGTATTAATCGATGCAAGCTGAGAAATGGCTGGTCCCATTGCAATGAAAGTATAATACTGATTGATCAGAAGCAATAATTTCCTCACGAAAATATACCTAGAGTAAACCCCCAATAGTCCAGAGTCTGAAAATATGTCTGTTGAGATGGTCACTTCACCTGAGAAGAACTCCAGAGTCAATGCAAATTCCCCCGAAGCAACATTTTGAATGAAGTGACCTGCGATGTTAAAAATAGCAGCCACACTGCTGGCTTTAGCTCAGAACAGTTCCACTTTTTCTGGGCGTTTTTTTGGGCAAGTGATATTGTGGCCGATATGTGTGCGAGGTGGTGAAAGTGACGCTGGGCGATGTCCTGGCCATTAGTTTTGCCAAATGTGGTCTTTACAACAAAAAAAAAATGGGCGGTGGGTAATATTGAATCTCGGCATTAATTCCGTGTGGAAATTAACGCTGGGCGATATTATGGGCGTTGATTTCGCCCATTCTTATGATTCCGACTAAAAAAAGTGGGCGGTGGTATTATTTTTTCCTGGCGTTAAGCACATGGTGAAAGTAACGCTCGGTGATAAGTTTCTGAAAAATGCCCATCAGTTTCCATTTTGTGGCTAAATGGGCGCTATCTGGGCGTTATGCGTAATTTCAGTGGGAAAATGGATGTTAAGTGGCTGTTAAGCATGCAAAAAATGTGGAAAGGCTAGCCCATAAGATTCTGAGAGGGCTTGACAGGGTGGATGCAGAGAAAATGTTTCCCATTGTGGGGGAATCTAGAACTAGGGGGCATAGCCTCAGAATAAAGGGTCGCCCATTTAAAATGGAAATGAGGAGGAATTTCTTCTCTTAGAGGGTCATAAAGCTTTGGAATTCTCTACCCCCAAGAGCTGTGGAGGCTTGGTCATTGAATCTATTTAAGGTGGAGATAGACAGATTTTTCAATGATAGGGATGTCGAGGGTTGTGGGGAGCGGGCGGGGAAGTGGAGTTGAGGCCAAGATCAGATCAGCCATGATCTTATTGAATGGCGGAGCAGGTTCGAGGGGCCAAGTGACCTACTCCTGTGCCTATTTTGTATGTTCTTATGTTTTTATTTCCTGGTTTGCTGTCTGTGAGAATTCTTCAATGTGATTGGCTGTTTCGACAGCTTGATGACATCACTGCTAATGTATGCTATAGATTCCTTTTTGAGAGCGCTACAATCAAATCAAGGTTGAGATAACTAAATTCTTTCCACAGAGATGATGAGATCTTTGTGGTCAGCTTTCTTCGAGGCCAGCGGCAGTCACCAACGTTTCACCACTGACCGCAAATTCCGGGCCAATGTATCGAAAAAGCCTATCAGCACCTTGAAAATTTTCATCTGATCAAATAGAGGCAGCATAGATTTGTAAAGGGTAGATCCTACCTGACAAACCTGATTGAATTTGTTGACGAGGTTCCTAAAGTAGTGCACAGGGGAATGTCTATGAATGTTCAGGAAGGCCAATGGAATCTTGCCCTTTATCGCAAAGGGGATGGAGTATAAAAGCAGGGAAGTCTTGCTACAGTTGTACAGGGTATTGATGAGGCCACACCTGGAATACTGCGTGCAATTTTGGTTTCCATATTTACAAAAGGATATACTTGCTTTGGAGGCAGTTCAGAGAAGGTTCACAAGGTTGATTCCGAAGATGAGGGGGTTGTCTTATGAGGAAAGGTTGAGTAGGTTGGGCCTCTATTCATTGGAATTCAGAAGAATGAGAGGTGATCTTATCAAAATGTATAAGATTATGAGGGGGCTTGACAAGGTGGATGCAGAGAGGATCTTTCCACTGATAGGGGAGACTAGAACTAGAGGGCATGATCTTAGAATAAGGGGCCACCCATTTAAAACTGCGATGAAGATAAATTTCTTCTCTTAAAGGGTTGTGGATCTATGGAATTCACTGTCTCAGGGAGCTATGGAAGCTGGGACATTGAATAAATTTAAGACAGAAATAGACAGTTTCTTATACGATAAGGAGCTAAGGGGTTATGGGGAACGGGCAGGGAAGTGGAGCTGAGTCCATGATCAGATCAGCTATAATCTTATTGAATGGCGGAGGGGCCGTATGGACTACTCCTGTTCCTATTTCTTATGTTCTTATGTTCTTATATTATTTATATGAACTTCCAGCAGGCATTCGATAAAGTCCCTCATAAGAGATTGTTAGCTAAAGTTGAAGATCATGGAATTAAGGGCAAATTATTGACCTGGTTCGGAGATTGGCTGAGTGACTTTCGGCATTCTTCTCAGCAGTACAGCTGTTTTTGTGAGAGAAACCGCCAGGCGAAAGTTTCCCCCTTACTTTTTAAATGGAACCGCCCACATCTCGAAACGCCCGCAGGGACCAAACCGCCCGCAGGGACCAAACGTGCATCGCCGAGAGAATCGTCAGGGCGTAAGTTTGGCCTCAATGGAAGCCCGTCTAGATCGCCGAGGGAACTGGCCTGTGGAAGCAGCCTGAAACAGGGCGGTAGCTGAATACTCTGCAAAGAAAGATAAGTTAAAGGTTCTTTTTTTTTTATATTGTAAAACGGCGATTAGCTGTAAAACTATCTTGGGAATGTTTTTTAACGTTTTATTTTTTTTTAGTGAAAATTTTTTTTTCAGTTCTCCCCCCTCCCAACTGTTGCCTCGGAGCAAATTTTTAAAAACATTATAAGAACTGCCCGTTTCACCAAGTTTCGCCTTTAACCGCCGAGAAACCGCCGAGAATATTGGTGCAAGATCCATTTTCTCGCCGTGCGATATTTCTTACCTTTATTATGGAAATTTTCATCAGCGTTAGTTGAAGAACATTGGCGGTGTTTCTGGGCGTCAATCGGGCGGTGAGGGGCTTTAGGGAAAGTCAAGCCCAAGGATAATGAGGATGCTTGGAGGGTGTCCTTGAAACATTTCCTCTGCCCACCTGGGGCTCGCTTGCCGTGTAGGAGTTCCGAGTAGAGCGCTTGCTTTGGGAGTCTTGTGTCAAGCATGCGGACAATATGGCCCGCCCAACGGAGCTGGTCATGTGTGGTCAGTGCTTCAATGCTGTAAAAGTAGGCTATGCGCTTGGTAAAAGCAAGTGCATAGCTTACTTTTACCAGCATAACACTTTTAAAACATATAAAAATTAAATTTAAACACTCATTTTTATGTTAAAAACCTTGTCCATTCAGGTAAGTTTATTTCTAACCCTATTAAAACAATTTTTTTTCAATCCAAAAGGAGGCAGTGCTCAGTAAGATAATGGGCCTAAAGGCAGATACATCTCCTGGACCTTATGGATTGCATCCTAGGATCTTAAGAGAAGTAGCAGCAGGGATTGTGGATGCTTTGGTTATAATTTACCAAAATTCTCTGGATTCTGGGGAGGTCCCAGCAGATTGGAAAACTGTAAATGTAATGCCCCTATTCAAAAAGGGAGGCAGACAAAAAGCAGGAAACTATAGACCAATTAGCCTAACATCTGTGGTTGGGAGAATTTTGAGTCCATTATTAAAGAAGTAGTAACAGGACATTTGGAAAAGCAAAATTTGGTCAGTCAGATTCAGCATGGATTTATGAAGGGGAAGTCATGTTTGACAAATTTGCTGGGATTCTTTGAGGATAAAACGAACAGAGTGGATAAAGGGGAACCAGTGGATGTGGTGTATTTGGACTTCCAGAAGGCATTTGCCAAGTTGCCACACAAAAGGTTACTGAACAAGATAAAAGTTAACGGGGTTGGGGGTACTATATTAGCATGGATAAAAGATTGGCTGACAAACAGAAAACAGAGAGTCGGGATAAATGGTTCATTCTCTGGTTGGCAACCAGAAATGAGTGGGGTGCCGCAGGAATCAGTGCTGGGACCCCAACTATTTACAATCTATATTAACGACTTGGAAGAGGGGACAGAGTGTAACGTAGCCAAGTTTGCTGATGATACAAAATGGGAGGAAGGGTAATGTGTGAGGAGGACATAAAGAGGCTGCAGGAGGACATAGACAGGTTAAGTGAGTGGGCAAGAATTTGGCAGATGGAGTATAATGTTGGAAAATGTGAGGTCATGCACTTTGGCAGAAAAAAATCAAAGAGCAAGTTATTATTTAAATGGAGAAAGATTGCAAAGTGCTGCAGTACAGCGGGACCGGGGGGTACTTGTGCATGAAACACAAAAGGTTAGTATGCAGGTACAGCAAGTGATCAGGAAGGCCAATGGAATTTCGGCCTTTATTGCAAAGGGGATGGAGTAAAAAAGCAGGAAAGTCTTGTTACAGCTGTACAGGGTATTGCTGAGGCCACACCTGGAATACTGTGAAAGGATATACTTGCTGTGGAGGCAGTTCAGACAAGGTTCACTAGGTTGATCCTGGGGATGAGTGGATTGACTTATGAGGAAAGGTTGAGTAGGTTGGGCCTCTATTCATTGGAATTCAGAAGAATGAGGGGTGATCTTATCGAAGCGTATAAGATTATGAGGGGGCTTGACAAGGTGGATGCAGAGAGGATCTTTCCACTGGTGGGGGAGACTAGAATTAGAGGGCATAATCTTAGAATAAGGGGCCGCCCATTTAGAACTGAGATGAGGAGAAATTTCTTCTCTCAGAGAGCTGTGAATCTGTGGAATTCGCTGCCTCAGAGAGCTGTGGAAGCTGGGACATTAAATACATTTAAGACAGAAATAGACAGTTTCATAAATGATAAGGGGATAAGGGATTATGGGGAGTGGGCAGGGAAGTGGAGCCGAGTCCATGATCAGATCAGCCATGATCTTACTGAATGGGGGAGCAGGCTTGAGGGACCTTATGGCCTACTCCTGATCCTATTTCTTATGTTCTTATGTTCTTATGAAAGTGGGATTGGCTGGATAGTTTTTTTTCAGCCTCCATGTACACAATGGGCTGGATGCTCTCCTTCTGTGTTGTAAATTTCTATGATTCTATGAATAGACTACCTTTCACATCGATTGCAAATTCCTTCTCATAGGACATACATGAAAAAATAGATATAGTAGAGTGATGTTCTGAGAGGGGGATCCAATTGTGTGGCAGGTTTGGCAATATGGGTATTTAAAAGCATTAGGGCAGAGGAAAGAAGACTTATTTTAATATTTAGTTAAACTCTTATGCTGGTAAAAGAAGGCCATATGCCTGCTTTTTACCAAACGTAAGAGTTTCACGGACTTTCGCTAGGCAATAGGTGGAACTTGTCAATCGCAAGTCTTCTTTAATTATTTAAACATTAAAAACCTTTAAAATTATTTTAGGTTATCTGTTGCCCCTCTAAAATGTTTAAATTTATTTTTCAAAAAATTAAATTATCATTTTAAATGTTTAATTACATTTTATTTTAATTCATTTTGAACATAACCATTTATTTTTGTGTGTAACTGGTATGTAATTGTGTATTTTTAGGGGATTCCTATTCATGCTTATGGGGATTCTGTACATAAATGGAATCCCTATAAGCATAATGGGCATCCCCCTATTTGATTGTTTGGCCTGGCCCACGTGATCCCAGGCCACGGAAAATCCGGGCCAATATATTGTAGAGATATCGACAGATATAAATTGGCCCTGAAATTGCAGCCTCTCCGGGTACATATGATGTGCGTGCACGCCCGAAGAGACCCCACAAGTTCTGGGTTTAGGCGTGCAAAGCACATGCGCCTAAACCCAGCATTGACGATCTTTCAAAATGTCTTTTGTCAGATCCAACGCATCCTCAGGAGAAGGGCCTTTGTGACAGAGATTTGGGCTATTTGCCCAACTCTGGCCCAGCGAATGTCCTTAAAACTCTTATACTTGGTAAAGCATAAGAGTTTAAAAAGATAGAAAAATTTAATTTTTTCACTAATTTTTATATTAAAAACCCTGTCCATTAAGGCAAGTTTATTTTTTAACCATATTAAAGCATTTTTTAAACATTTTCAAAATAAATACATTTTTCCCTAAAACATTAATTTAATTCCATTTCAATTAGTTTTAAATATGTGAGGTGTTTTTTTAAATTGTGTTGTGTTTGTGTTTTTGGAGGTATTCTCATTGATAGTAATGGGAGCTCATACAAACGGAACTCACCATTATTATTAATGAGAATATTACATTGTGATTGGTGGTTCAGGCCCACGTGATCCCAGGATACGCTTACGTTCTTGGGATGCATGGGCCTCTGTGCTGGGCCGCGCATCTAGGCCTCGGACCGGAAACGTTCGTTCCTCTGGGATCACCAGGTACTTTCGTTAAAATATTTTCGGTCGGAAGCATACGCCCGCGGGAAGCCTCCAACTGCAATTTTTGGCTCATTATATTGTACTGATCAGTTATAAATCGTTGAGATATTCGTTAGTTTCCACCTATTAACTAGATCTAATACTATGGAGCCAATCAAGCCAAATGTATAAGCAGAGATAGGTGCTTTGTGAGGTCATCTTTGAGACCTCTGGCAAAAGTTTCATCTTTTAGTAACCCATAAGCATATACTGGTGGTGGTATAACTACGCTGCTTTCCAAATGGTGTTGATGGTATGAGACGTGAATTGGCTAGAATCGACTGGCGAATGGTACTTAAAGGGTTGACGGTGGATAGGCAATGGCAAACATTTAAAGATCACATGGATGAACTTCAACAATTGTACATCCCTGTCTAAAACGGGGAATGTGGCCCAATCGTGGCTAACAAGGGAAATTAAGGATAGTGTTAAATCCAAGGAAGAGGCATATAAATTGGCCAGAAAAAGCAGCAAACCTGAGGACTGGGAGAAATTTAGAATCCAGCAGAGGAGGACAAAGTGTTTAATTAGGAAGGGGAAAATAGAGTATGAGAGGAAGCTTGCTGGGAACATAAAAACTGACTGCAAAAGCATCTATAGATATGTGAAGAGAAAAAGATTAGTGAAGACAAACATTGAAAGTTGGCACGCAGGTACAGCAGGCGGTGAAGAAGGCAAATGGCATGTTGGCCTTCACAGCTAGGGGATTTGAGTATAGGAACAGGGAGGTCTTACTGCAGTTGTACAGGGCCTTGGTGAGGCCTCACCTGGAATATTGTGTACAGTTTTGGTCTCCTAATCTGAGGAAGGACTTTCTTGCTATTGAGGGAGTGCAGCGAAGGTTCACCAGACTGATTCCCGAGATGGCAGGACTGACATATGAGGAGAGACTGGATCGACTGGGGATCTCATAGAAATATATAAAATTCTGATGGGACTGGACAGGTTAGATGCAGGAAGAATGTTCCCGATGTTGGGAAAGTCCAGAACCAGGGGACACAGTCTAAGGATAAGGGCTGAGACATTTAAGACTGAGATGAGGAGAAAATTTTTCACTCAAAGAGTTGTTAACCTGTGGAATTCTCTACCGCAGAAGGTTGTTGATGCCAGTTCATTGGATGTATTCAAGAGGGAGTTAGATATGACCCTTACGGCTAAAGGGATCAAGGGGTATGGAGAGAAAGCAGGAAAAGGGTACTGAGGTGAATGATCAGCTGTGATCTTATTGAATGGTGGTGCAGGCTTGAAGGGCCAAATGGCCTACTCCTGCACCTATTTTCTATGTTTCTATGTTTCTATGATGCACCAATATCTGCAGATGGCTCAGGTACACCAATGGGGCCAACATATCAACGTGGGGAGGAGGACAGGCCTCTCCATAAAATTGCTGCAAGGTGCAATCAAGAAAATCATCCATCTTACACCAATATAAAAATTAGCATGTCATCATCTGTTCATTAAATGCACCAAATTATGCAATTATTGGCAATGATCTTGGAGGACTATGCGAGGGTCCTTGAACTCACGCATTAGTCTTTTGTGGGTCCATGCTTCAGATATAGCTTTAAAATATAAAAATGTGCAAATATTTCAACTTGAATGAAAAATTTAATTTTTTTACGAATCATTGATTTGATATTTTTCTTTTTCTCTTTTAAGCCAAAAAAATTAGACGGTTGTGTGCTTTATATACAATCAATCTTTTGTAAACAGTAGAAATATACTTTGGCAAATGAAATAGATTTTTTGCTTTGGAACTCTCCCTCAGCTTTCTTCAGCTGAGTTAGGTAAAAGATGCACAGGAGAGCTGTGGAAGCTGGGACATTAAATACATTTAAGACAGAAATAAACAGTTTCTTAAACAATAAGGGGATAAGGGATTATGGGGAGCGGGCAGGGAAGTGGAACTGAGTCCATGATCAGATCAGTCATGATCTTATTGAATGGTGGAGCAGGTTCGAGGGGCCATATGGCCTACTCCTGTTCCTATTTTTTATGTTCTTATGTTCTTATGAAAGATGTAAATAATTAACCTGAAATTGTGGTTGGAGGCTTCCCATGGGAAAATGCCTCCTATCTGCAAGAAAAGTGTGTAACTACCTGGTGCCTCATTCAAGAATGACTTAAAAAACACACTTTCACACAACCTAAATAAAAATACATCACCACATGATTAAAATTAATTCAAATACAATTTAATTAAACAAAAGTTTAATTATTTGAAAAATAAATTTAAACATGTTTAAACGGGTCAAAAATAATCTCATTTAATTTTAAACCTCATTTAATTTTGAATGTTTAAATGATTTACGTTTTTTTATTTTAATATTTATTTAAATCCTTACGCTGGTAAATGAAGGCCCTATGCCTGCTTTTACCAGGCATTAAAGTTTCGTGGCATTCGCTGGATAGTAGTTGCGCCCAACTCCCCACCCGTAAATGTCCATTTCATGCACATGTGGATGATCTGTCATGCTGAAACTTCACAGGTCACAAGTTCCAGGGGAACTTACACGGTCATAAGCCCCGGAAAATGTTTGTAAGTTTCCCATGTTAATTAATTACTCTAAAGCAGAATTGTAGAAGTGACCTTGTCTTCATAGGTCACTCAGGTGCATATAAAGTTTAAAGCAATGTATTAATGAATTTGTATATGGTTCAAGCTGTGAATACTAACAGTCCTTGATGTTCTAATTTAGCATTTATCCACCAATAAGGCAAAGGGCAAAAACAATTATTTTCAATCCTTCAGCCCACAAAATTCAAACCGGGCAAACGTGAGTAAGTAATAGAACAAGAACAAGAACAACAACATCAACTTGTATTTAAAAAGCACCTGTAATGTAGCAAAACGTCCCATGGTGCTTCACAGGAGCGTTATCAAACAAATAACGGCAATAAAACTGTTACCTGGGCTACATTAACAGCATTAACATGATGTGTCCCATGGACCATAGTTTGGACAACCCTAATGCAAAGTCATACTTTTCCCAAGATAACATTACTCTGGACAAATATCATTGTTTTCAAGAATTGTTCTTTTCTACTTTATCAAATGGCCAATTAAACTATTAGTGTCAGAAAACAGAGTAATGTACGGTAAGTTGTTTACAATATAATGAACAGGAATCACAATGGTAATTAAATATTTGTCCATACTTTAATTAAGGTACAATTAGTTATTAACTAGAATATGCCACTAAGGAGGCAAACAGTACAGAAACACACACTGAGGTCATGATTCCACATACTATGGTGAGTCTGAAGTGGCAAGTGTCTTTAGCGAGGTTCTGGCTCGCCGCTGGCTGCAGATCGTTCTCTCCAAATAATTTTATGATGAAGGGGCTTGTTAAGCACGCCCTGCAAAGTTCCTACCGAAGTAAAAGACAGCGGGTCTTATGACGTCATCTAATGACGCATAATCAGCGGTTTCCTGAAAGAGACCATGGCCAAATTTAGCTTGACAGTTGTGGTATCAGTGTTCTACAACACTGAGCTGCTGCAAACACTGACAAGCACTGCACAGAGGTGACGAAGGGACATTGACCTGAAACATTAACTCTGCTTTCTCTCCACAGATGCTGCCTGACCCGCTGAGATTGCCAGCATTCTCTGTTTTTATCCCAGATTCCAGCATCCGCAATATTTTGCTTTTGTACTGCACAGAGCTGCATGGCTGCCCCAGGCTCTCCCATGACTCCCTCCATATGCTTACAGAGGGTGTCACAGCATGCAGAGGGGTTCGCTTCCCTTTCAATGGGTGGAAGAGACCTCTCCAGGAGACCAATGCAGCCTGGTTGCATAATGCACAGAAGGACACAAGCAGGGATATCGTCAAGAGGACCTGGTTGCAGTGGTGCAAATCTTTCAGTGATCTCAGTAGATCACGAAACGTTACTGCAAAGCCGCGTTCAATCTCATCTTGATGTGCCACTCATCACATCCCCATCACTCTGCCTTCCCGACCCTACTCCTGCACATCCTTACTCACACCAACTTACCTTGCACCTCCACCCATCCCTCTCTCTTTATTCACATTGTCAGTTCCCCATTAACTAGCCACCCCTCACACTCACCCTCACACTAATCCAATCATACCAGCGAACAACATACACGGGTAGGGACTTTGATCCTTTAGCTAATGTTCATGTAAAGTTTCTGTTAATGTGTTGTCAAACATTGAAATCTTTATTTTCAACACTTTGCGTTCTTGGACAGATTTGGTTTGAGTAAAAATGGTGAGACATAACGGTACCACCCGCAATGGTGATGAGTGTGAAAGAAATGGCTTGAGCATCATGTGGCAGCCAAGGTGACAGCCTTAACTGAATAAATGTGGCCATGGTGAGGACATCCCTGGCCTCCTGGGCAGCAATGTGGTCAAGTGCTGATACCCTGTGTCCTGTGCAGCATCAGGTAATTGCGGAGAAGGTTGGTATTATTGTTGTTGGTGCTGCTGGTGTGCCTGGTGATACTAGTGTGCCTGGTGATGCTGGTGTGCCTGGTGATGTTGGTGTCAGCGCTGATCGTGGTGGGATTCTGAGGACCAAGGTGATATTTTTTCAAGGGCACACTGATGCTGATGGCAAATCTTTCTCGATTCCGAGGGACTGCCTATGATGATGATGAGATGGCAGCTAAAGTTGAGATGACAGAAGCGATCTGTCAATGGTGAGAGAGGTTGTTATAAGGAGGTGATAGTGGATAGAGAGTTTACTACGAACATTTCCAACCTGCATAAAGCTCAAAAGTGCCTTCCAAATCTTGAAGGTTCCAGCTTCTAAGATTGAAAAGTGAACAGCTGTGAAGTGGTAGCTTTTATACTACTTTTGCAACTGTGAACTATTTAGAAGAATGTATACTCATTGAAAACCTAACTTACTTACCTGACGTGATCCCGGAGCACCATGAACCTTGCCAAAAAGTTGGAAAAATGGTAAGTCGAGGTAAAATTATCTTTTGTTGATTTTTAAGTAGCGCTTAATGACATAAATTGCCTTCACCACCGCTTGGTGTTGGGTCTGCTGTAAAACCCACCCTGGGAGATTAGCATGGAGGCAGGTTGACAGCGGCCTCCCGATCCCCTGTCAATCATTCCCATTTTGACAGCTGATCGACCTCCAAACCCACCCTCTCAGTGCCAGGTCCTCTTGACGATATGTGCCTGAGACACATAAAAAAAGAAAAACTTGCATTAATATAGCATCTTTCACGACCTCAGTCCATCCCAAAGCAATTTACAGAAAATGAAGTACATTTGCAAGTGTATTCACTGTTGTAATCTAGGAAATGCAGCAACCTAATATGCTCGCAGCAAGCTCCCACAAACAGCAATGTGATAATGACCAAGATAGTCTGTTTTCTTTTAAGTGATGTTGATTGAGGGATAAATATTGGTCAAACACCAGCGATAACTCCCCTGCCCTTCTTCGAAATAGTGCCATGGGATCTATAACATCCACCTGAGAGAGCAGACAGGGCCTCGGTTTAACATCTCATCCGAAAGACGGCACATCCAACAGTGCAGCACTCCCTCACTACTCCACTGGAGTGTCAGCTTAGATTTTTTTTTCTGCTCACAACCTTCAAATCCTGGAGGTGAGAGTGCTACAAATTGAGCCACAGCTGACACACAAATGGACACGCATATATACTGTTAGGTCACAGGTTTTCAAATTGGGTCCCCGAATTCATCAGATTTAAGTCAATCCATCGTTGGATTTGTATATTGTTCTGAATATGTTGACTTACTAGTATCTCACCTCCTCGTGCTGTATGCTATTAAAACTGTTTTCAGCAATGGTAGCACTTTGGGTAATGGACAATGTCATTTGAAAGATATGCTCGGAGGTCCCTGGGAGTGTGTCAGTATTTGCAGAAGGTTCCCCACACAGAAAACATGACTGCTGTAGCTGACTTAACTGGGCTAACGTGTATTCAACACAAAAAGATTAATATAAAAAATATTGAAAACATTAAGGGATGGTAATTGCCCGCCGCCTCATTTAGGGCAGATAAATCAAATGAAATGGAGAATTACTGTCAGAATAGATGGGGTGGGAGAATAGAGTGAAACTCGGCCCTTTTGTTGTGAAAATGAATGAGGCAGTGTTGGGGGCGGGAAAGGGGCGGAAGAGAGTCAGGGCAGGGTGGAAGGCGGGTGGTGTCATTTAGCGACGTACTGAGTATGTCAGCGTGGCACTGATGATGTCAGCACGACGCGGACGTGCAGCATCGCACTGATGCGTAGCAACATCCATCCCCTTCAGTTAAAGGCCTAGTGAGGCCTTTTTGGTGTCCACTGGGCCACCAGGGAGGGCTTCAGCCGAGTCCAAGAGGGGTGCTGGGCTGCCTGCTGGCGGCCCGGCCGAAACTGCAGCTGCCATTGTCGCCGACTGCAGAATCTGCCGACAATGAAAAGAAAATGGTGGTACGCCCTCCCATTTAAGGGCAGTTGCACGCCCAGCCATTGGCAGCTTCCTGCCGCGTGAAGCTGTCAGTGACACTGACTGGTGGCGGCCGTGCGCCCACAGGGCTATTTCCGCCATGGGGCGGAAAAGGGGTCGCCGCCGGGTGGTAAGGGGTCGACACATGGCCGACAAGGAGTCGGAGCCCCGGGTGGTGTGGAAAGTCGGGGCGCGACGGGAACCCGTTTCTGCTGCCCCTGACTTGGGGGCAATTGCGGATGGGTGGCACCTTCCTACTGGTCCCAGTCGGTAAGGCCTTACCGCCCCGTTACCGCCTCTAACAGGTCTTAAAAAAGGGGGCAATTTTGGTCCCTAAATCTCTTCAATGAAGAATGCTTTGTTGTGTTTACTTATTTATTGCAAAAGATCACAGATCAAGAGTAAAAGTTGGGCAGTTGCCTCCGGCGCATTATCCTCTCAGACTGGTCTTTAAGAGGATGAAGATAGTTGACTTAGGCCCCATGAACAACCTCCATCTGTGTTGCCCAGAAAATGACTCTGCTACTTATAAATATTCTGAAGTACAATACATGTGGCCACCACATGGGGCTTAATTATGTGTTTGAAGTCAAGTGTTTCACTAATAAGCCTTCGTCATCTCAGGGTGACTTCAATCAGCATCTGTGCAAAAGTTTCTTCAGGGAAGAGATGTGGGACAGACCATATACATGTAATCATATTCACTTAAGGCAACAAAGTGGATATTGTATCTTTAATTGACGAAGAAGTAGTGGCAACCTGACTAATTTTCTCACGAGTTCCTTGAAACAGAAATGCAATTTTATAAACTAATTCAAATGCCAATAAATGGCTTAGCTAGGTGATAGCTGACAGAAATGGCACAAATTAGGTGAAAAATCACTTAAGTGTCAGCTTGACTTAGTTGCTAACACTTTCGGCTCTGAGTCGATGGGTCAAGCCCCACTCCAGAGGTGAGCATATAAGCGAGGCTGACACTTCAGTGCGCACCAAGGGAGTGCTGTATTATTAGAAGTGCTGTCTTTGAGTGAGACGGTAAACATTACCTGCCTGCTAAGGTGGGCATAAAAGCTCCTATGGCACTATTCAAACAGGGAGTTCTTCCAGTGTTCTATAAAACATTTCTCCCTCAACCAAAAGCATCAAGAACAGATAAGTTGATCATTCATCTCATCAGCTGTTGGTGGGATCTTCCTCTGTGTGGAACTTTGTTCTTTGTAATTGGCTGCTGCAATTCTAGGAAAATAAAGACAAATAATCACATCATGCTGTAAAATGTATCATAGTGTAGTGGTTACGCTGCTGGCCGAGAAATCCTAGAGGTTTGAGCTAAAATTCCAGAGAAGGTGAGTTCATATCCCATCATGGCAGAATGAGAATTTGTATTCAGTTTTAAATAGCTGGTATCAGTAAAAGTGACCGTGAAGTTATTGGATTTTCGCAAAAACCCAACCGGTTCACTAATGTCGTTTAGGGAAGGAAAGACTGCTGTCCTTTACTCAGTCTGGCCTATATATGTGACTCCAGTTTCACACACATGATGGGCTGAATTTTCCGCTTGTTGCCACCTCTCTCTTCGCCCCGGAGGGGTGGCAACAGGGGTGAGCTCTTCCAGGTGGGTGACCAGCTTCCAGCGCCTCGCCGGGGTTTTCGGGGCCGGTTTTGGCAGAACATCATCCCCAGAAGAGGCGAGCCGGTGTGCAAAACCACCGGTTGCGACACCGGCTCGATTTTTGGCTCCAGCCCGATCTGTAGTGCTCCGTGTAGCGCCTGTGAAAATGGGCGGTCCGACCTGTAGCGGCTTCAGTGAGGTAAGTCATGTCCACCTCAATTAAGAGTGCTTGTTTTTATTTTTATTTTTTTGCGATTTATGTTGTGGTGGCGTGAGTTACTTATTGGGAATGTTTTTGGTGAGTTTTTTTTTCAGGTTTTTCTTTCTCCCCAGGCCTCTCTTAGAACGCTCGCAGGCTAGCTGTTTAACTCAGGAATTTTGCATGCTCAGCCAGCCTAGTGCCCTAAGAGGGGTGTACAACACCTCCCTTAGTGCTCCGTTCCAAACTCAGGGCCCAGCTTTCCAATTTTGCTGACTGAGGCGCAAACTGCTCCCGGGCGCTATCAGGATCGCCGCCATTACTGCCCCAAAATGAGCAAAGCCGAAAATCCAGCCCAATATTGACTCTTAATTACCCTCTGAAGAAGCCTGGCAAGCCACTCAGTTGTAACAAACCGCTATAAAGAATTCAGGGCGACTCGGGATGGCCAGTAAATGCTGGCATTGCCAGCAACACTCACATTCCAAGAATAAATATACACATAAAGGAAACACAACAGGTCTACTTATACTTTGAGAAATCTGGTGACAAACTAAAGATATTGAGGGTAATTTTCAAATTCACTGTTTGAGGAGTAATCTGGTGGAGCAGATCACCCACCTGTTGTCGAACTAGCCCGATAGTGACATTAAACCAGGAAGTGTAGGATAGGTGGCATAACAATGCCAGATTCTTCATCATTTGTTGCCTAGCATAGTCTATCATTTTTTTTTTGTCCCGGTAGATTTTGCAAATGTGACAATTCAATTAACAGTTAAATATTTAGGATTCTTTCAGGCTGAAGTAGAGATAAACTAGCTAGCTAGCCCTCCAGCAGTTTGCTAAATAGCCAGTTAATTAAAACTAGTTAAAACCGGTTCTTTGAACAGCTGAGCAGTGGTGACTCATCTGAGCGACAAGCAGTTGGGTGCTGGTAGCTCGGAGTGCATCAGCTCCGAATGAGAAAACAAGAGTTTGGTAAGTGGGAGAGTTAGGTGAAGTGGGGGCAGGAGGTGTTGCTTTGCCTTGTTTTTCCTAACTTTTTCTGCAGAGCGGCGGCCTACCTGAGCGGGAGCAGACCGAGGCCCGAGAGCGGGGATAAAAGCCACAGCAGACCACAGCATACGGCCTGTGTGATCTCCTGGACTAGGTTCAATCACCTGGTTGGGTCGGAGAGGAATTTTCCCAGATTTTTTCCCCAATTGATCTGGGTTTTTATTTGTTTTTTTTTGCTCTCCCAGGAGATCGCACGGCTCCGGGTGAGGAGAACTCTGCTGTGTGACATCACAGGTAAGGCAGGTAAGTGATTGGTCGTGATTGTGGGCTAAGTTTTTCTTTTAAATTAACATTGTTATATATGCAGACTATAGATATACTTTCTGTGTAGTCACTGTATAGTTGCATAAGACGGAGGCTTGTTTACCTGATGTACTATCAATAAGGTTTACACTGTGTATATACTATGCTGTACCACTAGAGGGTGCAACTGGTGGAGACCGGGGTTTCCTGCCCTGGTGGCAGGGGCTGCATAAAAGGGTAGCCACCATGCAGCTGCCTCACTCTGGAGTTGCGAATAAAGGACCAAGGTCACTGCGGCTCGACAAACTTCGGCTCCGAGTTGAAGAGCTGGAGTCCGAGCTACAGACATTGCGAGACATCAGGGAGGGAGAAAGTTACCCGGATCTTTTGCTCCAGAAGGCAGACACACCCTCTAGATTAAATACTTTAGAATTGACGTGTGGTCAGGGACAGGAGGGTGTGACTGCGAGTGAAGCAGGTAAGGGGATCCAGGAGGTAGTATTGTAGGAGCCTCAGTCCCTGCACTTGTCCAATAGATTTGAGGTTCTTGCAACCCTTGAGGACAAGTGTGCAGACTGTGGCGTGGATGAGCAGACTGACCAAGGCACCACAGTGCAGATAGCCATTCAAGTGAGGGGAGTAAAAAGGCAGGTGGTTGTAGTAGGGGACAGTATAGTTAGGGGGATAGATGGAGTTCTCTGCAACTGAGAGCATGTGTCCTGAAGGCTGCGTTGCCTACCCAGTGCCAGGATAAAGGACATCTCCTCCGGGCTGGAGAAGAACTTGGAGTGGGAGGGAGAGGATCCAGTTGTCGTGCTACACGTAGGTACCAATGACATTGGTAGGACTAAGAAAGAGGTTCTGCTGAGAGAGTTTGAACAGCTAAATTGAAAGCAGAACCACAAAGATAATAATCTCTGCTTTATTGCCTGAGCCACGAGCAAATTGGCATAGGGTCAATAGAATCAGAGAGATGAATGCATGGTTCAGAGGTTGGTGTGGGAGAAGTGGGTTTCGATTCGTGGGGCACTGGCACCAATACTCGGGAAAGAGAGAGCTGTTCCGTGGGGACGGACTACAACTGAACTATGCTGGGACCACAGTTCTAGTGAACCGACTAACTAGGGAGGTAGACAGGGCTTTAAACTAAATAAGGGGGGCGGGGTAGGACGGTCGCAGTGGAAAACAATCTAGAATGTAAAAGAGAAAAGAAAAGGAAGCAATGCAGGAAAGTGATTGTGGTAAGGATAACCAGATTATGTCAGGAAGGGACAGAGCATACAAACAAAAGAGTGCACTAACAAATAGGGTCTAGGTAAGAAAAAATAGCGCTAAGACAAATAGGGCTATAGTACGAAATAATGTTAAGATGTCTAATAATGTTAAAAAGACAAATCTAAAAGCACTGTATCTGAATGCACGAAGCATCTGTAATAAGGTGGATGAATTAACAGTGCAAATAGATGTAAACGGATACGATGTAGTTGCAATTACAGAGACATGGTTGCAGGATGACCAGGATTGGGAACTGAATATCCAAGGATATTTGATATTTAGGAAGAACAGCCAAAAAGGAAGAGGGGGTGGTGTGACATTGTTTGTAAAGGATGAAATCAGAGCAATAGTGAGAAAGGATATTGGCTCAGAAAATCAAGATGTAGAATCGGTCTGGGTGGAGCTAAGGAGTACCAGGGGGCAAAAAACATTGGTGGGAGTTGTCTATAGGCCTCCAAACAGTAGTGGTAATGTAGGGGACGGCATCAAACAGGAAATTAGAGATACATGTAGCAAGGGTACTACAGTAATCATCGGTGATTTTAATCTACATATAGTCTGGCCAAATCAAATTAGTAATAATACTGTGACAGATGAATTCCTGGAATGTGTACTAGATGGTTTTTTAGACCAGTATGTTGAGGAGCCTACTAGGGAACAGGCAATCCTAGATTGGGTATTGTGTAATGAGAAGGGGTTAATTAACAGTCCTGTTGTGCGGGGTCCTTTACGGAAGAATGACCATAACATGATTGAATTCTTTATTAAGATGGAAAGTGAAGTCCAATCCGAAACTAGGGTCCTAAATCTAAACAAAGGAAATTACAAAAGTGTGAGTAATTAATTGGCTATGATAGATTAGGAAGATTCATTAAAAGGCATGACGCTGGATAGGCAATGGCTTATATTTAAGAAACGAATGCATGAAATCCAACAGTTATACATTCCTTTCTGGTGTAAAAACACAAAAAGAAAAGTGTGCAAAATTAGAACACATAAGATTGGGGGTAAAGTATTGGCATGAATTGAAAATTGGTTAACTGACAGGAAACAGAGAGTAGGAATAAACGGGTCTTTTTCGGGGTGGCAGGCAGTGACTAGTGAGATACCACAGGGATCAGTGCTTGGGCCCCAGCTATTCACAATATCTATATATATATATATATATATATATAATAAATGATTTGGATGAGGGAACCAAATGTAATATTTCCAAGTTTGCTGATGACACAAAACTAGGTGGGATCGTGAGTTGTGAGGAGGATGCAAAGACGCTGCAAGGCAACTCAGATAGGTTGAGTGAGTAGGCAAACACACGGCAGATGCAATACAACGTGGATAAATGTGAAGTTAACTACTTTTGTAGGAAAAACAAGGACAAAGTATTATTTAATGGTGATGGCTTGGGAAGTGTTGATGTACAGAGGGACCTGGGTGTCCTTGTACACCAGTCATTGAAAGCAAACATGCAGGTGCAGCAAGCAGTTAGGAAGGCAAGTGGTATGTTGGCCTTCATTGCAAGAGGATTTGAGTACAGGAGCAAGGATGTCCTACTACAGTTATACAGGGCCTTGATGAGACCACACCTGGAGTATTGTGTGCAGTTTTGATCTCCTTACCTAAGCAAGGATATACTTGCCATAGAGGGAGTGCAGCGAAGGTTCACCAGACTGATTCCAGGGATGGCAAGACTGTCGTATGAGGAGAGATTGGGTCAACTAGGCCTGTATTCACGAGAGTTTAGAAGAATGAGAGGGGATCTCATTGAAACGTATAAAATTCTGACTGGGTTGGATAGACTGGATGCGGGGAGGATTTTTCCCCTGGTTGGGAAGTCTAGAACAAGGGGTCACAGTCTCAGGATACGAGTAGGAAATTTAGGACCGAGATGAGGAGAAATGTTTTACTCAGGAGGTGGTGAACCTTGGAATTCTCTACCACAGAAGGCTGTATTTAAGAGGGAGATAAATAGATTTCTAAAAACAAAGGGTATTGGGTATGGGGAAAAAGCGGGAATATGGCATTGAAATAGAAGATCAGCTATGATCATATTGAATGGAGGTGCAGACTCGAAGGGCCGAATGACCTATTTTCTATGGCAAGAGATTTGGGCTTCGAAATGAAACAGTGCAAATATTAGCATGTGAACATTTAACAAATCATATCAAATTCCTTTGCTCGCTATTTTAAACATGTTAACACCTCAGTTAAAATGGAAGACTAAAGAATTATATATGAGCGTATAAAATATTTATGCACTAATATTCGCACTGTAAAGTTTCAAGGGCCCGGTTCAGTGACAAGGACAGATTACTTTGGGAATGGCTATCAGTAGCATGCTAAGAAAAAGGAACTCTCCCAAAAAAAGTTAAATCATTGTCATAGATATTGGTGGTACACTAGTAATCTGTCCTGCTCCTCCCTGTGTGGTCTCAGATTTGAATGTAAGCAAGAGTCAGGTTCAAACAACAGTCAGACATGAAAAAGTGCTTGTAAATGTTCTCCGTTTCATAGTTGCTGTGTTAAACCTGGTAGCCCGAGGATAGCCTCTCCACTCAGCTCCTCCACAGACACTGCAAACCACCCATCACAAGGATTTATAACTCATTTGCGAAGAACGAACTTCTTTTTCCAAGATTAAACACCAGATCCATCAAATCAGTATATTTTCGAAGTTTAACTCAAAGATACCACTAAGGGATCGGGAAGCGATGTGAACTTATACACCAGAAATAATCAAATGCAGACAACCTTATACCAACAAGAATCAAACATACCCACATGACGCACCAGTTTACCAACATCTTGAGGGGAAAGAGATACATCCCCCAACACTACTGGACAATCCCAAGGAAATGCATGAACATTCTGCCATTTCTGCTGCACCCGGTCTCTCCTCTGGAGGGAGAGATATGCAAAATATTACTTTCTTTTTCTTTTAAAGTACCTTGTTTTGTTGCTACCACTCCAATCATAAGAAGGAGCTGCCTGACTGTTTAGATAGAACCTATTATGACAGTGGTCAACTGGAATGTATAAAATGGCCACTCACGTGTGCCATGCGACAAAATGGCTGTCTGCCCATGGACAAGACAATGAACACAAAATGTTAAATATGTGTACGGAGGAACAGTTGTTGTTCTCTCTAAATACATGCCACCATTTTGCATTCAATCTAAAGCGAACTCAAAACAATGAGATCCAAATAAGTTTAACTTGATGCATTGTATAGCAAAAGCATCCAATTTGCATCAACTTAGACTTGGAATTGAGTTTCAAAGTCAATCCTCTACTTACTTATGCAGAATTCCAAATATTTACCTTTATACATCCAAACTCTCCATTATTTTACAAATAAGTTAAATGTCTTGGGTTATATAGAGTTAATTTTATGAATTTTCTCTAGGACAGCAGCTGCTTTCAGATGAGAGTCACATCAGGTCTTTAACACTCCTGGCAAACTATTGCAACCACCCATGATTCAATATCATCTCGAAGAGAACTTTGTAGGAGTAGTTGATTAGACTAAGTAAGTTAGCTGGTACAAAGGGTAGTCACAGTGTTCACAAGCAGTTGAAGAAAGAGAGAATGGATTTTGTTGGTATTCTGGTGAATGAGAGTATTCTGGTGAATGGTATTCTAGAGCTGTGAGTTCATTTCAGCATGGGCTTTCAACATTTGGGAGCTGAATGATGACCGCGGATATGCAAATGTGTGTCTTTTGAAGGAACTTGGCACAAAATCTTGGAAAGTGAGGGATTTCATGCTGATGTGAGGACATAGCAGGCAGATGTGAAATGACTATTTAGTGAATCAGCCTTTATTTATTGAAATAAACACATAAAATGCTGGAAATACTCAGCAGGTCAGGCAGCATCTGTGGAGAGGGAAACAGAGTTAACGTTTCAGTTCAATGACCTTTCGTCAGAACTGGAAAAAGTTAGAGATGTAACAGGTTTTAAGCAAGTTCAGAGGCAGAGAAAGGGGGAGGGGAGGAAAGAACAAAAGGGAAGGTCTATGATAGGGTGGAAAGCAGGAGTGATTAAATGAAATTTTGAAACATTTAACTCGGTTTCTCTCTCCACAGATGCTGCCTGACCTGATGAGTATTTCCAGCATTTTCTGTTTTTATTTCAGATTTCCAGCATCCGCAGTATTTTGCTTTTTTATTTATTGAAAGTTCTAAGCTATCAAATGTGTTCCCCATGCTCCGCCAGCTGGCTATTGATGCTTCTCCATGTGCACCACCCTCACGTTGTGAGAATGCCTGTAAGATTGTCTTGATCTGGTGAGTGAGTGTCTACATGTAGGGAAGATATAGGGCTCAATTTTCCCCAGTGATTTGCGGCGTTTTTTTTTGGCACAAGTTAAAAAATTAAAGTTTCCCCAAGGAATGTGCACCAGCGTTACTCAGTTAGTTACGATTTTGTTAGGTTAGTTTTTTTTTGTAACCCGACGTCTGCGGCAGTTTTTGTCAATTATGCAAGTTTGCCCCCAAAAAATTTCTCCCAGTTTGGCATAGGTGACCATTCCCAAAAAACCTTCTGGGGAGTTAAGAAAAAGCAGCGCACATTGATAAATCGGCGCAGAAAGACGCCATTGTTTTTCAGCCAGCAAAATTTTGGAGGAAGTCAAGAAGACTTAAATGTGCAGAATAAAGATTACAATGTTTTATCTTATAATGCAGTGAATGGAAGTTTGATGGAATTCTGTAAGTTTTCATATTTTTTCAACTGACACGCCACCACCGAACGTCGACAGATAGGGCTGGAGGGTCGGAACATCGGCCGGCAGAATCGGGGCTCGGAGCTCGGCTGCAAAAGGAGCCCGGGGGTGGGGGGGAGGAGGACGGAGGTGGGGGGCTGTGGAAGGCATAAGGAAGGCATCAGAAGCCTGTACTACGCATCAAATATACTTGAGGTGGGGGGTTCCCGATCACTGAGCCTGCTCAGACCTGGGTGTGGTCCATACAGACTTGTGGGAGAAGAGAACAAAGAACCTTGTCCTGCCTTCCTGCCATTTCGAGCTTCTTGCAAAGGCAAAATTTAAGCATGGGGGGGGGCAATACTGACAAGGCCATACCTCGTGCAAGCCTTTTGCATGATGGTGCTGCGGAGAAGACAATAGATTCGACGTCATCGCATGAGGAACCTCAGAGCCCATAGGGTGATGGGCAGGAGGCCTTCCCCACATCGGGTATATCGAGACCGGCATTCGTACCTGCACCTGAATGATGCAGACTGTGTCAGAATGCTGCGTTTTTGCAAAGAAGTTGTAACTGAGATCTGTGATTTAGTAAAAGCAGACCTGCAACCTAGGAGGACTGCTTTTTCAGTTGAAGTGAAGGTTACAGCTGCACTTTCATGCTATGCATCTGAATCATTCCAAGCTACAACTGGTGATGTGTGCGCCATTTCTGAACATGCAACAGATGTCTGCATTCGGCAGGTGACTGCTGCACTATATGCCTGGAGGAATGACTACATAAAGTTCCCCATGACCGCCCATGCAATGCGTGAAAGGACTGTGGACTTCTCCAGGATTGCTGGCTTCCCAAAGGTACAGGGCTGCATCTTTTGTACCCACATCGCCTTGCGAGCACCTTTGGAGGATTCCGAGATGTAAAGGAACAGAAAAGGCTTCCATTCCATTAATGTGCAGCTCGTGTGTGATGACATGCATCACATCATGTCAGTTGATGCAAGATACCCTGGGAGCACCCATGATACATTCATCCTATGCAAGAGTGCTATATCTGCTATGTTTCAGCAGCAGCCAGAAGGTCAGAGCTAGCTACAGGGAGACAAAGGGTATGGCTCGCCACCTGGCTCAAGACGCCCCTACGCGTAACCCGATTGGAAGCTGACTGGGAATACAACATGCCACACATTGCGACACACAACATAATAGAGAGGACCATTGGCATCTTGAAATAGCATTTCTGATGCCTGGACCATTCCAGATGCTACTTGCAATATTCCCCTGAGATTGTCGGTCAGTTCACTGTTGTGTGCTGCATGCTGCATAACTTAGCCATCATGAGGCAGCAGCAGCTGGTAGTAGAAGACCCACCTGAGGTGAAAGTGGCTGATGATGAGGAGGGCGATGCAGATGACGAGGAGGAGGATGAGGATGAGGAAGCCATGGAAGTACCTGAACCCGTAGCATGATGGCGAAGGAGGGCATACTTTTAAAGATTGCTCAAGCCTTGCGCCAGCAGCTCATCAGTGAATGCTTTGCTGCCTGAAGGCTCAGCGGCAACTATTCCACATGGACCATGTTTACTGTTTGGACCTGTTCCGTAATGTGTTGTGTTAATGGAACAAATAATGGAAATGATTTTGTTTTCTTCAAAAGTTGTGTTAATAATGGAACAAATAATGGAAATGATTCAGTTATAATTTAAAATATATTTTATTCAAAAGTTTAACAAATATTTGTTTGTGCTTAACTTAACTTTAATAAATATATTCTTGTATCAAACTTTAAAGTTTTCACTTTAAGTTCACTTACAAACTCTAAGATCACTTAAAAACTTTAAGATAATTTACTAACTTTTAAACTTGTAAATTTACATAACATACAAAAAAATTTTAATTTGAGAACAGTTACAATAGTAACAATAATAATAACAATAACAATAGCAGCAAGGAAAGGCTGCACCCATCTCCTCCACCTTATTCTAAGACCGCCCGCTGGTCTTGGTGACTCCACCATCCCTACCCGCAGGCAGTGACGCAGCTGGTACCAAGCTTATTCTTTAGAATATCTTGGGTAATGCGCACTTCATGATGGGGGGCGTGTGCAAGCGGTAATGTGGAAGGCCCGGCTGAGGCCTCTTCAGAAGCTGGTCTGGGTATTGGAGTGGGAGTGGCAGTTGATTCTGTCAATAGGCACGGGGTCTGGGCGTGTTCCCTTATTGCAGCAGCTAACTCCAAAATTCCCTCCCTCATGTACCCTGACAGTGTCTTAACTACCTGCAAGACACAAATAACCTTCTGGAAATACTAAGGGACCGAGGGTCTAGTGAGAAAGAGGAACTGAAGGAAATCCTTATTAGGCGGGAAGTTATGTTAGGGAAATTGATGGGGTTGAAGGCCAATAAATCCCCAGGGCCTGATAGTCTGCATCCCAGAGTACTTAAGGAAGTAACCCTAGAAATAGAGGATGCATTGGTGATCATTTTCCAACAGTCTATCGACTCGGGATCGGTTCCGATGGACTGGAGGGTAGCTAATGTAACACCACTTTTTAAGAAGGGAGGGAGAGAGAAGGCGGGTAATTATAGACCAGTTAGCCTGACATCAGTAGTGGGGAAAATGTTGGAATCAATTATTGAAGATGAAATAGCAGCACATTTGGAAAGCAGTGACCGGGATCGGTCCAAGTCAGCATGGATTTATGAAAGGGAAATCCTGCTTGACAAATCTTCTAGAATTTTTTGAGGATGTAATGAGTAGAGTGGACAAGGGAGAACCAGTGGATTTGGTGTATTTGGGCTTTCAAAAGGCTTTTGACAAGGCCCCACTCAAGAGATTGGTGTGCAAAATTAAAGCACATGGTATTGGGGGTAATGTACTGATATGGATAGAGAACTGGTTAGGAGACAGGAAGCAGAGAGCCGAGATAAATGAGTCCTTTTCAGAATGGCAGGCAGTGACTAGTGGGGTGCCGCCAGCTATTTACAATATACATTAATGATTTGGATGAGGGAATTGAGTGTAATATCTCCAAGTTTGCAGATGACACTAAGCTGGAGGTGTGAGCTGTGAGGAGGATGCTAAAAGGTTGAGGGTGACTTGGACAGGTTAGGTGAGTGGGAAAACGAGTGGCAGATTCAGTATAATGTGGATAAATGTGAGGTTATCCACTTTGGTGGCAAAAACATAAGGGCAGAATATTATCTGAATGGCGGCAGATTATGAAAAGGCGAGGTGCAATGAGACCTGGGTGTCATGGTACATCAGTCATTGAAAGTTGGCATGCAGGTACAGCAGGCGGTGAAGAAGGCAAATGGTATGTTGGTCTTCATAGCTAGAAGATTTGAGTATAGGAGCAGAGAGGTCTTACTGCAGTTGTACAGGGTCTTGATGAGGCCTCACCTGGAATATTGTGTTCAGTTTTGGTCTCCTAATCTGAGGAAGGACAGTCTTGCTATTGAGGGAGTGCAGCGAAGGTTCACCAGACTGATTCCCGGGATGGTAGGACTGACATATGAGGAGAGACTGGATCGACTGGGCCTGTATTCACTGGAGTTTAGAAGGATGAGAGGGGATCTCATAGAAACAAATAAAATTCTGATGGGACTGGACAGGTTAGATGCAGGAAGAATGTTCCCGATGTTGGGGAAGTCCAGAACCATGGTACATGGTCTAAGGATAAGGGGTAAGCCATTTAGGACTGAGATGAGGAGAAACTTCTTCACTCAGAGAGTTGTTAAACTGTGGAATTCCCTACCGTAGAGAGTTGTTGAAATGCCAGTTCATTGGATATATTCAAGAGGGAGTTAGATATGGCCCCTACGGCTAAAGGGATCAAGGGGTATGGAGAGAAAGCAGGAAAGGGGTATTGAGGTGAATGATCAGCCATGATCTTATTGAATCGTGGTGCAAGCTCGAAGGGCCAAATGGCCTACTCCTGCACCTATTTTCTATGTTTCTATGTCTATGTTTCTATTCCCTCCCTCATGTTCGCCGACAGTGTCTCAGCTACTTGTGACATGCCCTCCCTCATGTTGAGCAACAGTGTGTTAACTACCTGCAACATTCCCTCCCTCATGTTCACTGACAGCGGTTCAGTTACCTACGACATTCCCTCCCTCATGTGCACCAACATGGTTTCAGTTGACTCATGTTCCCGGACAGCATTCCCATTTCTCGTGAAAGTGTTGTTACTTCTCCCGACAGTCCCGATACCTCATCACCCACCCCGTTGATGGTGTCCAGGAGTGATCGCGTAAGTTCAATGCTCTCCGCACTCATTGCCATCATCGGAAGCACATCTGTTAGATCCTGCACCTCAGGAGAGCACGGTCGAGCTCTCCTTCCCCTCCTCACCCTGGGTGTGCCTCGCTGCACCCTACTGGGACCCGCAACCTAGGACGATGGGGCCCTGAGTGTGCCTTGCTGCACCCCACTGGAATCCCCAGCCTCAGATGGTGGGAAACCATGGAATGTCCCATTAACACTCAAACCACTACTCAGGGAAGGGGCTAGCAGCTCAATGGGTGGCATCTGCACCTCCTCCAAAGTGAGTACAACAGTGGAGACTTCATCCATCCCCTCCCTCTCCCTCTCCCCCTCACCCCTATGCTCTTAGTTTGGAAGATATTCTCCTCTTCAGGCTCGTCCTCGTCTGAATCTTCTTCTGCATCATCAGGGTAGGCCTCAAGTTCTGCAAAATATAACAGAACAGACAAATGGCTAGCAGCAGTGGAGGGGGCAGGGTGGGTGGCATGAGTAGGCTCACACAGCGCAGGCAGCAGGCTGATTTGAAGGAACATGATGAATGATAGCACATTGCATCAACCGAAGCGTAGCTGACGGAGACATCCCCATGAACCGAAGCATGGCTAGCCCGCGCAGTACTTAATATTTAGCAAAGCTGACTGTGGAATTTGCAGGAATCACTCTCTCCCTCGAGTGGGCCCAGCTTGTGCAGTGGTGGTTGCTTTTGTCCAGGCAGGATGCATCAAAGCTGCGACCCTCTCTTCCAAGGGTGTCAGTGGCTGGAGATTTGCTGGGCCTCCTCCTGTTCGAGTTCTTCCCTTTTTGTTGTGTGCCACTTTCCTCTGCAAAGATGAAAATATAATTTTTTAGAGAGGGTGTCTTTCTGCTGGGTGGGACATATACAGATGGTCACATTTACAATTGCAATTCCATTGAAAAAGGAAAATATTACTTACACTAACTACTTGACCAAGGTCCTGCCACTTCTTTTTGCACTGGCCTCCAAACCTCGGGGTGGTTACCATTGCCCAGTAATCTTCCGCAAGTTGGTTCCAGCATTTCTTCAGTTCTTTGGGTGGAACTTTTATGTAACCTCTGCTGGTGTCCAGCTCATACCATCTGCCCTCAATCACAGTATCTAATGCCTCTATTTCATCCTGTAAGAAATTCTTGGTCCTTGCGCCACGTTGCATCTTGTATTGCAGCTCTGATTTTTCCAATGAGAATTACAGTTCTCACACACTCTTTAAAAATGGTCGATTGCAGACTGGGATCTGTACTGCGTGCCCATAGGAAGCACGTCAAAAATGTTTATTTTTTTCCGCGCATGCGCAGAAGGCATCATTTTCTCAGCGCAGACAGTAGGTTCCACCCCCCAAAGCTACAGGACAGATTGTGCGACGCCAAGGTCGGGCGGTGAGGCGAGACCCGAGGTTGGGCAGTGAAGTGAGGCCCCAGGTCGGGCGACGTTAGGCGAGGCCCGAGGTCAGGCAGCGGCGGCACCTCGAGGTCGGCAGGGTCCGAATTCCGGAACATTTTACGAATTCCAGACAACCCTGCCACCAATCGGTCCGGAGTCTGGATTCCGGATTCCAGAACTCAGGATTTTGGACGCTGCACCTGTATCATACTTGTAAATCTTCTCTGCACCCTCTCCAGTGATTCTATATCCTTTTTATAATATGGTGACACAAACTGTACGCAGTACTCTAAATGTGGAAACTTGGCACATTTATTTTTGGAGTAGTTCTGGCCTAGAAAAATTGCCATACTCTGGCAATACGCCAAAAAACAACTTTGGGCAAAATTGAGCCCATACTTTTGGTGATACGACATTCTCGGTGCTTCAAATCTGTTCCATTTATTCATCCATCTCATTGTACATTAATTCAGTTAATATCAGTATGCTGGTTGTTATGTCTCAGCTTCATTAAGTTTATTTTTTTATCATAGTTCATTATGAGGGGATCCCAGGAGGTCCCCATGACATTTCTGTCTGTCAATCACCAGTTTTGTATATTTTTCTGTATTTGCTGACTTACATTTGGCCTATAGAGCTACTCCACCAATCTGTTAGCCAAGTCAGATCTATCTTTTTAATCGCAGTTCTTCACCTTTTGATCATGATTATCCAAAATAAATATCTATTTCCCTTTTAATCACCTTAATTGATTTTGCATCTTTAGGCTTCTGGGGTAATGTGTTCCACACTTAGGAAAGTTTATATGAATACATTTTTCCTAGGTTCACTTTTTAAAAAAAGACTTGCATTTATATAGCACCTTTCATAACCTCAGGCCATCCCAAAGCATTTTACAGCCAATGAAGTGTAGTCACTGTTGTAATGTAGTAAATGCGTCAGCCAAATTGCACACAGCAAGCTCCTACAAACAACAGTATGGTAATGACCAAATAATCTGTTTTAGTGATGGTAATTGAGGGATAAATATTGGCCTGGAAATTGGGGATAACTCCTCTGCTCTTCAAAATAGTGCCAAGGGATATTTTACGTCCACCTGAGAGAGTAGCCGGGGCCTCCGTTTAACATCTTACCCGAAGGACGGCACCTCCGACAGTGCAGCAATCCCTCAGCACTGCAGTGGAGTGTCAGCCTAGATTTTTGTGCTCAAGTCTCTGGAGTGGGACTTGAACCCACAACCTGCTGACTCCAAGACAAGGGTGGACACACCCACTTTTGAAAAAAAAATACCTTACCTAAAGCCACCCTAAACTAACTCACTAGAACTGGAGCAAACTATTATCCGAGAATTGCAATTTCTAACATACTCCAAACTAAACTAGTTGCTCCAAAAAACTAGGAGCAACTCCACCCGAAACTTGGGCCCAATATCTGGGAAATTGTGTCCTCCCTGATTTCGCTGTCCAAGGATGGTATTGTAAGCAACCAAGGCTAGTTTTCCTTCCCATAAAAACTTTACACAAGCCTCTCGGATAAACTTTTCCGCCCACTTAGGAATATCCTCCACTGTCAATAAATACCATAGTTTAGATAGCTGACAACACTGTCGCTCTTCCTTGCACTTTCAACCACCTTCTTTCCCAACTTCCCAAAATCTTTTTAATTTTCATAACCTTCGGTTCCCAATTTAGTCAATCCACTTCATCCCTATCCTTCTTGCACCTGATATGTGCCCCCAGAACTTCTAAAACCTCCGCCACCTTAAAAGGGCTTTCCTCCAACCACTCCCCCTACTCCCTCCCACAACCAGGCCTTGGGACTTACTATGATTTACTCTGGCTCCCGAACTCTACAATACTCCTCCATTACTCCCATAGCTTTCCTCACTGACTCCCCATCTCTCAACATTGAGGATGTGTCATCTGCATATTGATGTATCACCGAGACCTGCCTGGAACTGGGAACCACAATCCAAACTACACCTTGTTCCCTCAGTTTTAATCTCCTTAAAAACCTCTAAGACCAATGGACTTAAAATCTCTAAAAATTCTTTATAAAATTCTGCACTTAGTCCATCGGACCCTGGGCTTCCACCCCACCTTCATTCCACTTATTGCTACTTTTATTTCCGCTAATCCTACTTCTTTGTCACACATGCTTCTCTCATCCTCCTTTTAAACCCTCTTCAATAAAAGCACTAACCTTCTCCATCGCCAATTTGGAAATGTCTTCTTTTGTATATAACTCTTGATAAAAGCTACTAACCGCCTCCATAATCTCCCCACTTTCATTAATGATCTTTTCTCCAACCTTCAACTCTCCAATTAATGATCACCTTTGTCACAACATCACTTGCTCTAGAAAATATCTAGTGCATCTTTGCCCCTC